>NC_133324.1:542802134-543102134 GCF_042186555.1 Aquarana catesbeiana | reverse complement strand
AATTCAGCTCTCTAAGTAAGCATGAGAAAAAGACAAAAGAAAAGTGCCTCTGACTGCAGGTATTTATTGGTAACAATATGCAAGTAATCCACGCTTACAGGGAAATAAGGAAAGATCAACTCCGAAGGGGAACAACTCCTGGATCAGTCCCGGCGTCCATAGCGTGGATAGGCAGCGGAGTGACTCCGAAGGGATGGCTGCGGTCCCCCACAAGGAGTCAGCTGGGTTGATGGAAATTCCGTAATCCAACAAGGCGCTCATAGGCGTGTGACGTCACCGGAGTGGATTTCCACTCCGGTGACGTCACACGCCTACGAGCGCCTTGTTGGATTACGGAATTTCCATCCAGCCCAGCTGACTGTTTCTCCTTGCGGGGGACCGCGGCCATCCACTCCGGTGACGTCACACACCTGCGAGTGCCTTGTTGGATTACCGTGGCCATCCCTTAAATAAATACCTGCACTCAGAGGCGCTTGTCTTTTTCTCCCGCTAATCTGAAGTCCGGCGATTTCCCCCCTACCCCCCACACTGCTAGATCGTATCGCCGCTGTACCGGTCTGGGGATTTGAAATCTTTCTCCCCTCTTCGCCTGCGGGGACAGGACGGGCTTCGCGGGTTCTGATTATTCGGCGGCGCCCATGTCACAGCACTGACCAATTACAATGCTCCTTCATGTACCTCCCGACGAGGTTGGTTTTTGGAGATTAAGCTGCTGGGGTTTTCTAAGCCCTGGACCGATGAGGTGACGACCCGATGTGTCTGTGCAGGAGATCGCCGCGCTACAGGTCAGCGGGACTGGGGAAGATGAGGAGGGCGTCCTGTGTAAGTGTATCTTATTTTTCTGTAAGGTGAACTTACCCTTTAAATCTAGTAGGGCTGCAACGAACAATTATTTTCATAATCGATTGGTTGGGCGATTTTATTGTTTCCGGTAATCGGATCATAAAAAAAGTGTGGTGTATAATTTATTTAATATGTAAAGTTTTTAAAATAAACAGCAATTTATTCTTAAATATCTCTATGCAGTGTAAATATAAATGACCAACTACTGTATATGGTTCTGGAGCAAAGTCTTGAATCCATTCTGAGAATAACAGACAGAGATATACTGTATATACTATTAGAGGTTAAATCTGGTAAATATAATACTCGGAAGATCAAATTTTTTATTTAATTAAAAAAATAATTAAGACCATTTTGTCGCTTTTCAGACAAAACGCTTATATGTTATGTATGACCGACTCCCTTGTCATAGGCTGGTGGCTTGATAAAAGCTACCTGCGCCTGCTGTCACTTATGCTGGCCATACAAAAACAACGTCTTCCTTCAAAACAATTTTCATTTTAAGAACGTTCGTCTGATTTTCTAATTGTTACTGGGGTTAAGTCGACGTTCGTTTTCGACCAGTGACGGGAAAATTGGTCAAAGGAATTTTCAGACAGTGTATGTGGTTTTCGTTCAGAAATTACTTTCATTTTAAAACACTGTTAAAAGCAAGTGAAATTTTCAAACGACATTCTTTTTTTCAGTGAATGTACAAAGATTTTTCATAATGAATACTCTCATCTGAAAATTGATAAGTGTATGGCCAGCATAAGGCTGGGTTCACACCTATGCAGTTTGCTTTTGATCCGTTGAAGTTCTTTTTGCTGTGCTTTTTTTGCACACACGATTTTGCTGCAATTTGTGTTTTGCATTTCTTTTAGGCTTTCTTTTGGCCAATTTGTTGGGCAAATTAAAAGCAAATCACAGCAAAACACTACATGCTTTTTTTGCAGCTTCTCCATTGAGGTCTATTGAACCAAATAAAGCACCGTTTTGTGTTGAAAAAAGTCCTTAACCCTTTCCAAATATGCTGCAGCTGAAAAAAGCAGATGCGAACGTGTCTTATAGGAAACCATGTTAAATGGATTGTAGTGTGTTTCTGCAAAAAGACCAAAAAAAAAAACATAGGTGTAAAGCAGGCCTAAGATAATGGGGTTAAAAACGAAAATTAGCCCTTTATAGTACAAAAAGAGCAGATAATCGCTACTATAAGGGGTTCATTTATAGTGTGTGTGTGTATGTATATATAATAAAATTATATATATATATATATATATATATATATATATATATATATATATATATATATATATATATTTTATTTTAATACACCCAGAAGTAGGATATATACTTCTACTGCTTTATAGTGTATAATCTTCTGCAAGGGAGATGGTCCAGCAGCAATCTCGCATCAAGTGCAATATAAGCTTTGCAAAAGCAAGTTCTATTCTGTTGTCTAAAGCAGTGTTTCTCAACTCCAGTCCTCAAGGCGCCCCAACAAGTCATGTTTTCAGTCTCTCCAGGTGCACAAGTGATTTTATCAATTTCACTGCCTTAGTAATTACCACCGTCGTTTAATCTGAGGGAAATCCTGAAAACATGATTTGGGCGTTGGGCTGTTGGGGCGCCTTGAGGACTGGAGTTGAGAAACACTGGTCTAAAGACTTAATTTCATTATCACTGTCTTCAGTCTTGAATAAGGGGTGTGTGTGTTTATTTTTTTATTTTTGGTATAAACTATTTTTTAAATATTTACCTTTCACTAGGCAAGTTTCACCCATCAGATACTACATAATAGAATGGCTGAAACGGATGAATTGAATTCTGTTGGGTCTCTGCGAGAATCTTTTTGTGAATATTCACTGGGTGAATTGTCCAGTGAATAGTTAAGACTCCTAATTGTTAAAGGAATAGATTGTTTGGGGGGTGGACATAAACATTTTATAAAATCATAACATTTTGATGGTTTACAGAAATTTGCATTAGGATTTATATAGGGCTCGTTCACACTGGCCCTCTGGAAAATTGTTTTCCTGTGCTGGCTGGTGTCTGCTCTGTATGGGCAGTGGGGACATTATAGAAATGTCAAAATGCCATTTTATTCGCTTCTGTGGTGAATAGAAATGCATGGACCGAGTTTCGGTGAAGAAAAATGCAGGCATGTTGCATTTTACCACACTGCTCTGTACTTCAGAGCTCCATTGTTGTGCGAATAGGGCACAATGGTTTTCTGTGTGCTCAGTCTGAGACCTGAATTATTTCAAGTGTAGGAAAACACGTGTCTGCACAGTTGTAAAGGAGACCTTTAATAAAATCCTACACTTCTTCTTTCTTTCTTCTTGGGTTTTTTTTTTAATATTATAAATGCTGGGAACAAATGTGCTGCCTAAGGCTATCTGTTAGACAGATCACCCCTTTCTCCCTCCATGGCCATCTGACAATGGAGCTTTTGTCCATCTCCAAGCACTTGCCTGGAACATTTTAGCTGACAACCCCCCCTGGAGTTCTTGTGAGGAGCTTGTCGATGGAGAATAAAGGGTAGAGCTGAAACGCCATGCTTGCAAAAAGAGCAGAGATTCTGATGGCAAAAAGTTGTGCTATCCTGTCTATAGCAGTACCCCTCTTGAGTCTTTTTGAGCAATAGGTGAGGAAAAAACTTCAGATGGGGTGGACATCTGTTCCTGTGACAACACTCTTCATTAGAAATGTGTTTTATAAATATTTTCAAACATAAGGGTTGCCTTTATGTTCTAAAAACTGTAGCCTTATGTTAAGAATTTAGATATAAATCTTTCTTTTCTGAAAGTGTACTGTTATTTTGGCTCTTCTGTCCAACTTTCTTTTCGCTCCCTATATTTTAATACTATTGATGTGTAAGGCTAGGTTCACACAATTGCAGCTTCCCTGTGGCCATGTTTTGCTCGGGGTACAATCACATAGTGGCCCAATTAGACTGCATTGAGGTTGGCTTGTAAATGAGACATCCTCTAAGGACGTTATTCCACTGCATAGCTTGGTGTCATCTGCAAAGACTGAAATGGTACTTTTAATCCCAGACCCTATATCCTTTATAAAGATATTAAAAAGTAAGGATCCCAACACTGAACCTTGGGGTACACACTGATAACTTTAGACCATTCAGAGTAAGAACTATTGGAAGGAAGAAGGGAAGGGAAAAAGATATTAGGGAGATAAAGTAAAAAAGGTTTGAGGGGACAACCTGAGGCGAAAAGGGGCTAGTAATGGGAGAACAGCGATCCCGTCCAATACCATAGACCAGGTAGCCTACAATTAATGGGAGCATCATGTAAAGGTTCAAGAGGATCACACTTTGTCAAATTTCCAATGGCATCCCCGTTTGAATATGACATTTTATATAAAGGGAGAGCCGTTTTTACCATACACATGAGGTTGAGCCAATGAATACCATTTCATCAATTTTCTTTTTTGGCATAGTACAGGAGATACGATATGAGAAGCTTGGAGTGGTGAGAGCGCTGCTCATAGTCTGGGATTCCCAGTAGGGCTAGAATGGGTGTTAAAGTAAGTTGTAGTCCAAGGTTTATTTAATTTAAAAATGGCTTTCCAGTATGACCTAACTGTAGGGCCCTGCTCCAAACAATCCTCCCAATCCTCCCAAGCCTCCCTATCCAGAGAGGAAATATCCCCCTTCCAATACTCCCATAACTTTTCCATTATAATGGTATTCTTAATCGTACATTACAGGGAACTGGTCGTAGTTAAATGGGCAATGCAGTGATTGCACACTGGTGAACAAAGCTGTAAGAACAGCTTTAGCATAACCCATCCCAGTAAGCCTGTGATTTTTTTTATTTTTGCTGGTGTTTTAGGTGTATCGGTGTCTTCGATCTACAGCAAACCTTTTATTTCTTAATTGTACATCACGGGACACAGAGCCATAGTAATTACTATGTGGTTATAGGCCACCTTCAGGTGATGGACACTGGCAAACCCTGAACGGGAATTTGCCTCCCTATATAACCCCTCCCACTACTGGGAGTTCCTCAGTTTTTTCGCCAGTGTCTAAGGTGTTGGTCATGAGTAAAGATGTGCTGTGCTGAGCTCCACTGGAGCAATCCTTGCTGGGGCTAGCTATGCAGCCGGATCCATTCAAAGTGTCTTTTCAGGCCAAATTGAATGGTACCCGGGCCTCGTGGCGGCGGAAGAAACAAGGTATAGCCTGTAACGCTTCTCTTTTTAGAGAGCTGGACCCCGGGATCCAGAGCTCTTCTTTTTTTTTTTTTTTTCCCCAGCCACACAGTTTTTACTGGCGGGGTGCTTCACGGGTCCCTGAGTGTGGGTTCCCCGAGGGTCCCCAGTTCCTGAAGGTTTTGTAACAGAGCCCACTGTGAGAGGTAAAGATTGTTGTTTTTTACCACAGAAAACCCTGCGGTGGGAAATGTTAGTGGAGGTTTCTAAGGAATTTTTTAATTTTCTTATGAAATGTCTCTAAGAAAAGTAAATGTCATGCCTAAGAGTCACTACTGGGGGCTGTGTAGAACACGTACATTGTCATGCTTTCCTCAAACATCACGCTGTGTCACAGAAGCAGCAGGCTTCCCTCCGGCGATCAGCTCACACATCTGGTAAGATTGGGGGGGATTTTCTTCCACGAATCACCCCCCACCTGGACAAAGTTCTCCCCCTCTTCCTGCATAGGGGGAAGCCAAAAACTATCGGTGATGCCGCTCTGTCTTTTTTCACCGCCCCTGCACGGCGGCTTGTTACAGGTCTCCTCCTCCTCAAACCCACACACACACATTTTCTCACACACACACGTGTGCTGATCCCGCTGGATCGGAGGCCTGCGGTCACGCGAGAAAACCCTCTTATGAAAAGAGAGGGGGGTGCGCAATGTGATGGAAGGGGCGGGGCTTAGCGCTGTGTTGGCATATTCCAACGTCCAGCACGGGCGTATGTTTAAAAGCTCCATTTTTGCTGACTGCGGATGTTGGAGGGATACAATAGCAAAAAGGGGCATGTGAGAGGTTGGTGACACAGGCATTCCCTGACACATTTACTAATAGCATCAGGCTGAGCGTTAATAGCAGTGGCTGGACTATTGCTCAAGCAGTGGATGCAATTTCTTCTGGTAGTACCTCTGCCTTTGTGTTTCGGGCTAAGGTCAGAAGTGGGGGTAGAAACACCCCCAAAAAAGGGCTAAAAGGGTCTCCCTCAACCTCTGGAAAGTCTACTCATCTCTACAATGGTATGCTCCCCTGAGAGGGGGTGGCTGGTCAGAGTGAGCATCGGGGCCATGAAATGTTTGCAACTGTTTTCAACACTGCAGCCCCTGTCTATATTACTAAAAAGGTCTTTTTAGTAATATAGCCATGATAGGATTGGAAAAACGGTTAGCGGCTTTAATTTGCATCCCAGTGTGGGACAAAATGCGACAGGTTCTATTCCATTACCCAGGCCCCCCAAACTGAGGAACTGGGGGCGGGAGAAGATGAATTCCATTCCCTCGGGACCGTGAAGAGCCTGATGACTCCTTCTATGCGGGAGGGGGGGGGGGAAGAATCAGCTTCACATTCTGTAAGATTGATGGTGCGATTTCTTACGGAATGGTCCTCTCCACATTTATGTACCCTTAACTGAGTGGGTTCGCTAAAACCTCCTCAAGCTGTGCATGCCTCTCCTGTCCATTCATTGCTGAAAAAGCTTTTTTGTATCTGAGTGGGATCACTCAGATAAGTATTTTTCCCCTCCTAAAAAGTTTTTCACACTTTATCTTATGGAGGAAAAAATTCACTAAAAGCAATTAACGCTGCTATATCCTCTGTGAATAAAAGTTTGACTTGCCCGGTAGACAATGCTCAAATGCTTAGGGATCCAACGGTTAAAAAGTTGGAATTCCAATTAAAAAAAACACTTTTTTTCTCTGGCAGGTTGAGTGTCTCAGCCTGTGCTGATAGTAATTGGTTAATCGCTGAGACCAGTTTAAACAGGTGCTCAAGGTTATCATGTTCAGCAGGCCCAGGATCTGGCAACCTACTAGCAGCTTTATGTTTGCAATAGTTGCTATGAGAGATTCTATCCTTCAGGCCTTGCGCCCTTCGCTAAGCGCAATGCAAAAAGCTCCTGGCTAGTCTTCCTTTTTGCGATTAAACGGCTGTTTGGGGATGATTTGGGTAATACATCCAAAGAAATTCTAATGGGAAAAGTACCCCTTTGCCATTTAAGAAAAGGAGTAAATGTTTTTCGTTTTAACAAGCTCCTTCTCCCAGGGGCATCAGCCTCCAGGCAGTCACGATTGCCTCCGCAATCAAGTTCAAAAGGTAATCCTCGGGGTCAACCCCAGGGACAAAAGAAGGCTTGGGGGAGGAAACCTACAAAATACTAAAGCCTCCTAATGAGGAGGCGCCCCCGCTTGCTCGAGTAGGGTGAATACTTCTGCAGTTCTCAAGGGTCTGGTAGGAAGAGTGTTGAGACAGATGGGGGACTTCCTCAATAGCTCCAGGGTACAAACTGGAGTTCCAAGAGTTTCCGTCTCCTCGTTTTCTCGTTCCTAAGGATCCAGAAAAAGTCTGTCTTTCAAGCATTGGACCATCTTTTGGCAAAAAGTGATCATGGTGGGCCCCATGTAAGAGCAGGGGGTTGGGGTTTGGTTCAAACCTTTTTTTACGGTGCCAAAACCGAATGGACATTCTGGATCTCGAAAATCGAATTAGATTCCTGAAAATCCGCTCTCTTTTTTCGCATGGATTCAATCCAATCAGTTGTCTCTATCCTTAAAGGAGGAGAACTTCTGGCATCAATCGACATCAAAGATGCTTTACTTCATGTGCCTATTTCCCTGCTCACCAGCAATATCTACTTTTCAAGGTAGAAAATCTTCATTTTCAGTGTGTAGCTCTGCTTTTCGGTCTAGCTACTGCACCTTGATTGTTTACAAAGGTTCTGGTCCCTCCTCAGATTAAGGGCCCAAGGTATAACGATTATAGTTTACCTAGACGATCTGCTCTTGATAGACCAATCGGTAGCCTGCTTAGACCAAAGTATGGTCACCACATTCAACTACCTGTAATACCTAGGTTGGTTTCTCAACCTAGAGAAATCTTCCTTTAAAACCATGAAGGCGGCTAAAATACTTGGGTCTAACCATAAATATACCTAGAAAAGGGTATTCTTGCCCCAGGCAAAGATCAGCGCCATAAAGGAACTGATTCAGGTGGTCGAAGCAAGATGAATTCTTCTATTCAGCTTTGCATGAGGTTGTTGGGAAAGATGGTGGCTTCATTCGAGGCCGTTCCTTATGCTCAGTTTCATTCAAGACTGCTGCAAAACAGTATCCTATCGGCTTGGAACAAAAGGGTTCAATCTCTAGATTTCCCTATGTGTCTGACTCCAAAGGTGCGCCAGAGCCTCAGTTTATGGTTAATGACCAAAAATCTGCAAAGGAGAAAATCCTTCCGTTACCTGGGATGTCGGAACAACATTTGCCAACCTTTTTTTGGGTTGGGGAGCAGTCCTGGAAGAGGCAACTGTCCAAGAGAAGTGGCCCAGATCAGAAATGGCCTTTCCCATTAACGTTCTAGAGATTCGGGCAGAGCACTTGGTCCCGAGGGCCTGAACGTTCAGTTTACGGAATTGTCCTGCCAGGATCCAATCCAACAATGCCATATCAATCACCAAGGGGGCACAAGAAGTTATGCGGCCCAGAGAGAGGTGAATCATATCCTATCGGCAGTCTTCATTCTAGGAATAGAAAATTGTAAGGCGGACTACTTGAGTTGCCAGCAGTTCCCAAGAGAATGGTTCCTTCACCCCGATATCTTCCTGTCAATATGTCAAAGATGGGGGATCCCAGACATTGATCTGTTTGCGTCCAGGTTCAACAAAGAAATCAATAACTTTTTGTCAAGAACAAAGGATCCGCTAGCATGTATTCCCGTGGAATCAGTTCTCACTGATTTATGCATTCTCTCCTATTCTGCCTGCATCCATGACTTCTTCGCAGGATCAAGCAGGAAGGGAAGTCAGTGATTCCTGTGAGATCTTGGTATGCAGAGATCATAAGGATGGCAGTAGGGGTCCCATGGACCCTACCACCACGTCCAGACCTTCTCTCGCAAGGTCCGGTATTACATCCTACCTTACAAACCCTAAATTTAACGGTTTGGCTATTGAGTCCCACATTCTGAAGAAACGTGGGCTGTCAAGTTCAGTGGTATCTACCTTGGTTAAAGCAAGGAAGCCGGCCTCCAGAATCGCATATTATAGAGTCTGGAAGGCATATGTCTCCTGGGTTGAATCCAGGGGTTGGCATCGCAGGAGGTATGTCATAGGTAGAATCCTTGACTTTCTGCAGATGGGGTTAGAAATTAAGCTGGCCTTGAGTACTTTCAAAGACCAAGTCTTAGCCTTATCTGTATTGTTTCAACGACCACTTGCTTCGCATTCTTTGGTTCGTAGTTTTTTTCAGGGGGTAACGCGGCTTAATCCCCCGGTTAGGTCACCCCTGAACCCTTGGGACTTGAATTTTAGTTCTGTCGGCTTTACAAAAACGGCCTTTGAGCCGATACAACATATTCCCTCGGTCCTTTTGACAAGGAAACTAGTTTTTCTGGTAACCATATCCTCTGCAAGAAGGGTATCAGAGTTGGCTGCTCTTTCTTGTAAAGAGCCATATTGTTGTTCACAAGGATAAGGTAGTATTGTCCTCATCCTAACTTTCTACCGATGGTAGTGTCAGGTTTTATCTAAACCAGGATGTTCTACCTTCATTTTTTTTCCAGAACCCTGTTCTATGGAAGAAGAATCAATACATTCTCTTGATGTGGTGAGAACAGTCAAGGTCTACTTCAAGGCGATTGTTCAGATTTGAAAAACGGATGTTTTGTTTGTGTTACCTGAAGGTCCTTAAAGAGGACAGGCACCATCGAAATCTATTTCTAAATGGATTCAGCAAGTAACTGTTCAGGTTTATGGTTTAAAGAGGAGGATTTCACCCTCTCAAATCAAAAGGGCACTCCACTAGGACTGTTAGTGCTTCGTGGGGGTGCATCACCATGGTTCAAATCTGCAAGGCCTCAACTTGGTCTTTAGTCCATATGTTTAACAAATTTTATCAGGTGAACGTAAAAAGGCATGAGGATATCGCCTTGGGCGTATGCTGCAGGCAGCAGTATAACTCCTCTAGTCTCATGTTGCCCTAATTCTATTGTCTCCCTCATAGTAATTACTATGGCTCTGTGTCCCGTGATGTACGATTTAAGAAAATTGGATTTTTATAACCGCTTACCTGTAAAAATCCTTTTCTTTTGAAGTACATCACGGACACAGAGGTCCCTCCCCTCTTTCTGGTATACACTTGTATTGCTTTGCTACAAAAACTGAGGTGCTCCCGGTAGTGGGAGGGGTTATATAGGGAGGCAACTTCCTGTTTAGGGTGTGCCAGTGTCCATCACCTGAAGGTGGCCTATAACCACATAGTAATTACTATGGCTCTGTGTCCCGTGATGTACTTCAAAGAAAAGGATTTTAGAACTAAGCTGTTATAAAAATTCTATTTTTTATTTGCTAATGTTTGCGTTGTGAATCTTCTATCAAGTTTATTGGTGCCTGCAGCTTTCTGGATCGATTGACTTCTTGGCTGCATTTTGAGGGACCATGCCCACACCCTGCCACTGGATGTAATGTGGGTACTCGTTTAGGCACATAGTGCAAGACGCCAAGGTAGTTGTAGGGTTTAAATACAGATCCAGGGCTGTGGCACTGCCGCCTGATGTGACCCTGTCCCTGACTATCCCTTTGTGGAATATGCCCACCGAGAAGGGGAAGAGCTAGTGGGGACTTTGCCCTAACTTTCCTCAGCTGCTGGAATCGCAAGATGCCATGGTGAGTCAAGCC
This sequence comes from Aquarana catesbeiana, assembly GCF_042186555.1. NCBI lineage: Eukaryota > Metazoa > Chordata > Amphibia > Anura > Ranidae > Aquarana > Aquarana catesbeiana. Next base: position 543,091,433 of record NC_133324.1, on the reverse strand, counting down.
TGTGGCCCTATTTGGGAGTTCAGGTTGCTGCCATTCCAGTCCCTTAGGTATGAACTATTGTGTGCTGAGGCTGTGCCCTCTTTGGCTGCTGCCTGCGATGGGATATATAGCCACTGTCCAAGTTCCCTTTGACGTTGCAGGAGTTTTAGCCACTACCAAATTCAGTCGATGTCCTGCTGCATTTAACCCTGTCGTCCTGTTTTTACAGAGGTACGTTCTTAGTGACTGTGTCTGATTTTATGGGAGGACTGCCCTGTTAGAGGCATCAGATCGTAGGGGATGTAAATGGACTCCCTCTGCTTCTCCTAGAGTACAACTCTTATTCTTCAACAAAGGCTTTTATGTTCTCTAAAGGATACTATTTCTATCCTTAGCTAGTACACTTGTGTCTGGCTGTGGAGCAGCTTGACCTTTAGCCAGGTCAATGCATTTTATTCTGGGTTCTTTAAAGATGCCTCAGTTATCACTCTCCTAAGGGTGTACGTTCCTGTACAATAGCTCCTAGATCCATCTTGGGCATATTTCCTGCACATGTGCGAACATGTTGCGTGGCTCAGCCTAGACCTGTAGACCTAGCAGAGTCAATTTCTGCGCATGCATGGTATATATGTCCAAGATGGCAGAGGAAGGAAGATCATCCTTGGGCTGAAAGTACAACGCTAGACTTCATGAACTAGTAGTTATATTTTCCTTCATACAGGAACAACTTTAAAGGACTAGAAATAAAGTTTTAGGCAGCTCAGGTGAAGTTCCTCTTTTTAAAGGAGTTGTGAAGGCAGAAGGTTTTTTATCCTAATGCATTCTATGCATTAAGATAAACCTTTTGTGTACAGCAGCCTCTCCAGCACCCCCTAATTACTTACCTGAGCCCCATCTCTCTCTAGCGATGTCCACGAATGTCTAAGCCGCCAGGGACACTCCTCCTCCTGATTGGCTGAGACACAGCAGCGTCGCCATTGGCTCCGGAGGCAGTCAGTCAGCCTATCGGGAAAGAGGGGTCGGGGCTCTGTCTGAATGGACACACGGAGCTGTGACTCGGCTCCAGTGCCCCCATAGGAAGCTGCTGACTGTGGGGGCACTCGAAAGGAGGGAGGGGCTAGGAGCAGCAAAGAGGGACCTGAGAAGAGGAGGATCTGGGCTGCTCTGTGCAAAACCAACTGCCCTTTTTACACTGTCACTTTAAAAAATGTTAATTTTTTTTTTTTTGATCACTTTTATTCCTTTTACTTGGAATGTAAACATCCCTTGTAATAGAAATAAGCAGGACAGGGCCTCTTTAATGTGAGATCTGGGGTCAAAAAGACCTCAGATCTCACATTTGCACTTTCAGTTTTTTTTTTGTTTTTTTTTTCAATAAAAAAGGGCCTTTAAGGCCGCAGAGTGGAAGTAACGTTTGACGTTGCTGCGGTTCTCCAAAGGCATAGAGTCGAGTGGGGGCCATCTTGTCCTCACTCGACTTCCTGCCCATCCATCCTGGGGATCTGATCATTTCTGCCACTACAAACGGATGGTAAGCGGAGGAGACAACCGAAAAGGGGGGGGGGGCACCTCTCCCGCCGCCCATAGGTGCTCTCGCAGCAAATCCGCCACTGAGACCACTTTTATACTTTTATGTTAAAGTGGACCGCACGCTGTTTAAAAAAATATACTGGGATATGGCAGAGATCTGCTATGACCCTGGTATTTAACGTCAAAGTTATATATATATATGTATGTATGTATGTATGTATACACACACTGGCCGATCCAGAAGTGATTAAGGCACTTTTGTCTCTGACTGGTCCTGCTGTGTAACCTGTTTTTGCTACAGTGCCAGTCTGTCAGACTTTAGCTGTGTGGTTAAATGGCATTGCCTGAGAACCCTGGGTTTATTCTTATTGACTTGTTTGCCCTTAATCAATTGGCACGCTTGGCTACTGCCTTGACTGGTCAACGGATGCACTTTGGTAAATTTTTAGGATGCATCTCCTTTCTGTACAATTGCCAAGGATTCTTTTGGCTTTCGTGTTGGAAGATCTGCAGACCCTGCAAAAAGCATCTTCTATAAATGCCTTCTAATTGAGACAAATTTGACTACTTGGACACTGAGGAAGTCACACAGGTGGGTAAGATTTAAAGACCAAAGTCCGGCTCACCCTTTCCTCTGTAAGACCTGGATGTCAAAGCCTGCCAAGTCTGGGAACAAGCCCTTCTCACTATGAGGGGGTGCCTCCACTTGACAGAGTAGGGGGCCACTTGTCAGCCTTCACAGTTGTCTGGGCACAGGACATTTCAGACTGGGTTGTCTCCTGGGGCTACAGGATAGAGCTCCGGTCCTTGCCTCGTCCTAACTTCATGTTGTCAAACTTGCTGCCCTACCTACAGAAGCAGACAAATCACACTGCTCCCTGTGCAACGGGGTAATTGCCAATTGTCAATTCCAGAAATTGGAAGGTTTCAGGGGTTCTACCCCAACCTGTTTACCGTTCCCAAGGCAAAGGGAGGTATTCCCTCAATTCTCTATCTGAAGATTCTCAGGTTCCCTCTAATTTAAAAATCCTATATGGAATCTGGCAAGTCTGTCATTGCTTCCTTTTGGCCTCTGTGGACATCATGGTTCGCCATCACTGCCCTAGGCCAACAGAACTCCTTTTCTGGGGACAACCCAAAGTTTGGGTTTTTCTTCCACTTCCACTTTCAATGGTAATGGTAAACTTTACAAATAGGGTAGATCTTCCTAACGGGGGCACAGGCGGCAATAAAAACGAACAGGTGTTCTGATCCCTCTCCACAATCTCCAATGCTAAAACAAGTTTTTTTTTTTTGCCTTTTTTTTTTAAACTTTCAGTTCTAGCGCCAATCAGAATTGTTCCAAATCGATCCTCGAAAACCTTCAGGGGTTTCTATTCCAACCTGTTTAAGGTGTGCAAAGTTGTTCGGTTTAGAATCCGATGAATACAGGTGTGTGTGTTTGGTTTTTTGGGAACAGTAAAGGTGTACGTTGTGATGGCCTCCTTACATCAAGGGGATTTCCTTGCCTTAATCTCAAGGACACTTGCCTTCGCTTTCTAATTTGCGGCAGTCACCAACCTTTCTGTTAAACTTTTTTTTTTTTTTTTTTTTTAAAGGAAATTTTTGATAAAAATATTGAAAGACTGTATGAAGCACAACAGTGTTGGTCAATTAACAGACAAATAAGGACAACAATAGTAGCATGTAGTTGCAAGCGTTTTTTAAGCCTGAAATATTCAGTAAAGTGTTTTTTTTTTTTTTTTTTTTTTCCCCCTCTACACTGGCAAACTTCACCTTATGTTTACAATGACAATTTCAGTTTCTCTAATGTCTACGCTTAATATTTTAGGGAGTAGAGGAACTGAAAGGACCGTTGTTATGGATAAGTCAAAGGGAGAGCCTGTAATCAGTGTGAAAACATCTGACTCAAAGGAAAGGGTATGTATATGTAAAGGGTTTTGAAAGCTTTTGAAACTTATGCTATCCAAAGCAGTAGCTATGAGATTTGTAGCACATCTGCAAACACCTTTCTGCTAGAAAACTTTGGCTTGGAAGAGACCTTACTGTTGCAGGATGGCACTGTTTTTTTTTTTTTTTTTTTTTTTTTTTTTTCTTGCAGATATACAGTCAGGTCCATAAATATTTGGACATCGACACATTTCTAATCTTTTTGGCTCTATACACCACCACAATGGATTTGAAATGAAACGAACAAGATGAGCTTTAACTGCAGACTTTCAGCTTTAATTTGAGGGTATTTACATCCAAATCAGGTGAACGGTGTAGGAATTACAACAGTTTGTATATGTGCCTCCCACTTTTTAAGGGACCAAAAGTAATTCGACAATTTGCTGCTCAGCTGCTCCATGGCCAGGTGTGTTATTCCCTCATCCCATTTACAAGGAGCAGAGAAAAGGTCCAGAGTTCATTTCAAGTGTGCTATTTGCATTTGGAATCTGTTGTCAACTCTCAATATGAGATCCAAAGAGCTGTCACAATCAGTGAATAAAGCCATCATTAGGCTGAAAAAACAAAACAAACTCATCAGAGAGATAGCAAAAACATTAGGTGTGGCCAAATCAACTGTTTAGAGCATCCTTAAAGAGAGAGAACGCACCGGTGAGCTCAGCAACACCAAAAGACCCGGCAGACCATGGAAAACTGTGGTAGATGACCGAAGAATTCTTTCCCTGTTGAAGAAAACACCCTTCAACAGTTGGCCAGATCAAGAACACTCTCCAGGAGGTAGGTGTATGTGTGTCAGTCAACAATCAAGAGAAGACTTCACCAGAGTGAATACAGAGGGTTCACCATAAGATGTCAACCATTGGTAAGCCTCAAACAGGAAGACCAGATTAGAGTTTGCCAAACAACATCTAAAAAAGCCTTCACAGTTCTGGAACAACATCCTATGGACAGATGAGACCAAGATCAACTTGTACCAGAGTGATGAGAAGAGTATGGAGAAGGAAAGGAACTGCTCATGATCCAAAGCATACCACCTAATCAGTGAAGCATGGTGGTGATGGTGTCATGGCGTGGGTATGTATGGCTGACAATGGAACTGGTTCTCTTGTATTGATGTGACTGCTGACAAAAGCAGCAGGATGAATTCTGAAGTGTTTCGGGCAATATCTGCTAATATTCAGCTAAATGCTTCAGAACTCTTTGAACGGCGCTTCACAGTGCAGATGGACAATGACCCGAAGCATACTGCGAAAGCAACCAAAGAGTTTAAGGGAAAGAAGTGGAATGTTATGCAATGGCCAAGTCAATCACCTGACCTGAATCTGATTGAACATGCATTTCACTTGCTGAAGACAAAACTGAAGGGAAAATGCCCCAAGAACGAGCAGGAACTGAAGACAGTTGCAGTAGAGGCCTGGCAGATCATCACCAGGGATGTAACCCAGCGTCTGGTGATGTCTATGCGTTCCAGACTTCAGGCTGTAATTGACTGCAAAGGATTTGCAACCAAGTATTACGTGAAAGTTTGATGGATGATTGTTATTCTGCCCCATTACTTTTGGTCCCTTTTAAAAAGTGTGAGGCACATATACAAACTGTTGTAATTCCTACACCGTTCACCTGTTTTTGTTTTTTTTTTTGTTTTGAGCTTTTACGCTTTAATATCTAAAGTATAGCTGCTCTTATAGCAATAGAAACATTTAGAACTCCAAATTACTTTTTGCTATTGACTCTTTAATTCAGACAACCTACCACCGATGTGCACATATACACCTCAGCCCCACTGTACCCAAATTTGATGTCCTTTCCCCCCCCCCCCCCCACAAATAGAGCTTTCTTTAGGTGGTATTTGATCACCTCTGCGGTTTGTATTTTTTACGCTAGAAACGAAGAAAGATTTTGCAGAAAAACAAAATTTTTTTACTTTCTGCTCTAAAACACATCCAGTAAAAAATCTAATTTCTTACTCAATTTAGGCCAATATGTATTCTGCTACCATTTTTTGGTAAAAAAAACAAAAACCCAATAACCTTATATTGATTGATATAACTCATTCCTGTATGGTCCCGAAGGGTAACACTTTTCTGGCGCAAGTGCGGTTTCAGTGTTCTTCCAGTCTGTATAACAAATAACTATAAATTTTTCACGCCTAAAAGGCTAGCAGCCCTGGACCAGCTTGAGAAGGACCCTTGTGACAGTAATAGGCAGTGACAGGTACTCTTTATGGTGGGATCTGGGGTCTAGAAGACCCCACACCCTTCCTGCATTTTTGAATACCTTGGATTTTTTTAAATTGGCGCCCTTGGCTGGCGAGTAAACTGGAAGTGGCAATGTTACGTCGCTTCCGGGTAACTACATCGGAGACCCAATCTGAGCAGATTCTGGCTTTAGTTTCGGGACTCCGGCCACCCAACGGATGTGCCGGCTGGTCGTTCGAGAACTGGGCTTAGCGGCGGGAGGGGTGAGACGTCCCCTCCCGCTGCTTGTGATAACGGCCGAGTGGCTGTTTAGCCGCATCGGTTGTTATCACTTGAAAACTGACTGCCAGCTCTAAAAAAAAACAGTACTGGGGTGATTTTGCATGAGGTGGTTAAACATGTAAACAAAAAGTTCCACAAAAAGCCTAGTCTTAAAGTGGTTAAATAACCGTTTTGTACTTATCTCTGCTCTGTGCAGTGAAATTGCACAGAGCAGTCCTGAAACTCCACTTCTCTGGTCCTTCCCCGATGCTCCTGGCAACTCCTCTTCTCAGTATGCCACCATAGGAAGGAATTCATTAAGGTAAAAATGTTCAGGCTTCAGCATTACTTTAACAAAGTGATAACCATCCCTGTGGAGGATGTGCCTGTGTTGGTCACCACAGGACCCAAATTTCCACTAGTTAAAGCCTATTACATTAGGTAGATTACCAGCACTGGGGCAGGAAGAATGTAAAACCTACATGTGATTTGCTCAAATTAAAATGATCTTTTTCAAATTCTAGTTAAAACAAAACTTTCTGCTTTACACTATAGTATAAAGTGCATTTTCCTGCGGTCATGTTTGTTTTACAGAAAGGCTTCCGCATGGACAGATGCTTGTTGGTTTTTATGTAATTGCAGTGGTTTTAATCTTACTATTTTTATTTTAGAGTTCCAAAAGTCAAGACCGAAAATCTGGAAGCAAAGAAAAGAAAGAAATACTATCCTTTGAAAAAATTAAAGAGCAGAGGGAGCGTGAGCGTCAGAGGCAGAGAGAGAGAGAGATAAGAGAAATGGAGAGGCAGAGGTATGTTTTACTCAGTTGCTTGTTTACCAAAATAACAGAGCACTTAAAAACCCTAGTGTTTATGTAATTCTAAAAAAAAAAAATCTCTAGTTTTTTAACTGCCTTTTAACTTCAGTATGTGAGCTCTTCTTCTTCTTTTTTTTTTTTTTTTTTTTTTTTTTTTTTTTTTTTTTTTTCTTCTTGCCGCTTCCTGCCCGGCCTATAGCAAAATGGTGGCCAGGCGGTGACGTCTTTCAGGATAAAATGCGCCCGCAGTGATCGGTGGTGCTGTGTGTCACTCTGACACATCGCATCTCCGATCGTGGTAAGGAGCCTCTGACTGAGGCTTCTTACAACATGATCAGCTGTGACCAATCACTGCTGATCGCAGCATGAACCAGGAAGTGCTGGTAAACGGCTTTCCTCGGTTCGCACTGACAGAGAGCCGACCGGCGGCTCTCCCTGTCAGAGGGGGGGTCTGCGCTGATAATCGGCACATTGATTATCAGCGCAGCCTCGATGAGGTGCCCCTCAGGTGCTCCTCATCAGTGCTGCCTATAGGTGCCCATCAGTGCCGCCTCATTGGTGAAGGAGAAAACAAAATTTTATAACACAGAAAAAGCTCTTTTTTTTTTTTTTCCAAAAATTTTGGTCTTTTTTAGTTTAGTAAAAAATAAAAACCCCAGCGTGATCAAATACCACCAAAAGAAAGCACTATTTGTGGGAAGGAACCTATAAAATTTTAGTTTGGTTAATGTTGCATGACTGCGCAATTGTCAGTGACAATTTGATAGGCAGGAAGGGGGGGAAAGTGCCCGGTATTGAAGTGGTTAAACTAATGTGGCTTGCAAAGAACGCTAAATAACTTTTTGGCTCACCAGCTTCCCTCTTTACTATCAACGCATGGTTCAGACCTGTGATGACAGATATGTGCAGTAGATCTTTCCAAGACAAAAGCAATACATTTTAACTCATTACTACTTAGCAGCTTAGGTAGGAATTTATTATTTAGGCTTTAACCTTGTACTAAATGCTTTCCATAATCTCCTTAGCCTTGTTTTGTGACAGAAATGGTAAATGTATTTTTGTTTATAGCCAGTACTTGCAGACTTAAGTTCCTTGTTACGTGTTTAGAATCAGATTTTGCTTTATTGCCTAAGAGTAGTACAGGCCATACAAGTAATCAGGTCTTCAGTTTAAAAATGTCTCTCAGTGTTCTTGCCTATAAATATACATTTATTCGTATGTGTGCATGTACATACACTGAAGCAACAATACAATGCACTTTTTTCAGGCTTTCTGATTTTGCTCTTGCAGAAAGATGCCCGCTAACAGAGCTCAATAGCTCAAGCTCAATTTTACAACTAAACACATCATCAGACTTAATAAATCCCTTCATAAAATGTTTTAGGTAGAGAGTCTCGCCAGACCTAGTGTACTGTCCTTAAATTTGTATTTTTATTAGTAACCTTTAGCATTTTGAGCATTCACTTTTATTTCGTATTTTTTTGACAACAGGGAAAGAGATAGAAGAGTACGAGAGAGACTTTTCATGATGCGTGAAAGAGAAGAGCGAGAGAGATTAAGAAGAGAACGTGTCAGACTTCAGTTTGAAAGGGAAAGACTTGACAGAGAGCGAATGGAGCGGGAAAGATTGGAAAGGGAGAGAATGCGAATCGAGGAGGAGAGGCGAATTGAACAAGAGCGTATCCAAAGAGAAAGAGAAGAATTGCGACGCCAGCAGGAGCGTTTACGTTATGAGCAGGACCGTCGAGGGATGAGAAGGCCTTATGATGTGGATGGAAGGTAAAATTTTAAAAGTATTGTACTTTAACAAACGCTTTTTACTAAGTTACTAGTTAAATTGATCATTTTTATTAGAAAATCTATTATAGCAAGAAATCATAGCTAGATTTCTGTTTCTCATAAATTAAATTCTATTTATTGCAGAGATTTTAACAATTTTTTTGCAGGTTCATTTCTTTCTCTTTCATTCTCTCCTTTTTTAAAGGTTATCCAAACCTCAAAACAAAAACTGATCATTTTAGCCTACCAGCCCTTAAATAAGGTGGTTGCGTTAGCCTTGTTTAGGCTTTTTTGCACTTGCTAATCCTGCGTATATCACACTACCTCTTTTTTTAGTGTGGTTCTACATTCACTCCACTAGCTGTAGATGAAGCCATCGTTGAGTCACCAAGCTGGTCATCAAGCATGACTTCATCTTCATTATATAGGAGTTTGGGCATGAGTAGTTTACAGAAACTGAGCTCACAGAAAGTGACTACATTTCTGGCAAGATCAACAGGTATTTTCTGTTCTTGCTGAAAATTTACGAAGTGTGAAAAATGAAAATTATAGCAGCCACCATGTAATCTGCAATATATTACACCTGTTTTTTGGGATTTATTTATCCCCTAAACTTACGGGTGTGTGCTTACTGGGTGTATTCCTTGTTCCTTTTAAGTATTGGTATCTCATTTATTTTTCTCCCATTCATTGGTACCAGTCATTAAAACATCATAGTAGTTTGAAGCAATGAATTAGAAATAACTGACGCCAATGCTGAGTTAGGGGGTTAAGCTTTGTTATCAAAGTGTTCATTTTAGTTTGTCTAATATTTTCCTGATCAATGTTAACCCACTGTGGTGGATCTCAAATTGTAATAATGCAATCCTTGTATCTTAGTCATGCAGTACAGGACATATGCTGCGTATTTATAGACCCTGGGCTATAGGCTGGTACCTTTTTAAGGTCACTGGACACTTGGACCACTTTTTTTTTTGTTTTTTTTTTTGTTTTAATCTGTATACAATTATAAGAAAAAGATTAATAGCTAACCTGTTTAAGTTAGCCTTGTCTTTTTACTATTACTTTAAAGGTGAACTTTAGTATTTCAGCCACTTTGTAATATGTGCAGGTATACTAGGGGTTACGTCTAGCTGCGGGCCACCTCCTGGACTTGTCTTTTATTTGCATCTGACGGTTTTATTGTAGCTTTGGCATGCACACTTCTGGGGCTCTGAGAGGAGAGATGCTGTCTTTTCTAAACAGCAGCTCTCCCTACCCCTCCCCTCTGCTGCCCATTCACTGAAGGCTTTGTATTAAGTGAATGGGTTTACATATTCTATGATTGCGTAGGAGGAAGTGCAGCAGCTGCAAGTAACTCTGCAACTATGGGAGCTTAGACCAGAATTTCCAGCATCCAGTAGCATGTGGGGCTCCATTAAACTGTCGGTTATAAAGTAAATGAGGGGGACTTCCATCCATAGTAAGCCAGCATATATTACAATGTGGCTGAATTCCTGGAATTCAGTTAAACTACAGATTTTGTGTGATTCGACTTGGTGACTCTAGCCTTACAAGTCCAAATTTGTTGGGTATTTATTTTTATTTATTTTTAAATATATAATTCCTACTGCTTGGCTGCAGAGAAATTCTAAGGAGGTTTGATCTGCTGTGTCCTCTGCAGTGCTCAGTAGTTTCCTCCCACTTGCAGTAAAATGATACTCCTGAAGTTCTACTTTCAATAGACTTTGGAGAAGGGATTCCTCAGCAATGGAGGGAAAGGTATTCCATACTTTACAGTTAGTGTTTTTTTTTATTTGCATTTAAGCAATAGTCTGTCTTAACTCCTAACCTTTTTATAAAGAAAATATAAAGAATTTGCGGGACTTTAAAGGTGCAAGTAAATACAAAATATGTTAAATATTTGATGTTGGAGCCGCAAGGAAGTGAGCAGGGAATGAGAGACATATAAACAGTCTGTGAATCCCTATACCTTACGGGTTGGGTAATCCAGAAACATCGAAATCAAATCTCGGCATGCACCTGTGGTTCACCTAGGAATTCAAGATTCCTCCTTGGACCTTTATATCCCCTCTGTGGTAGTCTATTCAGCTGTCCAGATTTTTTCTGTATGAGTATTCATTATCAAATAATTACAGATTGATACTTATACTCATGAAGCTGTGTAACAAATTCAGCGAAACATGTCGAATGGAAGCATCAATTGTCACATGAGATGTGTTGAAACCCATCAATTTTATTTAATTAATGATGTACAATAAATATTCAACTATTTTTAAACATATTTTGTATTTACTCTCACCTTTAAAGTCCCCCAAATTCTTTATATTTTCACTATTCAATGTCGGGCTGTGGTGCCAATCTGCTCTTTCTTCATCTAGAACTAAATAGTAGCTCTTTGGTTTATTTTGATCTTTAGCCTCGGTTCACACCAGAGGCGGCACGACTTGCAGGTCGCCTCACCGAGGTGACCTGCACACGACTGCCAGGGCGACTTGCAAAACGACTTCTGTATAGAAGTCTATGCAAGTCGCCCCCAAAGTCGTACAGGAACCTTTTTCTAAGTCGGAGCGACTTGCGTAGCTCCGATTTAGAACGGTTCCATTGTACTGAACGGGACGCTACTTCTAGTCGTTCCTTGTGTGAACCGAGGCTCATTGTTCACTTGTTGCTAGTTTTTGTAATTGGTGAAAACCTTCAACTATTCTAAAGATTATTGCTCATGGGTTCTAAAACTAGGAATGGCCAGCTAGGTTGTTTTTTTTAGCCCTTTGAACATTTTGCTGTACAATAAATTGTGTAATGTGTTTGAAGCCCAACTCCAGGCAAAATTCAAAACTATACAGTGTACTGCCACTATTACACCTTTTCCATTTCTGCCTTCAGCCAAAGCATATACCAGATACACGCAGTGATATCCCCTTATTCAGATTTTCGTATTATACAGTGGGGCAAAAAAGTACCGTATTTATCCGCGTATAACACGCACATTCATTTTAAGAGGGAAGTTTCAGGAAAAAAACTTACATTTTTAACAAGGAACTTTGAAGCAAAATAAGGGTCAGTGTCCATCTGCAGCCTCACCATTGCTATCAATGCAGCCTGATCAATGCCCATCTGCAGCCTCACAAGTGCCATCAATTCAGCCTCATTAGTCCACATCAATGCAGCCCCACCGCTGCCCTCGGTGCAGCAGCCCCACCGCTGCCCTCGGTGCAGCAGCCCCACCGCTGCCCTCGGTGCAGCAGCCCCACCGCTGCCCTCGGTGCAGCAGCCCCACCGATGCCCATCTAAGCCTAGAGGGGACAGGGAGGGGGGCGGGACGAGCGCCGACAGATTACATACAGTGAGAATCTCCTATGATAGACAGAACAGTGGTCCAATGGCAGCCCAGGAGACGGGACTTTCTATTACAGAGGCCGCCAAGTAAACAGGAGATACTCACTGTATGTAATCTGACAGCGCTCGTCCCACCCCCCTCCCTGTCCCCTCTGAGGCAGCTAAAATTGAAGTATTGGCGTATAACACGTACACGCTATTTGCACCCGATTTTCATGGTGAAAAAGTGAGTGTTATACGCCAATAAATACAGTATATAGTCAGCCACCAATTGTGCAAGTTCTCCCACTTAAAAAGATGAGGCCTGTAATTGTCATCATAGGTATATCTCAACTATGAGAGACAAAATGTGGAAACAAACCCAGACAATCACATTGTCTGATTTTTGAAAGAATTTATTTGCAAATTATGGTGGAAAATAAGTATTTGGTCAGTATCAAAAATTCATCTCAATACTTTATGTATCCTTTGTTGGCAATGACAGAGGTCAAACGTTTTCTGTAAGTTTTCACAAGGTTGTCACACACTGTTGGTATGTTGGCCCATTCCTCCATGTAGATCTCCTGTAGAGCAGTGATGTTTTGGGGCTGTCTCTGGGCAACACGGACTTTCAACTCCCTCCAAAGGTTTTCTATGGGGTTGAGATCTGGAGACTGGCTAGGCCACTCCAGGACCTTGAAATTCTTCTTACGAAGCCACTCGTTCGTTGTCCAGGCAGTGTGTTTGGGATCATTGTCATACTGAAAGACCCAGCCACGTTTCATCTTCAATGTCCTTGCTGATGGGAGGCGGTTTGCACTCAAAATCTCATGATACATGGCCCCATTTATTCTTTCATGTACACGGATCAGTCGTCCTGTTCCCTTTGCAGAGAAACGGCCCCAAAGCATGATGTTGCCACCCCCATGCTTCACAGTAGGTATGGTGTTCTTTGGTTGCAACTCAGCATTCTCTGTCCTCCAAACACGACGAGTTGTGTTTCTACCAAACAGTTCTACTTTGGTTTCATCTGACCATATGACATTTTCCCAATCCTCTTCTGGATCACCCAAATGCTCTCTAGCAAACCTCAGACGGGCCCGGACATGTACTGGCTTAAGCAGGGGGACACGTCTGGCACTGCAGGATCTGAGTCCCTGGTGGTGTAATGTGTTACTGATGGTTGCCTTTGTTACCTTGGTCCCAGCTCTCTGCAGGTCATTCACTAGGTCCCCCCGTGTGGTTCTGGGATTTTTGCTCACCGTTCTTGTGATCATTTTGACCCCATGGGGTGAGATCTTGCGTGGAGCCCCAGATCGAGGGCGATTATCAGTGGTCTTGTATGTCTTCCATTTTCTAATTATTGCTCCTACAGTTGCTTTCTTCACACCAAGCTGCTTGCCCATTGCAGATTCAGTCTTCCCAGCATGGTGCAGGTCTACAATTTTTTGTTTCTGGTGTCCTTCGACAGCTCTTTGGTCTTCACCATAGTGGAATTTGGAGTGTGACTGTTTGAGGTTGTGGACATGTGTCTTTTATACTGATAACAAGTTCAAACAGGTGCCATTAATACAGGTAATGAGTGGAGGACACAGGAGCCTCTTAACCACTTCAATACAGGGCACTTATACACCTTCCTGCCCAGACCAATTTTCAGCGCTGTCGCAGTTTGAATGACAATTGCGCGGTCATGCTACACTGTACCTAAACTAAATTTTTATCATTTTGTTCCCACAAATAGTTCTCTTTTGGTGGTATTTGATCACCTCTGCGGTTTTTTTATTCTTGCTAAACAAATAAAAAAAGGCTGAGAATTTTGAAAAAAAGTTTTTGCTTTTGTTTCTGTTAAAAAAAAAAGTAAATAAATTTTCTCTTTCACTGATGGGCACTGATAAGGCGGCACTGATACGGCGGCACCGATCCGGTGGCACCATTGAGCAGGCACTGATGATGGGCACTGATATGCGGCACTGGTAGGTGGCACTGATATGCAGCACTTATGGGCACTGAGAGGCTGGCACTGCTGGGCACTGAGAGGCTGGCACTGCTGGGCACTGAGAGGCTGGCACTGCTGGGCGGCATTGACTTGAGGCCCTGATAGGCATCCCTGATGGCATTGGCAGGCATTGGAGTGGGCACAGATTGGCAGCTGCCTGGGCACAGATTGGTATTTCCCTGGAGGTCTAGGGGGCATACCTGGTGGTCCAGTGTGGTGGCCATCCTGGTGGTCCTGGGCAGGATCCGAGGGGGGGGGCGGGCTGTGCTGATAAACAATCAGCACAGACCCCCCCCCCCCCCATCAGGAGAGCAGCCGATCGGCTCTCCTCTACTCGCGTCTGTCAGACGCGAGTGAGGAAAAGCCGATCACCGGCTCTTCCTATTTACATCGTGATTTGGACACGGCTGATCACATGGTAAAGAGTCTCCTTCAGACTCTTTACCTAGATCGGAGTTGCAGCGTGTCAGACTGACACACCGCAACAACGATCACCGTGATGCGTGCCCTTGGGGGCGCAGCGGCTTAATATCCTGATCACGTCATGTGATGTCCGGTCAGGATATTGAAACCACTTTGCCGCCGTCATTTTGCTATTTGGCGGGCGACAAGTGGTTAAAGAAGAAAAGGTCTCTGAGAGCCAGAAATCTTGCTTGTTTGTAGGTGACCAAATACTTATTTTCTACCATAATTTGCAAATACTTTCTTTCAAAAATCAGACAATGTGATTGTCTGTCTGGATTTGTTTCCACATTTTGTCTCTCATAGTTGAGGTATACCTATGATGACAATTACATGCCTCTCTCATCTTTTTAAGTGGGAGAACTTGCACAATTGATGGCTGACTACTTTTTTGCCCCACTGTATAATTTTCTGCCCCAGGGACTATACACTTTGTGCTGATAGCTGTGTGAAAATCAGCTCCTTCACCGACCCCCTCAGTTCTGTTATGGTAACCAGAGCAAGTTATGTTTCCTCTGGCTGGCAGGGTTATCTAATGACCACGTCTTCAGCCTGCTTGCCCATTTTCTTCTGCCCTTCCTCTGGTTTGCTAATGTTGCCGCTTAGAAACTTAAGAATTCAGCACACCACACAGCCCATAACACCGGAAACAAGTTAGCATATATATAATATATATTCATTTTTCTTTCTAATACGACGGGTGGAATGATTCAGTCCTGTAGCACAGACCCTCCTCCTGACATCAGATTATAGTTTACCAAGTGGATAGTGTATGATCACATTGCAGGTAATTATCCATTTTCTGCAGCTGGCAATCAAAAATGCAGTATATTTGAGAGTAGGGCTGCGCATCTTCACTGGTCTCACGATTCGATTCGATTACGATTATCTGGTCAACGATTCGATTCCGCGATGCATCACGATGCATCACGATTACCGACGAGCTCCCACTTCCGCTTGGGCCGCCTAGGTGGCCCTTCCACCCTGCAATCTTCTAGGACACATCACAGTTCCCAAAAGATTGCCCGGCTATGCAGGACAGCGCAGTGAGACATGCGCACCCGGCTGTGAAGCTGCAAGCTGTCACAGCCGGATGCCCACAGTAGTATTGCCAGCGCTGTGGACAGGCGGGGGAGAGAAGGGAGGGTTTGGGTGGCCACGTCACTGGATTGTGGGACAGGTGAGTGTCTTTTTATTAAAAGTCAGAAGATGCACTTTTTTGTAGCTGCTGGCTTCTAATAAACAAAAAATTGACTGGAACTCCGCTTTGAATTAAAAATAACCTCACTCCCTAAAAAGTGCAGTAATCCGGTGCACTACAGGGTACAGACATTCACACACACTGCTGGGAGGTCAGAAGAGATAGAATCCACAGATGACAAACAGCCCTGTGAAGTTCCCTGTACTGTCTCTGTGCTGACCAGTGGCGGCTGGTGCTCAAAATTTTTTTGGGGGGCGCAAACAAACTGAAAAATACTGAACCTCCCCCGTCAAACGCAGCCACTTGTGCCCGTCAAACGCAGCCACTTGTGCCCGTCAAACGCAGCCACTTGTGCCCGTCAAACGCAGCCACTTGTGCCCGTCAAACGCAGCCACCTGTGCCCGTCAAACGCAGCCACCTGTGCCCGTCAAACGCAGCCACCTGTGCCCGCCAAACGCAGCCACCTGTGGCCGCCAAACGCAGCCACCTGTGGCCGCCAAACGCAGCCACCTGTGGCCGCCAAACGCAGCCACCTGTGGCCGCCAAACGCAGCCACCTGTGGCCGCCAAACGCAGCCACCACTGACCCCCCCCCCAATTACTTTCTTTTAATAAATATATTACAAAGGATGGTGTGCCCCCGCTGTATGTGCTTTTAAAAAACGATGTCACTTCATACCAAATTTTGCCGGTATACGATCATGTGACTCCCGGCCGTCCCGCCCCTCTCCGCTCTCCGCTCACGTGTCTCCTGAGTCCTGACGTCAGCGGGGAATTCTCAGTCCCGCCCGCTGACTATAGTTATCGTATCAAGAGAGGCGGGCGGGACTGAGAAATCCCCGCTGACGTCAGGACTCAGGAGGCGGAAGCGGAGAGCGAAGAAAAGAGCGGAGAGGGGCGGGGCGGGCCGGGAGTCACATGATCGTATACCGGCGAAGTTCGGTATGAAGTGACATTGTTTTTTAAAAAAGCACATACAGCGGGGGCACACCATCCTTTGTAATATATTTATTAAAATAAAGACGGTTTAAAAATTTTCTCGATCGCTTTCCCGGGAGGGGCGGGGCTACTAATGACGTCACCAAACATCGATTTTCGGGGTTTTATGCATCGATGCCGCATCGGGGACCCCTGAATCGCGATGCATCGATGCAACGATTAATTTCAGCACCCCTATTTGAGAGTGAGTATAAGTTGGGCTTTAAAATCTGTTTGAAATTCTACATTTATCTTCTGTGACTTCTGTTAATATTTCCTCCCAATCTAGAGAGCATATATAAAGCTTTGGGAAAATTGCTATTGCTCATTGAGGAAACCAGTATTCCAGTGAAAAATACAGTAAGTTACAGTGGGGAAAATAATAATTTGATCCCCTGCAGATCTTGTAAGTTTGCCTACTTACAACGAAATTAAGGGTCTATGATTTTTTATCATAGGTGTAGCTTTAATGATAAAGCGAGAATATCAACCAAAAATCCAGAAAAAAACCCTATCCTACAAATGTTATAAATTGTGTTGCAGTTTATTGAGTAAAAAGTATTTGTTCCCCAAGCAAAACATGACCTGGTACTTGGTGGAGAGACCCTTGTTGGCAAGCACAGAGGTAAGATGTTTCTTGTAATTGGTTACCAGATATGCACACATCTCGGTAGGGATTTTGGTCCACTCTTCTTTACAGATCTTCTCTAAATCCTTAAGGTTTCTTGGCTGTCGCTTGGCAACTTGCAGTTTCAGCTCCCTCCATAAATTTTCCATAGGATTATGGTCTGGAGACTGGCTAGGTCACTCCATGACCTTAGTGTGCTGCTTGAGCTACTCTTTTTGTTGCCTTGTATGTTTTGGTTCATTGTCATGGTAGAAGCCCCAGCCTCATGAGGTGTTCTGTCTGAGGGAAGAAGGTTCTCATCCAAGATTTTAAAATACATGAGCCCCGTCCATTGCCCCACTCAGTGTGGCAAAGTCGTCAGCCTGTACTTTTTTTTAGCAGAGAAACCGCCCCAAAGTATAATGTTTTCACCTTGGTGCTTGACTGTAGGTATGGTTTTCTTGGGGTCATAGTCAGCCCTTTTCTTCCTCCAAACCAGGCGAGTCGATTTAATGCCAAAGAGCTCAATTTTGGTCTCATCTGAATAATCCCTTTAACAGTTGCCTTCTTCTCACCACGCTTCTTGCTGATGGTCTTGTAGCCCATTCCAGCCTTGTGCAGGTCCACAATCTTGTCCCTGGCATCCTTTGACAGCTCTTTGGTCTTGCCCATTATGGTGAGGTTTGAATGGAAGAAAGATTCTGTGGACAGGTGTCTTTTTATACACATAAGTTGTCATTAATAGCACATTCCTAAATTGACAGGACTAATCTGTGTACCACATGAGCACATACTGTAGCCAGTCTGTGGGAGCCAGTATTGTTGGTAGGGGATTAAATACTTATTTTACTCACTGAACTGGAACTCCATTTATAACATTTTGTATCATGTGTTTTTTTTTCTGGATTTTTGGTTGATATTCTGTTTCCATGATTTAAAATACACATGATAACAATTACAGACCATTTCTTTGCAAGTGGACAAACTTACAAAATCTGCAGGGGATCAAATCCTTTTCCCCACTGTATCGTGCTGCCTGTTTTGAAAATTTGACACTGCACACACACACAAAAATATATAAAATCTGGAAGCTAACTCCCGTATGTCAAGCTGGTTCAGTTTTGCTTAATCTCGCCTGGACCTTTGCCAAAGTTTGACTCCTTACCCTTGCTGGGTGTGGTCAGCCAATCTGTCTTTCAGTTCCTGGCCTTATCAAAACTCTCACTAAGGCAGTTCACAATATTGAGAAATTGGAGCATTTGCCTGCACCTACCTCAGTGTCAGGCCTTGGCTCCTATAAATCCCAGCACTCTGCAGAGGGGTTTTCTTTGATTTTATCTACAAGGATAGGAAACACTCGAGTCTGCAAGAAGCAGTTCTTTTTCACCTTCTATGGACCCACGGTGTTGCGCCATAGCAAGGCCATGACTGTCCCAGTGGAAGACTCTCCTCCTCCTTTTGGGATCTTACTGACAATATGTTGGAATTCCATGTATTCCTTCAGCAGAATCCCCAGTCAGAACTTGGCTGCAGCAAATGCTGACTTCCAATTTGAGTACAGATGATTAGCAGGCTTAACTTTTTGTGACATGGCTCTAAATGCTAGTCCTTTGGTATCTCGTTTCAGACTGTCCAAATTGATAGGGTGATTTGTCTTAAATGCTAGGATGCAGAACAGGCCTCCAAAAAAACTTAGTGGTTCTCCTTTATACAGGATTGTTTCTTTGGACCATCGTTCACGGCCAGGGCTGGCTTCCAGTTTGTGTGTTGTATTTTCTTATCGTACATCACGGGACACAGAGTCATAGTAGTTACTATGTGGGTTATAGGCCACCTTCAGGTGATGGACACTGGCACGCCCTAAGATAAAAAGTGCACTCCCTATATAACCCCTCCCACTACTGGGAGTACCTCAGTTTTTTTGCCATTGTCTAAGGTGTTGGTCACGAGTAAAGATCTGCTGTGCTGAGCTCCTCTGGAGCAATCCTTGCTGGGGCCAGCCATGCCCTGGGATCCAGTACTTTTTGGTATTAAGTCCATGAAGGTTTAACGGAACCCACCGTGAAGGATGAAGATTGGGTCTGTTGGTTTACCACAGAAAACCCTGCGGCAAGAAAGGTAAGTGGAGTCTTCTAAGAAATGTTTAAATTTTTTCTTATGAAATGTCTCCATTAAATTTAGTAAGTGTTGTCATGCCTATGTGTAACCACCGGGGGGCTGTATTGAGCATTTACCGTCTCATGCTTCCCAGAAAGCCCATGTTGCGGCTAGGAAGCAGCAGTCTTCCTCCTCCAGCCAAGCAGCAGACCTCCGGTAAGTCTGGGGGGTTCCCTCTCTGCCCCTCCCCCCATGCCGTTTTTTTCTTCCCCTCTGCTCGGGGAAAGAGCGCCACAAGTTTAAAAAAAAAAAATGGCACGCCGCTCGATGGCTTCCTCCTTCCTGCCTGTGGATCCTGCCTGTGGATCCTCCTTCCTGCATGTGGATCGGGAGCTCCCGCGGGAAAGAGCTCTTTTTAAAAAAGAGGGGAAGGGCCGTAGGCGACGGGGGTTGGGCTTAGCACTTCGTTGGCATCCTCCAACATCCAGCGCGGGAATGTATGTTTTAAAAGGCACCATTTGTGCTGTTACATGCTGCAGGAGGGACACGAGCAAAGGTGGCATACAAGAGATTTGGTGACACATTTACTACTGCATCAGGCTGAGCATTAATAGCGGCGACAGGGCTGGACTATTGCTTAAGCAGTAGATGCATTTCTTCTGGTAGTACCTCTGCTTTGTGCATCAGGCTATGGTCGGAAGGGGGGTGAAAAAAAACCTCAAAGGGCTCTAAAAGGACTACTACAGTCACACGGAAGCTTAGATGGCAGCCTCCCCTGTGAGTAATATGGCTGGTCAGAGTGAGCCATCAGGAGGGTCAAGTGTTGCAGCCGCTCTTAACACTGCAGCCTCTATGTATATTACTAAGGAGTTTTTTTCTTCAACCATTTTAAGCTTGGAGCAAAAAATTGATACTTTAATTGCATCCCAAAGTGGGACTAAGAGCAGCAGGTTCCTGTCCATTGCTCAGGTCCCTCTTGCTAAGGAACAAGGAGCAAGAGATGATGAATTCCTTTTAAAGGACCAGGAAGAGGCTGGAGTCTCCTTTTCTGAAGAACCTGATACAGAAGTGTCAGGTTCGCAGGAAAGATTGTTAGTACAGTCTCTCACTGAATTGGTCCGCTCCACATTTTTACTGCCAATAACGCAGTCGGTCAATGAGCCCACTTCTGGTTTGGGCTCACTAAAGCCTCCCCAATCTGTTCATTCTTTTCCTATCCATTCATGGCTAGGGAAGCTAATGTATTCTGAGTGGGAGCACCCAGATAAACAGTTTTTTCCTTCGAAAAAGTTTTCAATACTTCTTCCTATGGAGGAAGAGTTCTATAAGAAATGGGGAATTCCAGCAATTGATGCTGCTATATCTGTAAATAAAAATCGGGCTTCTCCAGTAGACAATGCTCATATGCTAAAGGATAAAAAGTTGGAGATCCTTTTTAAAAACAATATTGCGCTGGCAGATTCAGTCGTTCAACCTGCACTGGCAGAGATTGGAGTATCTCAGTCCTTAAAGGACCAGTTTATAGAGGTACTCAAAGTTATTCCTGATCAGCAGGCCCAGGAGTTGGCCGGGATACTAGAAGCATTATGTTTCACAGTAGACGCTATGAAAGATTCTATTCTCCAGGCCTCACAGCTCATGCTAGGGCAGGTACATGTGCGTAGAATCCTATGGTTGAAAAATTGGTCAGTCGAAGCGCCATGCAAAAAGCTCTTGGCCAGTTTCCCTTTTCATGGTGAACGGTCGTTTAGAGACGATCTGGATAAGTATATCCAAAAAATTTCTAACGGGAAAAGTTCCCTTTTACTGGTTAAAAAGAAGTTTAAGCATTTTTCTTTTAAACGTGCTTCTTTAGTGCCAGGGGCATCAGCCTCCAGGCAATCTCAACAGCCTCCACCGTCAGGTTCAAGAGGTAAACCTCAGGGTCAGTCCCAGGGCCAAAAAAGGACCTGGGGGAAAAAACCCACAAAACAGAATACTAAAGCCTCCTTATGAAGGTGCGCTTGCTCGAATGGGGGGGGGGGGGGGGGGGGGGGGGAGGCTTCTACAGTTTTCAAAGATCTGGCTAAGACAGATGGGTGGCTTCCTCAATTTCTCTAGGATACAAACTAGAGTTCTGAGAGTTCCCACCTCCTCGTTTTCTCAGATCAAATGTTCCCAGAGATCCAGTGAAAAAGAAGTCTCTCTAGCCTTGGATCATCTGTTGTCTCAAAGAGTAATATCGGGGGTCGCATTGGAAGAGCAAGGTTTGGGGTTTTATTCAAACCTGTTCACGGTTCCAAAACCAAGCGGGGATGTCAGACCCATTTTAGATCTCAAAGATCTAAACTGGTTTTTGAATATCTGTTCTTTTCGCATGAAGTCAATACGATCAGTAGTCTCCATCCTACAAGGGGGAAAACTTCTGGTATCAATCGACATAAAGGATGCTTATCTCCATGTGCCGATTTTCCCTGCTCACCAGAAATTTTTACGCTTCGCGGTAGAAGATCTTCATTTCCAGTCTGTAGCTCTGCCTTTCGGTCTAGCTACTGCACCTCGAGTATTTACAAAGGTCCTGGCTCCTTTAGCCAGGCTAAGGGCTCAAGGTATAACAATACTAGCCTACTTAGACAATCTACTCTTGATAGATCAATCGGTAGCCCGCCTAAACCAAACTTTGGTCACCGCAGTAAGCTACCTGGAATACCTAAACATAGAGAAATCCTCCTTAAAACTATCAAGGAGATTGCTGTACTTGGGGCTGATCATAGATACAGCTCAGAAGAGGGTATTCTTGCCTCAGAAAAGGATCAGTTCCATAAAGGAACTGATTCAGTTGGTCAAGACAAAGAATCCTTCTATTCGACTTTGCATGAAATTGTTGGTAAAGATGGTGGCTTCTTTCGAAGCCATTCCTTATGCGCAGTTTCATTCAAGACTGCTGCAAAACAGTATCCTGTCAACTTGGAACAAGAAGGTTCAAGCTCTGGACTTCCCAATGCGTTTATTCCCTCCCCCCCCCCCCCCCCCCCCAATGTGCGTCAGAGCCTCAATTGGTGGTTGATATCCAAGGATCTTCAAAAAGGAAAATCCTTTATACCGGTTACCTGGAAGGTGGTAACAGATGCCAGCCTTCTGGGCTGGGGAGCAGTCCTGGAAGAAGCATCTGTCCAAGGGATATGGTCCAAATTGGAGATGACCTTGCCCATCAATATTCTAGAGATTCAGGCAGTGTGCCTGAACGTCCAGACTATGGAATTGTCCTGTCAGACTCTAATCCAACAATGCCACAGCGGTGGCCTATATCAATCACCAAGGGGGCACGAGGAGTCGTGCGGCCCAGAAAGAGGTGAAATCATATTCTTGGGCAGAAAACATTCCTTGCCCATCAGCAATCTTCATTCCAGGGATAGAGAATTGGCAGGCCGACTACTTAAGTCGCCAACAATTGTTCCCAGGAGAATGGTCCCTTCATCCCAACATATTTCTCTCAATATGTCAGAAATGGGGAGTTCCGGATGTGGATCTGTTTGCGTCCAGGTTCAACAACAAGATCGACAACTTTTGTGTCGAGGACAAGGGATCCGACGACATACGGAACAGATGCCTTGGTCCTTTCGTGGGATCAGTTTTCACTGATCTATGCATTCCCTCCTGTTCTGCTGCTTCTGCGTCGTCTTCGCAGGATCAAGCAAGAAGGGAAGGAGGTGATTCTGGTAGCCCAGGAGATCTTGGTTTGCTGAGATCATAAAGATGGCGGTAGGGGACCCTTGGACCCTACCACTGTGGCCAGACCTTCTCTCGGTCTAAAAGACCATTGGCTGCCAGCTTCAGTAGTTTCTACTTTGGTTAATGCTAGGAAGCCAGCCTCCAGAGTCATGTACTATAGAGTCTTGAAGGCATGTGTCTCCTGGTGTGAATCCAGGGGTTGGCACCCCAGATAGTATGTCATAGGTAGGTTTCTTTGGATTCCTACAGATGGGATTAGAAATGAAGCTGGCCTTGAGTACTATCAAGGGCCAGGTGTCAGCCTTATCGGTATTATTTCAACGACCACTTGCTTCACACTGTCTGGTTCGTAACTTTATTCAGAGGGTAACGCGGATTAATCCCCCAGTTAAATCACCCCTGAATCCTTGGGACTTAAATTTAGTCCTTTACAAAAACAGCCTTTTGAGCCAATTTGAAATATTCCCTTGGTCCTCTTGATGAGAAAAATAATTTTCTTGGTTGCCATATCTAATGCAAGAAGAGTATCAGAGTTGGCTGCTCTTTCTTGTAAAGAGTCATATTTGATTATTCGTAAGGATAAGGTTGTATTGCGGCCTCATCCTAATTTCCTACCGAAGGTAGTGTCTGGTTTTCATTTAAACCAGGATATTGTTCTGCCTTCATTTTTTCCAGAACCTCCTTCTGTGGAAGAAAAATCACTACATTCTCTTGATGTGGCGAGAGCGGTCAAGTTCTAATAACCACTCAGATTTGTAAAACAAATGTTTTGTTTGTATTGCCTGACAGTCCTAAAAGAGGACAGGCAGCATCAAAATCTATCTTTAAATGGATTCGTCAAGTGATTGTTCAAGCTTATGATTTAAAAAGGAAAATTCCTCCTTTTCATATTAAAGCGCACTCCACCAGGGCTGTGCTTCTTGGACAGTGCATCACCAAGCCTCCATGGCTCAGATCTTCAAGGCCGCAACTTGGTCTTCAGTCCATACGTTTACCAGATTCTATCAAGTAGATGTAAAAGGTCATGAGGATATCGCCTTTGGGCGTAGTAGGTCCTCTAGTCTCTTGGTGCCCTACTTTTGTTGTGTCTCCCTCCCTTCAGTTGTCATTGCTATGGGACATCCCACATAGTAACTACTGTGGCTCTGTGTCCCGTGATGTACGATAAGAAAATAGGATTTTTGTAACCGCTTACCTGTAAAATCCTTTTCTTTGAAGTACATCACGGGACAACGGAGGTCCCTCCCTTCTTAGTATACATGTGTATTGCTTTGCTACAAAACTGAGGTACTCCCAGTAGTGGAAGGGGTTGTATAGGGAGTGCACTTTTTGTCATGGGGCGTGCCAGTGTCCATTACCTGAAGGTGGCCTATAACCCACATAGTAACTACTATGGCTCTGTGTCCCATGATGTACTTCAAAGAAAAGGATTTTTACAGGTAAGCTGTTATAAAAATTCTATTCTATTCTTTTTTTTGTTCATTTCACTCAATTTCAGGGTAATTAAATGTCACATTATTACATCTGTCCTTGCCTTTTTGAAGCCAGGAGTCAGGCCTGTACTTCCATAAATACTGGAATGCCTGCCATATGAAAATAGTCAATCATTAACATAATGTATGTCCAGCCAAAACCGTTTTCTTGGATTTGGAAAAGGTTAGAACCCCTGTGAAGTTTCTACTTCTATCTGGGGATTGATTCGAGGGATGTATCCCTATTTCCTGTCCTGCTGACAACCTTTTGCCAGGCGAGAATTGAGGGAATCTTTAGTAGAGAAGGACAAGGCTAGAGCCCTTGTAAAGTTTTTTTTTTTTTTTTTTTTTTTTGTTTTTTTTTTTTTTTTGTTTTTATTCTCTCTGCGTCCCTGGTGGAGAATGTCCCTTCCTGTTTGGTAAAACCATTGTTAGCAGGACAGAAAATATGGGCAAATCTCTCTAAAAGAGCCCTGGGTAGCTATAAAAACCTTGCTCTAATCCTTTCCTGCTTTATCCCTAGCCTATGTGTTTTTGGCTTAAAGCGGAGTTCCACACAAAAATGGAACTTCCGCTTTTCGGAACCCCCCCCCCCCGGTGTCACATTTGGCACCTTTCAGGGGGGAGGGGGGTGCAGATACCTGTCTAAGATATTTGCACCCACTTCCGGCATAGACTCCCATGGGAGTCTACGCCTCTTCCCGTCCCCACCGCGCTGTCTCCTGGGAAACACACAGCTCCCAGGAGAGAGCGGGGACCACTTGGGATGCGCGACTCGCGCATGCGCAGTAGGGAACCGGGAACTGAAGCCACAACGCTTTCCTCACCTAGGATGGCGGCGGCAGCTGCCGAGAACCGAGCGGGTTCTCGGCGTCGCCTGCCGACATCGCTGGACCCTGGGACAGGTAAGTGGCCATGTATTAAAAGTCAGCAGCTGCAGTATTTGTAGCTGCTGGCTTTTAATATTTTTTTTTTTTTTTTTTGGTGGTGTGGGTGGACCCCCGCTTTAACATACTTTGTCAATTGAGCATGCACGACCACCACAACACTCTATTTTAAATTACACGCAGAAACTACCTTTTCCGTTAACTATAGTTGTCCAATTCAAGAAGAAAATAGGGCTATGTAAGGGGTACCTCATCCATATGAAATGTATACTAAAAAATTAGGAGATATTGGACTTAACTAGTACCAAGAGAAGGACGGTCACGTTTAGTTAGGATAAAACCGCAATATTACGAGGTATAAAAAAAAAAATTTTTTTTTTTTATAAAACCATGTATTCATGTTCACATAAGACAATAGCTGCCATATCGATATCTATGGCGGATATTGTCCTATGTTAATATGAATACATGGTTTTATTAATGTTTTTTAAATTTTTGTAATATTGCTGTTTTATCCTAACTAAACGTGGCCGCCCTTCTCTTGGTACCAGTGAAGTCCAATATCTTAGTTTTTCAGTATAGTTGTCCAAAAGAGAGCAAGCCTGTAATATTACAACTGTGATGCATCAAAACTTTAGGCTTTTTTTTTCCTTTACATTTTTATGATTATTATTTTTTTTTTTCTTTTATGCGTCTGTTTAGGAGAGATGAGCCATACTGGTCGGATTCAAAACGAATGGCTTTGGATGATCGGAATCGAGATTTTGGAAGACCGGACAGATTTCATGATTTTGAGAATAGAGATCGTGGTCGATATATGGATCATATGCACGTGGACAGGCAAGTTAAATTAGAAAAAAAATTTTTTTAACCCAGCCGCTATCTTTTTTGCATAGTGCCGTACTGGGCTCCAGATTCAGATATTCATTGCGGTGGCCTATCTGCATCTCTATAATATGCTGGTCTCCCAAATATGGACATGCCTTGTATAACTTTCCTACTTTTTGCACGTCATACTGCTTTCCAAGATCTGGATATTAGCGCAGTGGCCTCCCCAGGCTCAGCATTATACTGGAGATACTCTGATTGTAGACTATCATCGACCAATCACCCACCTTTGTCTCCTAGGGCTAAAGAGCAATGACTGGTTTTACATGCTTCCTAAACTTTAGCAATGTTGATAAGTGTGTATCCAGCCCTTCAGCTTTGCAAGCACAGTTTTGTGCTAAAATGTATTCCAACAGTGTGTGTAGAGGTCACGTAGGTACCATAGATTCTAGACCTGCTTTCTGTTATGCTTTGTTACGTATGTGTCAATCAGGTGTATTACGATTCCACAATGACGGTCAATGTGGTGTTATGCATACAGTTGATATATACAAATGACAGCAAGTATTAAGATTCTGTCATGGAATATTAGAGGTCTTGGTAATCCTATAAAGAGAATGGCGGCACTCAGACATTTTAGACATTGTGTGCCTACAGGAGACCCATTTTCCCCCTGGGGCTATCCCTAGTTTTGGTTCCAGAATATATCATACCCAAATCCATTCCATTTACTCAGCATATGCGAGGGGGGTGAGCGTCCTGATTCGTCGGGACGTTCAGTTCCATTGCTCTCAGAGGGTTGTAGACCCAGGGGGAAAGTTTATTTTCTTACTCTGTACAATATCAAACTTAGTGTGTATTATAGCTAATATATACATACCACCCCCATATTCCGCAGAGACCCTTAGACTCCTGGCTAAATTTATGGCACAATACCCCAATGTTCCTCTAATAGCAGTGGGCGACTTTAATAATTATCTGCATCATGAATGGGACAAACTACCTACACCCTCAGCTGTAAATGTCCGTAACAAGGGACTGACACCCTTTGCTGGGTTGATATCGGAGTTGGGCTTGACTGATGTTTGGCGCAGGAGTAATGCTCACATTAGACAGTACTCTTGCTGCTCCGTGGCCCATGGGAGCCTATCCAGAATAGACCTGGGGCTGGGTAATGCTGCTTTACTCCCATTGGTCGTTGAGTCCGGTTATGGAGATAGACACATCTCTGATCATTCCTCATTTTGGGTGAAAATAGCGATCCCAGTGACCGTTCCATCCAGATGCTGGAAGCTCAATCCCTTTTGGCTAGCTTTATTTCCCACCCCGATCCAATTAGAGAGTGCCTAGTATATTTTTTAAAGGACAACATGGGCTCAACCCAAGTAAATATGGTTTGGGAGGCTATGAAAGCATTCCTATGCGGTCAGTTCATAACCACAATTAACAGTATAAAGTCTAATACAAAGGCCTGGGAAACAGAAGTATGTAAGGTACTTAGGGAATCAGAGGATGCATATATCTCTAATCCCACAGAGGATACAAAAAAAGCGTGGCTGAGTGCACAGGCTATGTCCAGCCAGCTGGCACTACAGCTGGCTGAAAACAAGAGATTTTTCCTGCAGCAGTCACATTTTGAGGAGGTGGAGTCTACTGGACACATGCTGGCATTATTAGCGCAGGCGCAGGGTTCCCCTTCTATGGTCTCCTCCTTGTGTGATACACAAGGAGCAGTTCATACGAATTACGCAGAAATATTACAGGTTTTTCGGTCACTTTATGCTGATCTGTACACGTCTAAAGTGTGCCCTGAGGAGAGTGACATAGTGGATTTCCTTAATGAGTGTGAGTTACCTCGATTGTTCACCTCGGAGGCGGAGCTCTTGGATGCTCCGATTTCAGCAGAGGAATTGGCATTAGCCTTAGCACAAACACATAATAATAAGGCTCCGGGAGCTGATGGCCTACCATCCGAGGTGTACAAAAGGTATGCGGACACATTACTACCTAAGTTACTAAAAGTATATAATGCTCCATTAGAGAAGGGTGTACTGCCTAGTTCTATGAACGAGGCAATTCTAATAGTATTATTAAAACCTGATAAAGATGCCAAGTCCCCTGACTCTTATAGGCCCATTTCATTACTAACGACTGATGTCAAACTGTTAGCCAGAGTATTAGCAACGAGACTCTCTCAAATAGTCCAAAAGTTAGTGCATAGGGATCAATCTGGATTCATACCTACCAGATCCACAGCCCAAAACATTAGGCGCCTCTTTTTAAACATTCAAATCCCAGTTGAGAATCCCGGTAATCAGGCCATTTTTTCACTGGATGCAGCTAAGGCTGCAAGGACAGTGTCGAGTGGCCTTACCTGTGGAAGGTACTGGAACACATGGGATTAGGTTGCACTTTCATTAGATGGGTCAAACTGCTATACGCTCAGCCATCAGCCAGAGTTAGGGTAAACGGGGAACTTTCAGAACCGTTTCCTCTGTTCAAAGGCACAAGGCAGGGGTGCCCTTTGTCACCCCTGCTGTTTGCCATGGCACTGGAACCTTTGGCAGCTAAACTGAGAGGTGACAGCAGGGTTGTAGGATTCCGTCGTGCCACAGGAACAGACGTTGTATCACTATATGCTGATGATACCTTGTTATATCTGGGTGATACTCAGGACTCTTTAACCCCCCTGGCGGTATTCCCGAGTCTGGCTCGGGGTGGATTTTACATACCAAAAGCGGTATCCCCGAGCCAGACTCGGGCTTGCATCGCAGGATCCAGGAAGAGATTACTTACCTTGTCCCCTGGTTCCTGCGATGTCTCCCCGCTGTGATCGGCGAGCCGCTGTGTCTCGCTCGATTCACAGTGCCGAGCTCCGTTCCCTGCGAGCGTTGCGACGCACGGGGACGGAGTTCGGCGGTAAATTCAAAAGTGAAACACACAGTATAGATACAGCATACTGTAATCTTACAGATTACAGTACTGTATCAAATAACTACACATCCCCTTTGTCCCTAGTGGTCTGCCCAGTGTCCTGCATGCAGTTTTATATATATATAAAACTGTTCTTTCTGCCAGGAAACTGGAGATTGTCCATAGCAACCAAAACTGTCTCTTTACATCAAAAGTGGTTTTAGACCAGCTAGAAAAAACCGATAATAAATTATAATCACTTGCAGAATTGAGCGATAGTGATTTGTGGGGAGATCCGTCATCAAACACTAAAAGTAATAAAAGCTAAAATTCTGCAACTGTGCAAATTTCAGTGTTTTTGATTTGATTACATTATTATATAATTTTTATTATTATATTATTATGTGTTTTAATTATTTATAGTTATTTATTATATTATAATTTTTTATTTCGTTTTTCAAACTTTATCATACCCGGGATGTCTACTAGACTCTTGTTTGGACAGATTTAAGTGAACTATTCCTAAGAATTACAGGCCTACAATATGAAACGCCAAATTTCTGTGCAAAATAATTGTACCGCTTTCAGCACCTAAAATCTGAAATAATCATACCGCCAGGGAGGTTAAAGACAGCTATGCATCTAATTAAAGTTTTTGGCTCACTGTCGGGATTTTCCATTAATTGGAATAAGTCAGTGTTGATGCCCCTGGACCCGCTATCTGCCCCATTGCCTGACTGCTTCAATGGTGCAGATAGTGTCCTCCTTTCACTATTTAGGAGTACAGGTGTTCCCAGATGTCACCCAGTATATCACTCTTAATCTTATATCCCTACTTACTAAATTTAGAGAAAAATGTAATACCTGGTGCAAATTACCATTATCTGTAGTTGGAAGGGCGAGCCTCATAAAAATGGTGTAGTCTCCGCAGCTATTATACATATGCCATAACTTGCCAGTATGGATACCTCGGCGGTGGTTTGATAAGATAGATTCCCAGTTCAGAGAACTTCTATGGTGTAAAAAAGCACCTAGAATTAGTCTGTCCACAACATAATAAGGAAGAGGGTGGACTGGCGGTCCCGCATGCTAGAGTCTATTTCCTCTCATCCCGGCTACAGCAGCTGGGAGGGTGGGGACTGACAGATAACTTGGATCCCATACGTAGACTTCTTAGCACGCCGTCAAGTACTACCACTGCATTAACCACCTTAGAGGCCGGTTACACTCACCTAGTCAGGAGACTCCCAACCATAATTTTGTTAAAACGATTATGGACATATCTCAAACGATTATTAGGTATAAGAGGCTTCCTATCGTGTACTCCTATTTGGAGGAACGTCAATTATAGTGAACTATTTAAACTGAAGGGCTTTAGATCATGGGAGACAAGAGGGATTCAGTTCCTATCACAACTTTACAGAGGTCAGGTGCTCAAGTCTTTCGCATAAATCCAGACGGAGTTTGACATCCCGCGTACTAATTTCTTTAGGTACTTGCAATTAAGGCATGCTCTGCAGTTGCAATCTAGACATACTTCTCTCCAATTGGTTGAGCATGTGGTTTTGCAAGAGATCTTGATGGAAAAAGAAACGAAAGGTATGATCTCTAGAGGGTACAGTATTATCCTTGGCACACTTCAGGATCATACCGGTCTACCATGCAAAAGCAAATGGGAGGAAGATGTAGGGCCATTAGATGAAGAGACATGGAGTCTGTGTCTCGCTTCTGCTCCGAAGGTATCTATATCAGCCTCACAGAGACTCTCTCACCTATATTTGCTACATAGAGCATACAGAACACCTGTTAAATTGCATAAATGGGGGTTACGTGACACACCACTTTGTCCCAAGTGCCTAAGAGATCAAGGGGGCTTCATGCACATGTTTTGGAGGTGCTCAAAACTCTTTCGGTATTGGACGGAAATTTTGGAGTTGATCACTCAGGTGTTTAACTTTACAGTTCCCAGAGATCCGGTGGTGTGCCTGCTGGGTGCCCTGGATGATGAGTCTTTGACCCCTTCGACCCATACAGCGATATTCCGACTGCTTTATATAGCTCGGAGACTGATAACTCTGCACTGGATCATCTCCAGGATCCCCACCAGGCAACAGTGGATTGATCAAGTGAATAAACTATTAATACGCGAGAAATTGACGTACCAACACAGAAATGTACCCTGTAAATTTGACAAGATTGGCTAGAAGTGCCAGGTTTGGCACCCCATCAATCGGTCAAATATAGTTTGTTGCAAGTTTAATCACAAAGCTGTAGTACCTGATCTCGCACTAATTGATAGATATATATATATTTGCTGAAGCGGTTGGGCTGAGCACTATAACTATATGAGCAATGTTTCGGGAGTATGGATAATAGATTTTATGTTGCAATGTACATTTGACACTATGTTTTGGTTGTATTGATGCTTACTCATTTTACTGTTTTTAGTTCTGTTCCTATATATATATATATATATATATATATATATATATATATATAGTGTGTGTATGTATATATTTGAAATGGTATTCAGATATTGTACATCTTTGATGACATTGTAAAAGGATACTTGATATTTGTTATGGCCACCGGTATGTCATGGTTATATATGACTTGTATATGGCTGTGCTGAAATTCAAATGAAACTCTTTTTTTTTTTTTCTGATTTAAAAGACTTTAGCAATGTTGATGCAGCAGCTAGAACAGATATTGAAATTCACTTTTGATGTCTAATGCGGAAAGTATGATAACCTGCATCAGTTCAGCTGCTCTTTTGCTTTATTTAAAATGTTTGTCTGCAGACCATCCAAAAAGTATTTTATTTAGCTTCCCTATACAGGGAAGGGGGTCCCTGGATGCCATGTTGACGAACAGCACTCGCGGGAAGAACACCTCTTACCCATAAGTGTAAACAAAGTTCTCTTGCACAGGAAAGCTTTCCCTCTGTCTGTTAAAGCGGGAGTCCGGCGACCAATCCTCTGTAATATTTCCGCCTCTGTCTGTTTTCGTACTGAAGAATAACTTAAAAAATGTGATGCTGGCTGTTTCCATCTTGCTTGTGGGCATGTGAAGCCCACAAGCATTGATTTCCTGTATGCGGTGAATGGTGTTTATTCACAGCTTGTTCAGGCGCATGATCATTGTTTCCGCACTGAATCTTGGGAAGCCTGACACGAAGCTCCCAGGAGACAGTGCGGCGCCGGGGAAAGGCAATAAACACTCCTACTCCCATGGGAGGAGAGACAGGAAGTGCCACAATAAAGTACAATATAAAGGTAATTACAGTGATAAAAATTAATTTTCGTGTGGCATTTGAAAATCTATGCAATTAACTGAAGGGGGTAAGATTAAGTTAAAAATTTGAGTGGAACTCCGCTTTAAGCTTTATACGCACGGCCGAAATCGACTGATGTTGTGCCAAAAACTCTAACTCGCCAAAATCTCCAACCATGTCACTTCTGGGGACTCTCCAGCAGCAATAATTGGAGATTTAGATGAGTTGGCTGTTTTCACAGAACACCGACAGCGCATAAAGTACAGTACACGAGTTGACTGTTTAGACAGAACACCGGGTAAGGAGGAAAAAGTTGCCGCCTTGGAGATGGACATGGTCACTACCGGGTGGACTAACAATGTCCAATCATATCGCGTACCGTAGTGTATATGCTAGAGATCGGCCGATATTCACGTTTTCAGAAGTGTCGGTCAAAAAATTGACCGCTATTACAGACTATTGCTTCAAGGGGTTTGCTTTATTGTAATAACTGATGCGGCTCAGCAGCCACTCTGCTGTTAGAAGCAGTGAAAGGGGACGTCCCTCCCGCCGCTTGCCCGGGCTCTCCCGTCCCACTGGGAGGCCAGAGCAACCAGCCGACATGTCCGCATTCTGGCCAATGCTTGGTTCGGGTCTTGGATCTTGTAACCAGGAAGCGATGTCATGACATCACTTCCTGGATTGCTGGCATCTTGAAGGTGCCAGCTTAAAAAATAAAGTGTTTAAACGCCGATCCTGACGTTTGAATACTTTCAAGTGCAGAGGGAGGGGTTTGGGGTCCCTCAATCTCTCCATAAAAGTACCTGTCCATACCTATTACTGTCACAAGGGATGTTTACATTCCCTGTGACCGCAATAATTGTGATTTAAAAAAAAAAAAAACTAAGGACAGTGTAATTTTTTTTTTTTTTTTTTTTTTTTTTTTTTTTTTTCTTTTTTAAATGTACAAAATATCGGCAAATAATATTGGCAGAAGTGGCCGAAATATCGGTATTGTATCGGCACAGAAAAATCGTCACACAAAAGATCAGTTGATTCCAAGTATACACTGCCGGTGTTCTCTGAAAACCGCCAACTCTTCAAATTCCAATTATTGCTGCTGGAGAGTCACCGGAAGTGACATGGTTGAAAATCTTCCCAGAACACCGTTGGATCCAGCCTACTTTCAGCCCGTGTGTACAGCGTCTGATCTTCAGAAGCCGGTCTTAAGACTAGCTTCTCTCAAATAGACATGCTTGAAAACCATCATTCGACTGTCATCCGATCAATGTTTTCTGGCAGGGGTCAGAACACAAAGGCACAGCTGGAGAGATCCCCGTTCTAACACAAGCAATGTTAGTACAGCGATCTGTCAGGTTTTTTTTCATTCAGTTCGCTGGGTTGAATGAAGAAAAAACTGTGTACCCAACTTTACTTGGTAAGTGCCACATTTTCAGGAGGAGCAATGTAATGGCTTCCTGGGCCAAGTCCAAGTTTCAATCCAGAGGCCAACCTGGCCAGTCTAGTCCTTTGCCAACTTTTCTCAGCTTAAAGGGCAACCACAACCTCTATACAACAGAGTGGGGAGAAGGTAAATATTTGCAAACTACTTTTTTCTTTCCAAAGCTTGGGTCACAGATGTCCACAAAATAATTGAATTTCATTTTTTTTTTTTTTGGTTTTAAATATTTTGATTCTCCTTTCTCTTCAGAAAGCCATATCATATATTTTTTTTTTTTTTTTTTTTTTACCTGGCAACGTACAGTGCCTTATTGCCCGGGGAGTATTTGAGTTTTTATTCAAACCTATGTACAGAGCTCCAGTCAGAATACAAGTATTGTATGTATAGTGCTTGTCAGAATACAAAGGCTCAGCGGGAGGATTCCCCCATCCACCTTGAATGTGTGGATGGGGTAGTTGTCGGTTTTTTTTTTTTTTTCCCTCTATATATTTTTTCTTTAGCCGGCTGGCTGAACGAAAACAAATCCATAATCTACAGGCTGCTTTAAAGAGTACACAGTAGAGTCACAACTGCTGGCTGGGCCTGTGCGTTTTACCCCTATAGACTTCTATGGTGTCAACCTGGCCAGACAGACTTGGATGAGCTTGGCCAGGAGAGAGAGAGAGAGACTTGTTCTGTGGCATGAAGGCAGACGAAGGCCACGGATCACAAATCTGTGGAGGGTTAGGGTGGGACTATTTAGGTCGGAGCACATGCGCAGAAAGAATAAATTCACTCTTTCTGAAGCATGTTTGGTTAAGTGACAAGAAGTAAATCGACTAGGGGATTTCCCTTCCTTTTTTTGTAGAAAACTAGACTCTCATTTCCTGTAATAATGTATTTGAAGACTATTTAAGGTACATATGACCCCTAATTGAGTTACTCACTAGTACTTCGTATCATATAGATCATTTGATGGTAAGAACAAAGGGTTGATCTGTGTTTTTGACCGCCAATGTTGGCAGTATAGCAAGTTTCATTAGGCATGTCACATTTTCGAGGCAGTGCAATTTTCAAAACATGCAAGTCAAAGGCACCCCGAGATTGTGGCGCATTCTTGTAATGCAGTATCCCTCTTGGGGTAAGAAAGGGGGAGGCTTTCAGGAGGCAGTATCACTTTCTAAACACCTGCATACTCACTGCCCTTATGAACAAGACCCTAGGTGGTTACCTACATTAATGCTTTCGCACCCTCTGTTTTTCTTCTTCAGGAGGGATGATTCAAGGTCTGGCATGGGTGGCAGAGATATGGTAAGTGTATTGTATGAGAGAGAATTTTTGCCCTGACAGACCCCTCCCCCTCTTTAGTAGTGTTCTAATATTTTTTTTTTTCCCTCCCCTTCATGCTGTAGAATTACTCAGATCGGCATGGGAGAGATCAGCGTGATGGGTGGGGAGATTATGATAGGCGTGCAGATGATGGAAGAGCTGTGCCACCGCCAGGAAGGTTTGTCCTTTAGCTATTTTTACATAGCACGGGCAGTTTGTTAGTGGGATCGCTAATGCAGACCAACCACATATAAACTAGCTTGCCTGGAGATCCTATCAGATTGAATACAAAAATAAATGCAAACAGCAGCATCAATAAGATTCTATTTTGTAGTTATTTGTATGAAAGGCCAGTTTATTTGAAAAATCAAATGCACCAAATATTTTCTAGGTAGTCTAATGAATTTAGGGTGCACTCACACTGGGCATTGTTGAACTGAACTGTGCCTGAGTTCCATTGCCCCCACAGTTGTAACATACTGGATATGGATGGGTGTGGATAAATATTTGAGAAAATCTTTGTCATATCACTCATTGTGGACACTGAATAAATATGCAACATCTGGATGAATATGCTACAACTGAACTTTTCAATTGGACAACAGTCCACGGAGAATTTATTATACAATTGCAATTTCATACAGCTTTTATTGCATTATGTTTTGGATCTCTGAGAGAGATGTGGGGTTGCTCTAGATAAAGTGCTTTTTGTATTTGTCCAAAATGGGTATAGAGGCTAGAAGCACTCACAGGTTTTGCAACTGAGATGAGTCAAAGCAGGTTGGATGGAACTCTGTGGAAACGCCGATCAAAAAATGCTGTTGCTTGGACTCCTCTTCATTGCAAGACCCACAGGCTCCTCTTTTTCTATTTTGAACTTGTATTGATATCTTTGGGGTGGGCACCAGAGCATTTACCTCACAAATAATGTGGTGGTTATTATATGGCTACAAATGGGCCTATATTTAGAAAATGTATTCATGCAAAATTAGTCACCCTGTGCCCTAAATAAATGCCTCGGGGAGGGGGTGGACAGTGTTAAACGAGATGCATAGTGTGTGTGTATATCTATCTAATCTCAAAAGGTATGCTGTAAATCAAGAATTAAAAGTATATGAAGAGAAATCCAAATCCATATTTGGTTTGACCACCTGTTGCCTTTTAAAGCAGCATTCTTCTAGGCACACTTGCACACAGTTTAGAACAACCTACCTGCAGAGTTCCGATACAAACACCTTTGAGAACTAACCACAGGTCTTCTGTGGATGTAGGCTGCCTCAGATCCTTCTGTCTCCATGTAATCCCAGACAGACTTGATATTGAGATTGGGGCTCTGTGGGGGCCAAACCATCACTTCCAGGACTCCTCGTTCTTCATACTGAGCATTCTTTTTTTATATTTTTTTTTATTATTAGAGAATCAAGTGGTACACTAAAAGTTATTATTGACTTTGGCTGCATGTTTGGGGTCGTTGTCCTGCTGCAGAACAAATTTTGAGCCAATCACACGCCTGCCTGATGGTATGGCATGATGGATACTTATCTGCCTGTATTAGCATTGAGGACAACGTTGATCCTGACCAAATCTTCTAACTCCATTTGCAGAAATGCTGCCTCAAACATGAAAGGTGTGACTTGAAACTAGTCCACAATCTCACCTTAGTAGCAGTGTTTGGCTGTTCCTCAAATTCTGTAAAACCAATAACTTGCAAGTGTAAGAATTGATGCTGGTTTGAAGCCACTTTGCATATTGGTAAAATATATATATATATTTACACATATACACACACTGAAAATTTTAGGCACGTGTAGGGAAATTCTATAAAGTAAGAATGCTTTCAAATATATAATTTGAAAGCATTCTTTACAGAATTTCCCTACACTTGCCTACAATTTTTCAGAGGCTATAGATATATACATTTTTTCACAAAAGTGAGTACACCCCTCACTGTCTCAAAGACAACCTCTGGATATGACATTGAGCACATGCACTCGAATCCTTTTGTCGACCATGGTGAGGCTTGTTCTGAGTGGAACCTGTCCTGTTTCAGGGTCTTGGCAATCTTCTTATAGCATTGGCCATCTTTATGTAGAGCAACAATTCTTTTTTTCAGATCCTCAGAGTTCTTTGCCATGAGGTGCCATGTTGAAATTCCAGTGACCAGTATGAGAGAGCGATTAAACCAAATTTAACACACCTACTCCCCATTCACACCTGAGACCTAGTAACACTAACAAGTAACATGACACAGGGGAGGGTAAATGGCTAATTGGGCCCAATATGGACATTTTCATTTAGGGGTGTACTCACTTTTGTTGCCAGAGGGGACAGTAAATTTACACTGTTATACAAGCTGTACACTCACTATTTTACATTGTAGCAAAGTGTCATTTCTTCAGTGTTGTCACATGAAAAGATATAATAAAATATTTACAAAAAATGTGAGGGGTGTACTCTTGTGAGATACAGATGATGTGTGTGTGTGCGCATATACAGTGGGGATGGAAAGTATTCAGACCCCCTTAAATTTTTCACTCTGTTATAGTGCAGCCATTTGCTAAAATCATTTAAAGTGGTGTTCCGGCCGAAATTATACTTTTTAAATAAAAATACCCCTATAATACACAAGCTTAACGTATTCTAGTAAAGTTTAGTCTGTAAACTAAGGTCTGTTTTGTTAGTTTATAGCAGTAGTTTGTTATTTTATAAACTTACATCTTAAGTGTGGGCATCTGAAGCCAGACTGTATTTCTTCCTGGATCTTATCCTTGCAGATCTCGCACATGCTCAGTGCAGCACAAGCAGTGTAATAGGTTTCAGGTCAGGTTTCCATAGCAACAGCAGTTTCAGAGGAAGTTGTCGCTCCTTCCCAGAAGGCATTGCAAACAGGAAATGATGCGATGGGCCGCTGCCAGGGAGGAGGAAGTGAAAAATGAATACAGCAGATATACAGTAGGTGCTGAGAAAAAAAAAATATATAGATCCAATTTGTTTACAATGCACAGTTTAGTGAGGGATGCTGAAGAGTTGTAAAAGTTGGTGGAACTCCACTTTAAGTTCATTTGTTTTTTCCTCCATGTACACACAGCACCCCATATTGACAGAAAAACACAGAATTGTTGACCTTTTTGCAGATTTATTAAAAAAGAAAAACTGAAATATCACATGGTCCTAAGTATTCAGACCCTTTGCTCAGTATTGAGTAGAAACACCCCTTTAAACTAATACAGCCATGAGTCTTTTTGGGAAAGATGCAACAAGTTTTTCACACCTGGATTTGGGGATCCTCTGCCATTCCTCCTTGCAGATCCTCTCCAGTTCTGTCAGGTTGGATGGTAAACGCTGGTGGACAGCCATTTTTAGGTCTCTCCAGAGATGCTCAATTGGGTTTAAGTCAGAGCTCTGGTTGGGCCATTCAAGAACAGCCACTCCTTCGTTATTTTAGCTGTGTGCTTAGGGTCATAGACTGGGCCGAAGGTTTACCTTCCAACAAGACAGAGGTCCTGAGCACTCTGGAGAAGGTTTTTGTCCAGGATATCCCTGTACTTGGCCACATTCATCTTTCCCTCGATTGCAACCAGTCGTCCTGTCCCTGCAGCTGAAAAACACCCCCACAGCATGATGCTGCCACCACCATGTTTCACTGTTGGGACTGTATTGGACAGGTGATGAGCAGTGCCTGGTTTTCTCCACACATACCGCTTAGAATTAAGGCCAAAAAGTTCTATTTTGGTCTCATCAGACCAGAGAATCTTATTTCTCACCATCTTCGGGTCCTTCAGGTGTGTTTTTTTAGCAAACTCCATGCGGCTTTCATGTGTCTTGCACTGAGGAGAGGCTTCAGTCGGGCCACTCTGCCATAAAGCCCTGACTGGTGGAGGGCTGCCTTGATGGTTGACTTTCTCCCATCTCTGGAGCTCAGCCACAGTGATCTTTGGGTTCTTCTTTAACTCTCTCAGAAAGGCTCTTCTCCCCCGATAGCTCAGTTTGGCCAGACGGCCAGCTCTAGGAAGGGTTCTGGTCGTCCCAAACATCTTCCATTTAAGGATTTTGGAGGCAACTGTGCTCTTAGGAACCTTAAGTGCAGCAGAAATTTTTTTGTGACCTTGGCGAGATCTGTGCCTTGCCACAATTCTGTCTCTGAGCTCTTCAGGCAGTTCCTTTTGACCTCATGATTCTCATTTGCTCTGACATTCACTGTGAGCTGTAAGGTCTTATATAGACAAATGTGTGGCTTTCCTAATCAAGTCGAATCAGTATAATCAAACACAGCTGGACTCAAATGAAGGTGTAGGACCATCTCAAGGATGATAAGAAGAAATGGACAGCACCCGAGTTAAATATGAGTGTCACAGCAAAGGGTCTGAATACTTAGAACCATGTGATATTTCAGTTTTTCTTTTTTAATAAATCTGCAAAAATGTCAACAATTCTGTGTTTTTCTGTCAATATGGGGTGCTGTGTACATTGAGGGAAAAAAAAATGAACTTAAATGATTTTAGCAAATGGTTGCAATACAACAGAGTGAAAAATTTAAGGGGGTCTGAATACTTTCCGGTCCCCACGGTGTGTGTGTGTATATGTGTGTGTATATGTATATATATATATATATATATATATATATTTTTTTTTTTTTTTTATTTGTGTGTGTATATATGTATGTGTGTGTATATATATTATTTTTTTTTCTATTGTAAAACCTGCATAATGCAATGATTTGCAAATCTCATAAACCTATATTTAAACTGAGAAAGTGTACCATTTTAAGATAAGTCAGGTAATTTTGAAATTGGCCGCAACACATCTTAAATTGGGACAGCAAAGTAGGTGGTATGAACAAGGAAGAGCTGGAAGAACCTTTTGACTAGGTTAATTGGCAAGAAGTCAGTAACATGATTGGGCAAAAAAAGAGCTTTGTATCGAGTCAGTTTCTCACAAGTAAAGATCGGCAAAGGTAAGCCAGTCTGAAAAGCTGCATCTAAAAATTTCTCAAAGGTAGTCCAGCCTGAGCTCTTTCGGCTGGGCTTATCCTAAGGGTCACAAGAGTGCAATTCGTTTTGCACTCCTATGACCCGTTTTCAGCAGAGCGGTTTGAAGTCCGCTCTCTGCTGAAGTCACCAGCATCAGTCCAGGTGCCCGCACTGATAGGCATCTCGGCGAGCCACTGAGATGGCCGCTCCCCGCCCATCCTCAACACTCCAGTGACTGACAGGCAGCAGCTCTCCACTTGGGTCTGTGAGAACCGAGGCATTGGCGATGTTCTCAGTGAAGAGGCGACGGGGACAGATGCAGCATCGGTCCAATGCTGCATCCACCTAGGTAAGTATGACTGGGGGAAAAACCTCAAACCCATACTTCTCTTTTAATGTAAAATTGCAAAGACTCTAAATATAACCTCATCTACAGTCCATAATATCAACAAAAGATTCTGAGAATCTGGAGAAATCTGTGTGCAACAGACAAAGCCAAAAAGCAATAATGGATACTCGTGATCTTTAGGCCCTCAGACAGCACTGCATTAAAAACCGGCATGATTCTGTAATTGACATCACTGCATGGGCTCAGAAATTCTTCCAAAAATCATTGTGTGTGAACATAGTTAGCTATGTTATGTAAGAAGCTCTTTCATGCAAAGAAGCCATACCTAAACATGTAGAAACACCACCATCTTCTCTGGGCCAAAGCTCATTTAAAGTGGTCAGTTGCAAAGTCCTGCGGTCAGACAAATCGAGATCTGGCATTCATTTTGGCAACCATGGGCGCCGTGACCTCCAAATTAAAGAAGAGAGGAACATTCTGGCCCGTTATGTGCTAAAGTTAAAAAGTCTGCCTCTCTGATGGTGTGGGGTGCATAAGTATGTATGAAACGGCAGCCTGCACATCTGGAAAGGCACTATGAATGCTGAAAGATATCCAGGTTTTAGAGCAGAATATGCTCTCATCCAGATGACCTCTTTTTCAGGGAAGGCCTTGCATATTTCAGAGAGACAATGCTAAACTGCATATATGACAACAGCATTGTTTTTATTAAGGTCTGGGTGCTCAACTGGCCTGCCTGTAGTTTGAATCCTATATCAAGCAAGAATGAGACCACATTCCACTCTCAAATCTCCGGCAACAAGTCTCCTCAGTTCTCACTCATGTTTACGGAGTGTTAAGAGGAGACGCTACACCGTGGTAAACATGGCTCTGTCCCATCTTTTGGGAGACATGTTGCTGCCATCAGTTTTGAAATTACCTTTTTTATTTTTTCTTCAATTACATTTTCTCAGTTTTAAACATTTGGTATGTGTTCTATTGTGAATAAAATATGGGTTTATAGGGTTTACTACTTCATCCAGAATGCAGACACCCTAAGACAGGAAGTGTTACCGCCCGGATCACCAAGTGAAATAAATGAAAAACAGCCAAAAAAAAATAAACAAATGCAACAACCACATCTAGGCTGCAATATACTACATTTTTGTCTTTGGGTTTAATACTATTTTAAAGCGTAACTAAACTCAAATATACTTGCCCTCAACCTTCCAGCAGAGTGCGGTGGTTAGATTCCTCACTGGCCCATGTCGTCTCCCTGGGTGCTGGGTTTTCTGCCTCCTTAATTGTGAATCTCAAACCTGTATTTTATTCACAATCATGGCATTGTGTACAAAATGGAAAACTGTTGAAAATTGTTGCTATATAAATATTTCTAATGGGTAAATTTTGAAAGTGCTTTATTGTTTTTCGTTAGGGATGGACGTGATTGGGGCGATCATGGTCGCAAGATGGAATCTGATAGATCAAGACCAGGTAAGGTAGATGGTGTTGGAAAAAGTGACCCTGATATTAGATGGGATAGCTTTTTGTAATAATTGAAAGCGAAGCCAGCCTCTGGTCCTAAGATAAAAAATCCTCCCTAACACAAACTAGTCTTAAAAATGTTCACACCTTTATGAGGGAATTAACCTGTCCAGGCTTTACATTAAAAAATCCATGTGGATCTTACCTGGATCTTGTTTTTCAGTTGTTCATACTCCTTGAACTTAGCCATTGCTACTGGTTTTTCTTTTTGCTTAACACTGCATGAAGCTTTATACTGATTTATGTTGCCATCCCAAGCCCCTGCACAGGCAGATTGAATGCTTTTAATGTTATTCCTTTAAAATTGAATAAAATCATTGTACCAGAAAAATGTCTGCTGACTAGCCTGTTTAAATAAATGCCTATGTCTTACCTAGCCCTGTCAGATCTGACTCCCCAGTCGGGGGGGGGGGGGGGGGGGGGGATATGGAGCACCAACAAAAGCTGAGAAGCTGAGATGGAAGCCTATGGGTAACTTCACCGCTCCCAGATTTCCCAGAAGTTATAGTATATATAATTTTTTTTTTTTTTTTTTTTCCACATAGGATAGCATATGTTGCAGGGA
This sequence comes from Aquarana catesbeiana, assembly GCF_042186555.1. NCBI lineage: Eukaryota > Metazoa > Chordata > Amphibia > Anura > Ranidae > Aquarana > Aquarana catesbeiana. The sequence continues at coordinate 543,049,022 of NC_133324.1, read as the reverse complement.
GGGAGTTGGGAAGGAATTCCACTTTAACAGTGCTGCTTGACTCTTTGCATGATGCGTAAACTTACAATACAAAATAAGTCTTGCCTTCTTTCCTTCTTTAAAAGGTGGCCGTGGTATGCCAGGTTCCTCAGGACAGATGAATAGAGGAGGAGTGCATGGGTAAGCATACATCTGTTCCAGTGGCTTATGACTATAAATGGAATGCTTGGAAGTTAGTCCAGAAATAAGATGCAAGCCTTGTACCACTTCTTTTTTTTTTTTTTTTTTTTGCAGAAGAGCACACTCTTGTTTGCTGTCAGCAGTACAGTTAGGTTCACATTATTGTGTGTCTGAAAAGCGCTGCTATTTACTATTCTTAATGGCGTCCCCATTTTCACATGTGTGAAACCAAATGGTGATGCAGATCTGTGAGTCAGGCTCGTTCCTTCATTTCTGCATGTAGGGCAGCCCATTGAAATGAATACACGCAGAATGCAGCCCTCACATGTGTGAGCCTAACCTACTTGTATTCTTGTACTCATTTACACCCTCAGGGAACGTGTACCGCATATCTCTGCTCTTTCCCAGTATGGCATAGCACTACCCCACCTATGGTCTTTAGTGTTATATATTTGTATGTGGCTACTCATCCTCCTCTGCCATTTCACTCTGTACACAGTGCCTGTGTAATTAGTCACCCACAGGCAATGCATATCAAATTAACTAAAATGGTGACCACCTCATGTTCTCACTAGGTTTTAAAGTAGGGTGCACACATGGAAGGGCTTTGCACAGTACTAATTAAAAAAAAAATGCCAGTGAGCAAGCAAAAACGAACCATTTTCATTAAAAAGAGGGCTTTTATTGAGTAACATTTGTAGCTTCCATTATTCATTTATTTGGAAATGTATTACAACTAAAATCTGTTTTTATTGCACATTCTTTGACCTTGTAACTTTGCCTTCAAGTGGCTAAAGAGGAATAAGCTGCCGCCAGACATGAAACACAGAAACAATGGTCTGAGAAGCCAAATGCACATAGAAATCACCCTTTATTGGCGTCTTCTCAAACCATTTCATTCTGGGTTTCATGTTAGTGTAGCCTGCACACTCTTGTTTTTAATCACAATAATAATAGTTTAGCTAGCCAGAAGGGCCTGGTGATGGTGAGTGCTTGGCAGCAGCGTCCTGATGACATCACGTGTTAGGCAGAGCTCACCGGAGCCAGCCCTCTTGGATTTTTTTTCACAGCAGAACAAGTGCATTTTATGTGGAACAAGCAGTTCTTGTGTGGGACTGCAAGCCACGGCAAATATTAAAGGGGCCACACACAATTTTCTTGTGGGCTACTGACAGGGTTAGAAAGGGTCAAATCTCCTTTGGTAACCAGCACATTGGTGTCTGTTGACGCAGTGCCCTCCTAGCTGACTTGGACTTCTGTTTTCTAGCAAGGCTCTCTGAATACATGTCAGCAAGCCATGTCTGACAGCAGAGAGGAGGAAATGTAGAGGGGGTAAGGGGTACAAAATACCTACAGGTAGTGAGAAACTTGAATGCAGCCCTCATGCAATATATCCCCTTGGGTCAGTGTGTTCCATGCAGATCTAGCGCCTCAACCTAGCTGGTAACGCTGCTTCTGGGACACCTTGCTCCAGTGAGGCATTCTCGTCTGATATCCCTGAGTACAGCAGCAGCTTTCCAGAATACTTCCTGGCCTGGACCACCTTGGTTGCTTCCCCCCTATCCTCCCTCCCTGTTAACGGCGGATAAATCGGTGGAGAATGTGCTAGAAAGAGGAGACCATTTCTCATCTGAAGGAATCTACGCCTAAAAAGTGTCCTGCTCTAAAAAAACAGGTGCACTTGCTCAAGGTATCGTCAACTTCCTTGACAAATGAGGCCTTTGTAAAATGGTAGCCTCCTTGAGTCGGTGTCTATGCCCAGTTCCATTCCAGGCCCCTTCAACAGAATGTCTTGATGGCATGGGAAAGGAGGATTCCCCAATGCCATTACTCCATAGCAGGAGACTGTCTGGATTGGTGGATCTCTTCATGGAGTTTGAACATGGGGAAAATCATTTCTCCCTACCTGGGATGGCCTTGATGACATGCTGGGCTGGGTTGATTTTCTGGACAGTCTCTTGGTCCAGGGGTCTTGATAACCTCAGAATAGGTTGTTGCCCATCTTGAATTGAGCGCAGTTAGCCTTGCCTTACTACATTGGTCAGTGTGTAGGGCCTCCTGGTAAGGCCTCATTCAGACCATGCCACTGCAGTGGCATGCATAAATTATCAAGGAGACGGATATTCTCAGTCATGAGCAACTGTCTGGAGAAGTTTGCCCTGTGTCTGAGGAGCTCTACCAACAATCGGGTACCCCGGATGTTGATCTTTTGATGTCCAAATGCTCGACAGGGTTGACCCCAAGACCAGGGATTCTTGTGAATTCACAGTAGATGCTGTGGTGACACCATGGGGCCAATTTATCCAAATCTATGATTTCCTGCCATTACAGCCTCTGCGTTGGCTTCTGCCCCGGAGAACTTTCTTCTCTCACGTTGCAGCCCAGTTGGCAGATGACATTTGAGCTTTCTATGGCAGTTGAAGCCAGGGTTTTGAGAGACAAAGGGAGTGTCTGATTCTGTCTTTCTTATTGAAGTCTTAGGAGGTGAATTCAAGGAAGATTTACCATAAGACCTATAAACTTCTTTTCTTCATCTTTGCAAGTATGGTGTGAGTGGGTTGCATCTTGGCCTCCAGTTCATTCCTCTCACACTCCAAAGACATGCTGTTAGGTTAATAGGCTGCTGTCCAAATTGGCCCTAGTATGTATGAATGTGAGTTTGGAGACCTTAGATTGGAAGCTTCTTGAGGGCAAGGACTAATGTGACTGTATAAAAAAAGTTATAATCTGGTACTGGCTTTGATAACCTCAGAATAGGTTGTTGCCCATCTTGAATTGAGCGCAGTTAGCCTTGCCTTACTACATTGGTCAGTGTGTAGGGCCTCCTGGTAAGGCCTCATTCAGACCATGCCACTGCAGTGGCATGCATTCAAGAGTCAGATTTCGGCCTCTTTCAGAGACCTATTGCTTTGCATTCCTTGATGTGTGCCTTTGTAAAAGGTGTCACGAACACCTGTTCAGACTTTGAGCATCAACTTGTTACTTTCTGTATTGCAGAATTCCCCACTTGTTCCCTTCTAGGATAATCCATAGACCTTAATCAGGTGGTTATTTTTCTGGTAGCCATTACTTCAGTTTGCACAGTTTGGGAATTGGCTTCTCTTTCCTGTCAGGAACCTTTCCTGGTGTTTCACTGTGACAAGTGATTCTACAGCCTCAGCTGTCTTTTTTTTTTTTTTTTTTTTTTTTTTTTTTGTGTGTGTGTCTTAAGCATTTTAAGCCAGGCTTACGAGGCTCATCACACCTTGGAGGTGGTTTGTACTATCATGTGTTACCTAAAGTCTATCACTGCAATTTGTCAGTCTGTTTCCTCGCATGGCGCTTCCTGAAGCCCCAAAGTAGGGGCACACAGCTTCCATATCTACAATTTCTCAATTGATCTGCCCACTTATGGTCTGTTTTTGTTGATGGCACATTCTACCAGGAGTCTGTGTCTCCTGGGCTATTTGTCATCAGGCTTCAGTAGCTCAAGTTTAAAGGAAAGCTTTACCGCAAATATTCAAGCTGCAAAGGACTCTACCTTTGGTCAGCGAGTTTTGCGGGCTGCTTAATGAGGTTTCTAACTTGTTGTTGTTGTCCAATCATCTGAAGGTGGCAACATAACCCTAACATAATAGAAATGATCATACCCTGTGTCCTGTGATGTAATCCAAGTAAAAGGAATTTTACAGGTAAACCTGTAAAAATCTGTCCATTCTAATGAGAAGTCCAACTTTTTTTTTTTCCCCTTGGTTTCTATCGACTTTTAGTAGTTCTTCATTTCACTGCTGATAGAAGGTCTGCTAATGCATTTTTATTCCAGAGCAGCTCTAATTTTCAGCCCTGATTTGGTAACCAGTTTAATTGCATTTTTGTTTTTTTGTTTTTTTTGTTTTTTTGCTAAAAGTCTTAACCTCCCTGGCGGTTTTCCCGAGTGTGGCTCGGGGTTAAAATTCAGTACCATTAGCGGTAACCCCGAGCCACACTCGGGATCGCATTGCAGGATCCTGGGGCGGCATTACTTACCTTGTCCCCGGGATCCTGCGATGTCACCCGCAGTGTCCGAGGGCTCCGTCCTCCTCCGAAGCCTCTCCGTGCCAGGCTCCGTTCCCTGCGAGAGGCGCGACGCACGGGGGCGGAGCCTGTCGGCAAATTAAAAAAAAAGTAAAAATCATAACCCATACAGTACTGTAATCTTACAGATTACAGTACTGTATGAAATGATTTCACATCCCTTTTGTCCCCAGTGCTTTGTCCCATGCCCTGCATGCAGTTTTACATGATATACACTGTTCTTTCTGCCTGGAAACTGGAGATTGTCCATAGCAACCAAAAATTGTCCCTTTACATCAAAAGTGGCTTTAGACCAGCTAGAAAACAGCTATAGTAAATTAGAACGCTTGCAGAATTGAGCAATAGTGAATTGTGGGGAAATTTATTTTATTACTATTTTTTTTTTAATTATTTATTTTTATTTATTATATTATTTGTTTTTGTGTTTCAAACTTTATCATACCCAGGATATCTACTAGACTCTGGTTTGGACAGATTTAAGTGTGTTATTGTTAAGATTTACAGACCTACAATATAAAACGCCAAATTTCCATGCAAAATAATGGTACCGCTTTCAGCACCTAAAATCCGAAATAATCATACCGCCAGGGAGGTTAAACCAGTGCTCACTTGTCCCCGATCTAGTGCTAAGCTGCTAGTGCTAAAGTGCTAGACTGCACAGTGTCCCCTGGTGAATTAAAAAAAAAAAAAAAAAACCCAGAGAGATTGTGAAGAGGTTTATAGAAGACAGAGCCATTGGAGTCAAAGAAAGCTTTATTAGATCCATTGATTGGTGTATGTGTTAGAAAATCTGGTAAGAATCTTTGAGATTGAACCCACTGGAAATACCCGTTTGAAGATATAATAATATATTTAAATGCTGGACTTTTTTAATTCACATGTATTTTTTTTTAATTAGTTCTCATGTCCTAACTACTTTTGTAGAGTTTTTTTTTTTTTCCTTGCATTTTTCTCCTTCAGTTCTGTGTTGACTTTGTGCGATTTGAACATTCTCTGGACTCTCACCTCACACCTTTTTTTTAGGCTGTTGTGTTCTAGCGGATTCAGGCTTTTCCATGATAGGCCTCACTTAGCGAGAGTAATCCTTATAGACATGGAGCTCTCATCCCTTGATCCTAGGGGTTCAAGGGTGTAAAGGCGTAGGGCCTCCCACTTACCCTGGCTGGTCTTATTCTTAATGACCTGTGTTTGTCTCCCAAGATTCTTTGGGATCTGTTCCCTCATTCATTGTTGACCACATCAGGTTGTGGGTCTTTTTTTTTGTTTTGTTTTCCCCCCTTTATGGGAATTTGTCCCTGCTCTCAAGCTTACAATCCAAGGTCACTAGATCACATTCATACTTACATTCTTGGGCCAATTTAGACAGGAGCCGCTTTACCTATCAGTATGTCTTTGAAGTGTGGGAAGAAACTGTCTGTTTTGTTGGGCCTGTTTATGGTTGTTTCTGTTGCCCACCCCTGAGTTAGACTTCTTTTGGATGCCCCGACAGTATCAGAATACCTGCGTCCATCAATTGACTAGAAGGAAAATAGTTTTTGTAAGCTCCATAAACCCCTTTTGTTGGAGTCCAGTGAGAGAAACTGGATTATTTTTGTATTTGCCAATGACCTGCCCTCCTGTAGGTGGCCGTATAACTGCATACTTGTGTTCCTCCATGGGCTCCAATTGAATTCATGGTTAGTACAAAAATCCTATTGTATGACATACAGGCAGGAGACTTTGAAATAAAAAAAAAATTGCATACCTGGGTCACCGCTGACTGCCAGTTCTGTAGCCCAGTGTCAGAAACACATTAGATCTTTTGCTGCAAATAAATGTAATTATTATCATTTTTTTTTTTTTTTTCTTTATAGAAAGTGTTAAAATATTTTCTTATGTAATGCAGGTTTCTTCCAAATGAAAACTCGCAAAATATATCGGCAGTGGGGCTTCAAGGCGGAAACTTTGGCGGACAGAACAGACCCAATGAACCACGGTTTCCACACCGTTACTAAACATTTTTAAATATTTCTTAGAGGACTTTTTTTTTTTTTTTCATTTTAGGCTTTTTTTCCTGTGTTTTTTTTTTTCCTTTTACTATAAGTTTTTCTTGTACGTGGGGCTTCTAGAGGCTTTCTGCCTCATAGTACAGGTCTTTTAAAATCCTTAACTGAATCTCTTTAATACTTCTGATTAAAATTTGTGTATTGCATGATCGTACTATTCCAGTTTTACAGCTGTGCAAAGAGTTTCTTCTTGTGCAGAAGATAGAAATAAACGTTGGAGGAGACCTAAGCAGCCATAGCCTTCAATCACAAATATTTAGTGCTCTGTAAATAAGACCTCTCCACCACGTTTGCTTTATTAGTGTCATTAATATAGTGTTCATGTGAGCCAACACTTTTTTCTATTATGATATGCTGTGCTTGTATTATGAGACCACCTTGTCTTGTAGAATATGTATTTGCTCATAAGCTATTAAATGGGAACTAAAATGTTTTGATTTGTTCAAGTAGAATGTGCTAATGTGGTGTTTTCTCCTTTTTTTTTTCTTTCTTATGTTTACATAACTGGCTAGGTTGAATTCAAGTACATTCTCACTATTCTTGCATCATATAGGATGTTGAAAATAACTGTTCTATTAATAAAGGGCGGCACAGTGGTGTAGTGGTAGCACTCTCGCCTAGCAGTAAGAAGGGTCACTGGTTCGAATCCCAACCACGACACTACCTGCTTGGAGTTTGCATGTTCTCCCTGTGCCTGCGTGGGTTTCCTCCGGGTACTCCGGTTTCCTCCCACACTCCAAAGACATGCTGGTAGGTTAATTGGATCCTGTCTAAATTGTCCCTAGTATGTATGAATGTGAGTTAGGGACCTTAGATTGTAAGCTCCTTGAGGGTAGGGACTGATGTGAATGTACAATGTATATGTAAAGCGCTACGTAAATTGATGGCGCTATATAAGTACCTGAAATAAATAAAAAAATAAATAAAAGCAACAGCAATGGAATGGTTAGGTGTGAGACATGTGATAGTATATGGCTTTTAAGTATTTTAGTGATTGTCCCAGGAGCCACACATCAAGTTAAAACCTGCTGTATGGTAGTGAATGACAGTCTCAGCCTAGACGGACCATGCCCCAACACGTTTCACTCCGCCCCCACCAAAGGTTGCTCATGGAGGGGGGAGGAGGGGGGGTGAAACTCATTGGGGATGTGGCCTGCCAGGGGTCTAGGCCAAGACTGCCATTCACTACAATACAGCAGGTTTTGACTCTGTGTGGTTATAGGGACAATTGATCACTCTCTACCATTGCCTGGAGCATAGACAAGCTCCCTTCCCAGCTAGCACTCACAATGTTGGGCACTAGGCTTCATTCCTATACAGCCTGTGCGGCTCTCACACACCATCATTTTAAGATGCACACAAAAATCTAAAAAGCCTAATGTAATTAACCCCATCAGTGTGTCTTATTTTAAAAATTATTTTAAAATCCTTGTTTCCTTCCATTGTTTCTAATTTAAAAAATTACATGGGGCTTGTCATCCTCTTTGCTCACTACTTATGCAAGCTCTGGTTCCTGTTTTGCCAACATGCACAGGAACAAACCCTGATGAAAAACTGCTGTACAGCACTACGGAGGGAACACAACCCCTTAATCACCCCCTGCCAGTGACATTTATACAGTAATCAGTGGCTATTTTTAACTGGTCGCTGTATAAATGTTAATGGTCCCAAAATAGTGTCCAATCTGTCCACCGCAATGTTGCAGTCCTGATTAAAAAAAAATCGCAGATCACTGCCATTACTACAAAGAAAAAATATTTTAAAAATGCCATAAATCTATCCCCAATTTTGTAGGCGCTATAACTTTTGTGCAAACCAATCAATATACACTTATTGCGATTTGTAGAAATATGTAGAATACATATCGGCCTAAACTGTGGTAAAAAAAATTTTTTGTTTTTAGTGATGGATATAGCAAAAAAATTTTTGATATATATATATATATATATATATATATATATATATATATATATATATATATATATATATATATTTTATTTTTTTTATTGTCGGGGTTTAATTTGTTTGGGTACAGCGTCGCAGTGCCATATCGCAAAAAAAAATGCTCTGGTCATTAAGGGGGTTAAAATCTTCAGGAGCTGAAGTGGTTAAAGTTGAATGAGCCAGTGCATGTAATTGCATTTGGGGTGGGGATCCCAGTTCAAAAGAGGTAAGGATTTAGAGGCAAAGAGCTGCAGTCCATATCTTGTTGGCTTTTTACAGAGATGCTGATTAACTTTTATTTCATTCAGATTGCATTCAGAAAAATGGCAAAGATGTACACTACTGGAGACATCAGATTATCACCTCCTGAGGAACTGTTGGCTAAGCAGAGGTCCTGAACTGCATTTCCTCCACTAAGTAATTCTTTTCTGATCCACCCTCTCCAAAAGCTTGCAAAATCCAGTTGGCCAGATCATCTAGAAAACAACCATGAGGTTACTGTCCAGAAGCAGCATAGTGAACCCTATTGTATTTTATTAAATGATTCAATCATGCACTTGTCTAGCTTAACCACTTGCTTACTAGGCACTTAAACCCCCCTCCTATCCAGACCAATTTTCAGCTTTCAGTGCTCTCACACTTTGAATGACAATTACTTAGTCATGCAACACTGTACCCAAATGATTTTTTTGTCCTTTTCTTCATACAAATAGAGCTTTATTTTGGTGGTATTTGATCACCTCTGGGTTTTTTATTTTTTGCGCTATAAATGAAAAAAGACCGAAAATTTTGAAAAAAAATACATTTTTTCTAATTTCTGTGATAAAATTTTGCAAATTCGTAATTTTTCTTCATAAATTTTGGCCACAATTTATACTGCTACATATCTTTGGTAAAAATAACCAAAAATTTGTGGAAATTATTTGGTCTGTGTGAAAGTTTTAGAGTCTACAAGCTATGGTGCAAATCATAAAAAAAATTATCACATCTGATGTACTGAGGCCTATCTCATTTCCCGAGACCCTAACAAGCCAGGAAAGTACAAATGCCCCCCAAATAACCCCTTTTTGGAAAGTAGACATTTCAATGTATTTAGTTAGAGGCATGGTGAGTTATTTGAAGTTGTATTTTTTTCCCACAATTCTTTGCAAAATTGAGATTTATTTATTTATTTTTTTTCCCACAAAATTGTCATCGTAATAGCTTATTTCTCTCACATGGCATGTGTATACCACAAATGACACCCCAAAATACATTCTGCTACTCCTCCTGAGTATTACGATACCACATGTGTGGGACTTTTTCACTGCCTGGCCACATACAGAGGCCCAACATGCATGGAGCACCATCAGGTGTTCTAGGAGCATAAATTACACATCACATTTCTCAACCAACTGTTACACCTTTGAAGGCCCTGGAGCACCAGGACAATGGAAACACCCACAAAATGACCCCATTTTGGAAAGCTAACACCCCAACGTATAATCTATGAGGCATAATGAGTCTTTTGAATGGTTTATTTTTTTCCAGAAGTTTTTGGAAAATATGGAAAAAAATGAAAACGCATTTTTTTTAACACAAAGTTGTCCGTTTATAAGATATTTCCAACACATAGCATTTAGATAGCAAAAATGACACCCCAAAATACATTCTGCTACTCCTCCTGAGTATTACGATACCACATGTGTGGGACTTTTTCACTGCCTGGCCACATACAGAGGCCAAACATTCAAGGAACGCCGTCAGGTGTTCCAGGGACACATAGCATGCACATACCAAGAATTACACCCCAAAATACATTATGCTGAGCAAAGCGTAAACAAAAAAGATTACCTGTGGTTGTAGTAGCGCAGTTGTACACAGGAGGATAGCACTGGTCCAGGCAGCAGGCAGGGACTTGGTCAGCAGCGGCGAACACAATTGTCCAGGCAGCAGGCAGGGTTACTGTCCATATAAAGTCCAGGGTCAGTGCAGGCAGAGATATTGTCCGCAGTGCCAAAAATATTGGTCCTGGTAGTAGGCAGGTCCATGTGGTGTGGTCAGTGCAACAGGCAGAGGCGTGACGGCAGTAAGTCCTACAGGCAGAAGTAGGGCCTCGTTCAGGACAGAATGGGGACAGGGGTAGAGGCTTCTCCCACCCAAATCTCTTTGAAGCCTCCGAGTCTCCAGACCCTAATCTAGGATTGAGAAAACAAAATAAATTGTTTCTTCATCCAGAAAAACAATTCTGGAGCCCCTCACATATGTGAGACCCCTGTGTTGAATCCCACTAGTCCAGTTGCAGGGTGCAAGATCAGTCCAAGAGGCAGGCAAATATCATGGTCAAACAGTCCAAGGTCAGTTCCAGATCAGGCAGAGGTATGTACAGAATCGTTGGGCAGAAGCATGGTCGAATAACAGTCCAGGGTCAGTTCCAGATCAGGCAGAGGTATGTGCAGAATCGTTAGGCAGAAGCGTGGTCAAATAACAAGCCAGGGTCAGTTACAGAGGAGGCAGTGGCATAAGGGGTGTGAGGGTAAATTGCAGGAACGGAGGCTTACGTTTACCATACTTTACTAATAATTTACTAAAGTATGGTAACGACGAAAACATTCACCTACGCAGAGGCCTGGTTCAGAAGGACATTGTGCACAATAATAAGATGTGTCTCTTCTGAATCCAGCTCTGGTACACACCTTACATTTTTTTTGCCGTCGTTGGCCTGTTGGTTTGGGAGGGATCTTATCTGGGAAGTGGCGTTCAGAGAGTCGACTTAGAACATCAGATCGGATATTTTCTGGGGGGCCGTTCGGGAATGTAAGGGCAGTGAAAACGTCCTCCTGGTAGCCAAGGAAGCGTTTGGGGTTTTGGGTGGAGTTACGATAAATGACATAAGAATTGTAGATGGCCAAATGAAAAAAATAAATTGCGACTTTCTTATACCAATGATATGTTCATCTTGTGGCAAGGTACGGTTCCAGCATCTGGTCATTCAAGTCGACTCCCCCCATAAACAAATTATAGTCAAAGACGCATTTAGGTTTCTGTATGGGGCCATTTCTTCTGGGGACTTCCATGAAGGTATCATCGTGGATTGAAGACAACATGTATACATCTCTTTTGTCTCTCCACTTCACTGCCAAAATCTCGTTGTTTCGTAGACTCGCCGTTTCTCCTTTTCTCAATTTTTTATTGACCAGACTTTGAGGAAAGCCCTTCCGGTTCTTTTTGATGGTACCACATGCAGGCGTCTTCATCCGATGCAGGTTGTGGAACAGGGGCAGAGATGTGTAGAAGTTATCTACGTACAGGTGGTAGCCTTTCTCCAGTAGGGGGTATGTGAGATCCCAAACAATTTTCCCACTTGATCCCAAGTAGTCTGGGCAATTAGGGGGTTGCAGCTGGGTGTCCTTCCCTTCGTACACTTTGAAGGCATACAAGTAACCTGTGACTCGGTCACATAATTTGTATACCTTCACCCCATAGCGTGCCCTTTTACTGGGAATATATTGCTTCATCTTAAGCCTGCCACTAAACTTAAGAAGGGACTCATCCACACATATGTTTTTGTCTGGGGTAAACAGCAGGGGGAATGGCACTGGGTATTGTCGTTGAAATGAAGAAACCTCAATATCATGAGGTATCTGTTTCTGGGCATCACCTTTGGAGTATATTGGCAGGTGTTGGAGGGGGTGGGTTGACCAATAGGACAGCAAAGTGTTTTTTTTCGTGAGTCCCATGTTAAATGTGAGCCCTAAAAAAACCTTCAACTCCACCGTTAGGTCTCTCCATTCGTAGGGACGGGCATAGTAGGACGTTGGATTATTCGCAATGAATTGATGTGCATAAAGGTTGCACTGGGCCACAATACTTGACAGCATGTCCTCGGTAAAAAATAAACTAAAAAAATCTATTGGGGAAAAATTCTCCGTGTTCACCTGGACTCCTGGCTGGGCAGTGAAAGGGGGAATGTTGGCTTCTCCTGAATTAGGAGGAAGCCACAAGGGGTTCTGCAGGGCATAGGGAAGGCTGGCTTGGGTCCTTGGCCTTTCTTGCCGAGGCACTGCGGTGCTGGTGGACGGGACTGCCGTGCTGGTGGACGGGACTGCCGTGCTGGTAGATGCCACTGCCTCCCCACCAGAACGCCTTCGTTTGGCGGGCCGAATCTCTTCCTCCTCTGAGTCACTCAGTGTTTCACTACTGAGGACTGGCTCATAGTTTATGTCCGACTCGGAATCGGAAAGGGAATCTGAAAAAGAGAGCTCCCCGTTGCTCTCGTCGGCCTGGGACAGTATTTGGTACGCCTCCTCGGCGGAAAAGCTTCTTTTGGCCATGGTTGCTAAGCCTGCACTGATGAGGCGGCACTGATGAGCACAGATGGGCACTGAGGTGGCACAGAGGGGCACTGATGAGGTGGAACAGGTGTGCACTGATGAGGTGGAACAGGTGTGCACTGATGAGGTGGAACAGGTGGGCACTGATGAGGCGGCACAGGTGGGCACTGATGAGGCGGCACAGGTGGGCACTGATGAGGCGGCACAGGTGGGCACTGACGAGGCGGCACAGGTGGGCACTGACGAGGCGGCACAGGTGGGCACTGACGAGGTGGAACAGATGTGCACTGATGGGACGGCACAGATGGGGCGGCACAGATGGGCACTGATGAGGCGGCACAGATGTGCACTGAGGCAGCACAGGTGGGCACTGAGGTGGCACAGGTGGGCACTGATGAGGTGGCACAGGTGGGCACTGATGAGGCGGCACAGATGTGCACTGAGGCAGCACAGGTGGGCACTGAGGTGGCACAGGTGGGCACTGATGAGGTGGCACAGGTGGGCACTGATGAGGTGGCACAGGTGGTCACTGATTGTGCAGATGTGCAGCTGGACACTAATCACCGCTGGGCAGACAGGTGGACACCGATTGGCACAGGTGGGCACCGATTGGCACTGTACTGATGGGGCACTGTATTGATGGGCACTGTATGCACAGTAAATGTTAATTACAAACTCAGATCGCTGACAGTTTCTCTCTCTCCTCACACGCTGTCTCTGTGTGAGGAGAGAGAGCCGGCAATGAGAGATGATCTCAATTGTTTACATTTTAGATCATCTCTCATTGGAGGCAGCGATCGCGCTGTAAACGGCCGCTGTGATTGGCCGTTTACAGCGATCTGTGATTGGCTGTGTCCAAGGGACACGGCCAACACAGAATTTCCCCGTTGCGCGCTCGTGAGCGCGCACGGGGAGCGAGGAAAGGGGAGGACGTCATATGACGTCCTCCCGGGAATTGACATCCGCGCTGAAGCCGTCATTCGGCTACGGCCGGATGTCAGGTGGTTAAAAAAAAAACAAGTTGGTTCAGATCTATTCATGAATTGGGTAACACAGAAAAACTGGATTATATGTAGAAGCTTGGTAGATTCATATTAGATAAAATGGCTTATGGAGAAGGATAACATCCATTTGCATCAATGTAATTTTAGTAGCATATTGAAATCGGTCCTCTATTTGATATAAATCATTTTAAATGAGGTATGTTTTTAAAGCCATGATTTATGATCTCAAGATAACATTTTTAAATACAGACCTGTATTGTAAAATGTCACTCTTCTCTCAAGAGATAAAAATCTAATACAAAACTGCTCTTTCGCCTACAAAATCAGAAAATGAGTGGAGATTTCTAGTCCCATTATTGGACCCCTGGAAGAATATACCTCCTTTTTCAGAGAAGTAGAATATTATAACTGAATTGCAAGTAAACGGAAATTTTTTTTTTCTTAATCGTGTATTCTGGTTTGTAATGTCTGCTGGTCGGTGCTGGACCCTGCAGGCAGTAATATTTGGGGGTATAGTGTTTACGGTGGCAGGGCCTTCTACAGGGCCAGGGCAGTGATCTTTCTGGAAGGAAGTTGAGTCCCTTAAGACCTTGTGAAGCCTGCTTGTTGTGTTGGGCGAAGACCGGGCCTGCAGTTTTCGAATAGGTGAGTACCTCTTGAATAATCTAGAGCAGTGTGGCAGTTCTCCAAACAGTGCTTCCCTTTGCTATGAGCCTTTTCTTTATCTTACACCCCAGGGTACAAGGCATCTTCATATCCTTTCTGATAGGGTTATGCTGCCAGCGTCAAGTAATTGGACACTGCTTAAACAGAGGGGATTTACTGCCTTGTTTTCCAGAGTCTCAGTTTTTTTTTTTGGCTGACGTCTTAGGGTGCGTGCTGGTCATGTCTGTGCAGTCTCTGCACGTTTTAACTGGGTCTTCTCAAAATTCCCAGTACAGGAGGGAGACGGACTATATTCGGATATGTTGCCTATGGCCCAGGGGCCGAGAGGAATGGTACCTGGACTGTGTGGATGGCCTGAAATTTTGCCTTCTGAACCTGTGCAATCCTTTAATTGCCTGTCGACCTGGCAGAGGGCTATCATATCAAGGGCAGTGATCCCCAGCTGGGAAGTCATGTCCCTGAAGGCCATAGGAGTGTCCCCACCATGATAGGTGAAGTTGGGTCCCCTTGGGAGTCCTGCAGTGTGGATCATTGAGTGCTTCTGATAGGGGTCCCCTTGGTGTCTGCCCTTAGCCTGCTCTGCTGCATACTTTCACTTTGTTTACCATGTGTCCCCCCCTGGTGGTCACTCTAGATGTTAATATGCAGGAGGGGTGGTAGAGAGTCTTTTGGTGCCATTGATGGGTGAGTGTGCTGTTGCCGGGGGGGGGTCGGCAGAGGTAGGGAGAGTCAGCAATGAACAGTTTCCAGAGGTTAGTATGGGGGCATTAGTGGTAGGTTGACTAAAGCACATAAACCCGAGGTAAGTATAGTAACAAGTCCTATTTGCAATCTCGGAACACCCAATAAGAGGACAGTATGCGACCGATCTAAACTACGTGGCATGTTCACCAATGCCAGGAGCCTGGCGGACAAGATGGGTGAACTAGAGATACTGTTGAACAAAGCAAAGGAGAAGGCCTTCCAAAAAATACAAGGAAGGACAGACCATGTTGGCCCCATAAAGAATGAGGAAGGACATCTAGTTGCAAAGGATGGGGAGATGGCGAAGGTATTGAATTCATTCTCAGTCTTCACAAGGCAATCGGGGGACTTCAGTAACCAAAACTACAGTGTTTGTTAGCTATGAAGGGTGCTTCCTGTGATGTCATGAGGACAAAATTAGAAATAGACTTGGGAAACTTAACATTAACCACTTCAGCCCACTGAAGATTTGGCTGCTCAATGACCAGACCATTTTTTTGCAATACGGCATTGCGTTGCTTTAACTGATAATTGCGCAGTCATGCGACACTGTACAAATTTTCTTACCCACAAATAGACCCTTTTTGTGGTATTTGATCACCTCTGCGGTTTTTATTTTTTGGGCTATAAACAAAAGAGCGACAATTTTGAAAAAACACTGTTACATTTTGCTATAATAAATATCCCACATTTAAAAAATCTTTCCTCAGTTTAAGCCGATTCTGTATTCTACATATTTTGGGTAAAAAAAATCGCAATAAGCGTATAGATTAGTTTGCGCAAAAGTTATAGCGTCTAAAAAATAGGGGATAGATTTAGGGCATTCTTATTATTATAATTTTTTTTTTTATAACTAGTAATGGCGGCGATCAGCAATTTTTATTGGGACTGCGATATTGCGGCAGACAAATTGGACACTTTCGACACATTTTTGGGACCACTGACAATTGTACGGCGATCAGTGCTATAAAAATGCAGTCACTGGCAGGGAAGGTGTTAACACTAGGGGGCGATCAAGGGTGTTCCCCTAGGTGTGTTCTAACTGTAGGGGGGATGGGACTGTCTAGGAAAGAGAGAGATCCTACTTGGTATGAACACACACTCTGTCTCTACTCCCCTGAAAGAACTGGGATTGTTGTTTACACGAACAGATCCTGGTTCTTGCTCTGTCGTGAGCGATCGTGGGTGCCCGGTCATCGGGCACTTGAATAGGCTCCGGGGGCGTGCTTGTCCCTAGTGGCCAAGAGGTGAAGCAACGTAAGGTAGTTTCGCCCAGCCATCCCATTCTGCCGCAGTAAAGCTGTGGCGGCTGATCGGCAAGCAGTTAATAAATCACCAGGACCAGATGGCTTGTACTTGGGGGAACTCAGCCAAGTAATTGCCAGAGCATTGTTCCTAATTTTTACTGACTGCAATTGTACCAGCTGATTGCAGAAAAGCCAATGTAGCACAAATATTTAAAAAAGGGCCAAAATACATCCCTGGGATCTACAGACCAGTTAGCCTAACATCAATAGTATGCAAGCTCTTGGGGGGGATGAAAATGGAACTATGTACAGGATTTTAGTCATGAAAACAGTATCATTAGCAGTAATCAGCATGGATTCATGAAGAATTGTTCTTGCCCAACCAATCTATTACCTTCTATGAGGAGGTGAGCTGCCATCTAGATAAAGGAAGGCCCGTAGATGTGGTGTATCTGGATTTTGCTAAAGCATTTGACACAGTTCCCCATAAATGTTTACTGTACAAAATAAGGTCTGTTGGCATGGACCATAGGGTGAGTACATGGATTGAAAACTGGCTACAAGGGCGAGTTCAGCGGGTGGTGATAAATGGGAAATATTCTGAATGGTCAGGGGTGGGGTCCCCCAGGGTTCTGTATGAACAAATTAAACAAAATTAGTTCCAGCAAACGACCTGGAGTATGGGATGAACAGCTCAATCTCTATTTGCAGACGTCACTAGGCTAAGCAGGGCAATAACTTCTCCGTAGGATGTAGAAACCTTGCAAGAAAATCTGAACAAATTAATGGGGTGGGCAACTACATCGTGAATGAGGTTTATTGTAGAAAAATGTAAAATCATGCATTTGGGTGGCAAAAATATGAATGCAATCTACTCACTGGGGGTAAACCTCTGGGGGGAATCTAGGATGGGAAAGGACCTGGGGGTCCTAGTAGATGATAGGCAGGATGTACTGGAAATGGAGCGAGTACAAAGGAGGGCAACAAAGCTAATAAAGGGTCTGGAGGATATTGGTTATAAAGAAAGGTTGTGAGCACTGAACTTATTCTCTCTGGAGAAGAGGCGCTTGAGAAGGGATATGATTTACGTTTACAAGTACCATACTGGTGACCCCCACAATAGGGATAAAACGTTTTCACGGAAGGGAGTTTAAGAAGACAAGTGGCCAATCACTAAAATTAGAAGAAAAGAGGTTTAACCTTAAGCTGCGTAGAGGGTTCTTTACTGTAAGAGCGGCAAGGATGTGGAATTCGATAGTTTCAAAAGAACTATTAGATAAGCACCTGAACGACCGCAACATACAGGGATATACAATCTAATACTGACATATAATCACACACCTAGGTTGGACTTGTGTTTTTTCAACCTCACCTACTATGTAACGGGGGCTGAGGGGCAATTGACAGAGCACAGCTCACCACACTTAACATGCTAAAGGCCAGCGAAGAGGAGAGAACAGCGCTGGATCCCTGGACAGGTAAGTGCCTATTTATTAAGTCAGCAGCTACAGTAGTTGTAGCTGCTTTTTTTTTTTTTTTTTTTTTTTTTTTTTTTTTTTCTCCTTTCCAGCGAAGGTCCTCCTTGATGTGTATTATATGTTGAGATTGGCTAAGATATTTTTGTACCCACAAGAACTTATTTTTTTCTTGAAATTCAAGGGGCTTTTTTTTTTTTTTTGTTTTTTCAAATATTTTATTTAAATCTCAACAGGCGATTCCAGGTTATCAGATTAACAGTTTGTAGTCTGCAACACAACAGATGCATCAAGATGTTAGATCATGCATATCCAGTATACAATCTGTGGATATAATGTCTGTAGTGTGGCCATTAAGGGGTAGCTTCGTAGAGACTGATCCCGGGACCGCCTATTTCATTTTCCATTTTCTAAATTTCAAAGAAGAGAATAGAATAAGACCCCAGCATATAGTATCTAGGGAGAAAGGTGGGGGAGGGGGGTACTCTGGGAGGGATGAGGGAGCTCAGTCTCAGATGGGCAGCTAGGCAGGATACATATGCTCAATGATCATGTCCTAAGTAGGTTTAGGCCTTCTTCAGAGAGGATAAATATATTCCATAATCTCCACAATGTGGAGTATTTATCATGTTTATTTTGTGCTGAAAGTGTGAAATCTTCCAATTTGTTGATCTATTCCACTTTATGGAGCCAGCAGCTAACTGTTGGTGGTAAAGCGTTTTTCCACTTAAGGGGGATACAATGCCTTAGTGGCGTTTATCAAGTGGCGTAGAATTGATTTTTTTTTTAGCTGGGAATAGTCGAAACGTGCAGTAAGAAGGCGGCCGGGTCATTGGGTATCTTATAGTCGGTGAATTCTTGGATAATGTTCCGCACTTCCCATCAGTATAATATTATCTTCGGACAGGACCAAAAAAGAGTAGCATCGTACCTCCCCCTCTTGGCATCTCCAGCAGTGATCAGGCATCTCGGGATAAAATTTATGTAGCATCTGTGGGGTGTGGTACCATCTTGTCAATATTTTGTAATTGGTTTCTTGAATTTTGGTGCAGATGGATGACTTCAATGAGAACCTGATCATATTTTGTCTTTGACTTTTCGTAAATTTACGGTTCATCTTTCGCCCATTTCTCTATCCATGGTAGGTGCAGTTGTTCTAGGGGGCTAACGGTAGACCATACATTTTCGAGAGTACTTGCATCAGACTCCCATTGTCTGAGCAGTACTCTTCAAATGTGAAGAGTTGTCGACTAAATCTTCCGGGAGTCTTTAGAGAGTGAAGGAAGTGGTGAAGCTGTACGGCATTCCAAAAGGAGCCCGAGGGTTCAATTAATGCCAAGATGGAGGGCCAGTTTTCTGACCGTAGAAAGTGTGATGCTCTAAAACAGTAGTTGTCGCATGGTGGAGAATTGACTGTCGCTCAGGCCTGGGGGAAATTGCAGATTCCCAAGTATGGGCGTCATGTGAGAGTCCACGTTCAAGAGAGAGAGGTGCTTCCAACTACTTGTGTGCAAATTTTTACTGTAGGGCCTATCAGGGTGTGCTCTTTTAAATTAGATGGAAGATGGTCGTGGCACCATGGTGCTCCCTTCAGTAAAACATTTGTTTGGGCCTGTTCAATTTGAACCCAGAGCTTACTGGAGAAGTGACAGTTCCAATCTGAGTCTTCCTAGATGTACAGCTTGGTGGTATTTGAAGACATCAGGGAGGGCTATACCTCCACAATGTTTAGGCAAGGACAGGCGGAGCCAAGGAGTGCGTGGTCTCTTGTGTGCTCATATAAATTTGATAAATGTGGAATGGGTTTGTCTATAGTACTGAACAGGTATTTTTATTGGGAGTGTTTGTAAGAGGTATAAGCACTTGGGTAGAATGCACATCTTTAAAAGATTGCATCTATCAAACCAAGAATGCAGTCCTCAATTCCAAGACTCTAGGAGAGTACGTGTTTCGGCCAGGAGAGGGAGGGAAGTTTAGTTCATATATCTGAGCTAGATTGGAGGGGATATGTTGCCAGATATTTCAAGGCTGTATCTGTCCATTTGAATTTGAAGCTTTGCTGCAGGTCCGAAGTATGTCAGGGGAAGTTCCTATTCCCATAGCTTCTGATTTGTTGAATTTAGTGCGTAGGTTGGATAGTTGGCCGTATCTTTCTAATTCGCAAATGAGAGGTTGGGAAGCGACACGGCTGGGTTAGCAATGGAGAAAAGTAGATCATCGGCATAATGGGGACAGTGGGCAGCCCTGTCTCGTCCCATTTGTGATGGGGAAGGGGTCTGATAAGATCCCATTGGCTTTAACCTGGGACGTCGGGGATGGGTATATCTTGGTGCTCCAGTGTAGCATATGTTCCCCCCTTCCTATATGGCGTAAGACCGCAAACATAAAGCGCCAGTTCACTCAGTCGAATGCCTTTTCAGCGTCTGTTCCCAGTATGATGCAAGGGGTTTGCGTCTCACGTGCAATGTGGATAAGGTTCAGTACTTTAAGGGTGTTATGCTGGGCTTTTGTAGGAATTAATCCCACTTGATCAAGATGAATCAGCATCTGCAGATTTTGTGCGCTACGGGTGGCAATTATCTTTGTAAATAGTTTGAGGTCACAGTTCAGGAGAGCGATAGATCTGTAGCTACTGCAGCAAGTTGGGTCTTCCCCCTCAGGAATTACTGTGACATGTGCTTTTAAGGTATCTCTATGAAAGAGTGTTTCTGAACCCACTTTATTAAACAGTTTCACCAAATGGGGACCTAGTAGTGGGAGAAATTGCCTATAGTACGGAATGAGAAACCGTCTGGGCCCGGGGCTTTATCTGACTTTGAAACATTGAGAGCGTCTTTAAGTTCTTCTAAATTTATTGGTGCTTCTAACGCTTCTCTTATCTCAGGAGATAATTGAGGGAGTTGAAAGGAGCTGATGTAGTTTTCTATTTGCTTTGTTGGCCTCCCATAGGATACCTACATCACAGTCGGGTTGTTTATTGATCTGAAAGTATTGACTCGGTTCCCTTTTGGATATCTTCCACCACCTCAGGAGTCTAAGACTTTCGTTCAATTTCCAGAGTCTGGATCTTGAAGAGGTGAGCTCTGAGATTTTGTATGACCACTCAATCAGCGCGTGGTCCGACCACATTATCGTACCAATCACCGAGCTTTGCACCGCCTGCAGTTGTGCGTGTGGAATCAGGAAATAATCTATGCATGTGTACATTTTGTGAGGGAATTGAGTGTTTTAATCTCCAGATATCAACTAGTTGGGCCTCGTTTAGGGATTGTGTCACGCGTTTGTGTATTCCAGGAGTAACGGGGGACGAGCCGGAAGAGGTATCAACATTGGCAAGTAGCGGAACCTTGAAGGATCAACTGACCGTGGAGAATTCCATAAGCAAGTCTATTGTGCAGGTGAGAAAAAGGTAGAGATAGTCAGCGCGGAACATATTCCAGAGGGTAATATTGGGGGCATTAGTGGTAGGTTGACCAAAGCATATAAACCCAAGGTATGTATAGTAGCAAGTCCTAGTTGCAATTTTGGAACAACCAATAAGAGGATAATATGCAACCGGTCTAAACTACGTGGCATGTTTACCAATGCCAGGAGCCTGGCGGACAAGATGGGTGAACTAGAGATACTGTTGTACGAGGAGGATTTGGAGGGAATGTCAGAGACCTGGTTCAACAGCTCTCATGATTGGCTGGCAAACATTCAAGGGTATACCCTTTATCGCAAAAATAGAGAGGGTAAAAAAGGGGGAGGGGTATGCCTATATATCAAGAATAAAGTACATGTGAATGTGAGAGATGACATCACTAAGGGAGCTAGGGAGGAGGTAGAATCCTTATGGGTAGAGCTCCAAAGGGATAAAGTTAAGGGGAAAATTAATACTGGGAGTATGCTATAAGGCCCCCCTAACCTGAGGGAGGAAGGGGAGACCAAGCTCCTATCACAATTTGGATTAGCAGCAAGTATTGGAAGTGTTATCATAATGGGGGATTTTAATTATCCAGACATAGACTGGGCAGAGGGAACCGCACATTCATCTAGGGCTCGCCAGTTCCTAAATGTCTTGCAGGACAACTTTATGGATCAGATGGTAGATGCACCAACTAGAAATAAAGCGTTACTGGATCTACTGATTACCAACAATACAGACCTGATCACGGATGTGGAAATACGGGGCAATTTAGGTAACAGCGACCATGGATCAATTGGCTTCAGTATAAATCACACAAATAGCAAACATAAGGGGAATACAAAGACACTGAATTTGAAAGAGCCAACTTCCCTAAACTACGAACCTTGCTAGAAGGCATAAAATGGGATAAAATCTTAGGAACAAAGAACACGGAGGAGAGATGGGTTTGCTTTAAGGGCATTAGCCAATGCATCGCAATGGGTAATAAATTTAAAAGAGCGAACAAAAGTCCTGGATGGCTTATATCTAATGTAGAAATGCATATAAAAGCAAAGGAGATGGCCTTCAAAAAAAAAAAAAAAAACAAGGTTGAGGGATCATCATCAGTATTCAGACTTTATGAAGAATACAACAAGAAATGTAAGGGTGCAATAAGGATGGCTAAGATAGAACATGAAACATAGCGGAGGAGAGAGCAAAAAAAACAAAAATCCCAAGAAATTCTTTTTAAGTATGTAAAAAAGGAAGGACAGACCATATTGGTCCCATAAAGAATGAGGAAGGACATCTGGTTACAAAGGATGGGGGAGATGGCGAAGGTATTGAATTTATTCTTCACCAAGGAATCGGGGGGGCTTCTGTAACCAAAGCTGCAGTGTTTATACTCATGACAATTCACAGGAAGCACCTCCATGGTTAACCGTGGACAGAATTAAAATTAGACTTGGGGAAACTTAACATTAATAAATCACTGGGACCAGATGGCTTGCACCCGAGGCTACTTAAGGAACTACTCAGTCAAGTAATTGCCAGACCATTGTTCCTAATTTTATCTGACAGTCTACTGACTGGAATGGTACCAGCTGATTGGAGAAAAGCCAATGTAGCACCAATATTTAAAAAGGGCCCAAAATACATCCCTGGGAATTCCTGACAAGTTGGCCTAACATTAATAGTATGTAAACTCTTGGAGGGGATAATAAGGGACTAATATACAAGATTTTAGTAATGAGAACGGTATCATTCGTAATCAGCATGGATTCGTTCTTGCCAAACCAATCTATCAACCTGTGAGGAGGCGAGTTGCCATTTAGACAAAGTAGGGCCCATAGACATGTATCTGTCAAATGCTTTTGCAAAATCCACAGTTCCCCATAAACATTTACTGTACAAAATAAGGTCTGTTGGCATGGACCATAGGGTGAGTATATGGACTGAAAACTGGCTACAAGGGCGAGTTCAGAGGGTGGTGATCAATTGGGAGTACATGGAATGGTCATGGGTGGATAGTAGGGCCCCCAGGGTTCTGTGCTAGGACCAATCCTGTTTAATTTGATCATAAACGACCTGGAAGATGGGGTAAACTGTTCAGTCTCTGTAGTTGCGGATGATACTAAGCAGGGCAATAACTTCTCCGCAGGATGTGGAAACCTTGCAAAAAGATCTGAACAAATTAATGGGGTGGGCAACTACATGCAAATGAGGTTCAGTGTAGAAAATTGTAAAATGCATTTGGGTGGCAAAAATATGAATGCAATCTATATACTGGGGGAATCTAGGATGGAAAAAGACCTGAGGGTCCTAGTAGATGATAGGCTCAGCAATGGCATGCAATGCCAAGCTGCTGCTAACAAAGCAAACAGAATATTGACATGCATTAAAAAGGGGATAAATTCCAGAGATAAAATGATAATTCTCCCACTCTACAAGACTCTGGTCGCACCTAGAGTATGCTGTCCAGTTCTGGGCACCAGTCCTAAGGAAGGATGTACTGGAACTGGAGAGAGTCCAGAGAAGGGCAACAAAGCTAATAGAGGGTATTAGTTATGAGGAAAGGTTGTAAGCACTGAAGTTATTCTCTCTGGAGAAGAGACGCTTGAGAGGGGCTATGATTTCAATATACAAATACCATACTGGTGACCCCACAACTTTTTCGCAGAAGGGAGTTTAACAAGACTTGTGGCCACTCATTAAAATTAGAAGAAAAGAGATTTAACCTCAAACTACGTAGAGGGTTCTTTACTGTAAGAGTGGCAAGGATGTAGAATTCCCTAAGTGGTTGTCTCAGCGGGGGGCATCGATAGTTTCAAGAAACTATTAGATAAGCACCTGAATGACTGCAACATACAGGAATATACAATGTAATACTGACACATAATCTCACACACATAGGTTGGACTTGTGTCTCTTTTTTCAACCTCACCTTTTATGTAACTGTCTTGGTGGTCGTTAAGGAGATAAATAGTGGCAAATGTTGTTTTAACTTCCCCCAGCGCCAATTTGACAAACATAAATCGTCCTGCTGGGTGCGCCAGGGTGTCTTGGCAAGTCCAGGGAGATGGTTGGATAGTAGTATGGATACGCCTTTAGATTTGGCCCGAGAATTGGTAGAATGGTAGGTAATTGGGTAAAACGTATTTTTTTTAAGATGGGAAGTTTATTGTCTCAAGTGCGTTTCTTGGATAAATGCCACATCTGCATGTGTGCATTTCAGATCTTGCAAGAGCATGTGTCTCTTTTCGGGGATGTTTAGGCCCTTGGCATTGAGTGAAATAATCTTAATCATGTCCATCCCAGGGTAGGGAATCAACCTGGGGAGAGGTAGGGAGAAGATAGGGGGCAGGAGGTGGGATTTCGGAAATTAATCCGGCTCAAGTAGAGCGGATGTATAGGAGTGTTTAGAAGAGGAAGAGAAAAAAAGAATATCTAGTAACAAGAATAGTAAATGGGTTTAGAGAGTCACACGAACCTGCGTTTGGCCCTTGAAGCTATTGTGGCAAAGTATTGCCAGCAGTGCACTACAACCCACACTAATGCTGGGGAAGTGCACTAATCTAGGTGGGGGAGGGGGTAGACAGAAGCTGAACAGCAGTGGCCTCCTTCCAATCGACCCATCCCGGCATTGGGTAAAGGTAATGGCAAACAGTGTGAAATATACATATATTCATTGACATGGAAGAATGAGACACAAAATAAGAAAAAAAAACAACCAAGTAACAAAATAAACAACATATCCCCACCTAAACTCAGTATAGGGGAGTCACCTCAGCTGGCTCAGTGTAGTTCCCTGACTCGCTCCCTGGATGGGGGGAGCTTCTCTAATCCCATGTACATTAGATATAACCTCTCATGGGGGGTGTGACCGGATGGAGAGGTGGAAATGAGACGTGAGGAGTGAGAGTGTGTGTCTCCTCCACCCCTATGCCTGCCGTAATGTGTTCCATGCCGGCACCGTAACCTTGCTCTGTGAGACTACGGAGGAATGAATTGGATGTGCAGGGAGAAGCTTATCAAGCTGTAAAGCAGCTGTTTGGGGCCGTGAGATACCCATGAAACTCACGAGATACCTGGAGACGTCGGAAAACTTTTGTTTCTCCTTTTTTGAAGCACACTGCTGCAGATGCAGTAATTCAGTGACTGAACTTTTGGCTGTACTAAGTACATGAATACAGGATCAAGGGAATGACTGAGCCAGCAAGGTTACGTGAGTAGCGAGCCTGAACGCTGTATATTGCATGACATAGACTGCATTTATGATACATATACTATACCTGAACATACATGTGAGTAAAGTAAGCAGAGGAATCACGCTGAATATGTTGTGCTATAGACTGTTATATGAAATTCCAGCACACTTGCATGTAGAGAATTGCATTGCAGCGCAACATTGCAACATGCTTGACAAAATGGATGTATTGGATACAACTTGCTGATATTGTAAATACAGGTTCAGAGTAAGCACTCAGATACCTCCCTCATCAGCAACTCCTTAGTATTTGTTGCTTGTTCAGTTACCTTTGACCTAAGTTAAGGGCTGGGAGAAATCCCTGTTTTTTTTATATTTATGGTGCTGGCTGGCTGAAGAGGGGATGATCATCCCAGCCAGGAGAATGCGGGGTCACAGTCATTAAGGTCGGTAAAGGAGAAGGATAAAGACAAGGGGAGCCAAGCCGTAGCTGCTGCAGCGGCAACTAAATTGGAAAAATATGCTCATATCCCAGACCACACTCCAACTAAAGGGGGACAGCAGCCCCTGGTTAAAGCGGTAACAGACAGGAAGAGCCAAGGTCAAGGCCAAACAGCAGCCACTGTATCTAAAAACTCTGGCAATAAGATTATGGTTCCGGTAGAAAAGGGGACTGAGATAAATGTAACATCAACCTCCCCAGTAGAGGCAACTCCCACATTAAATGATGTATTGCTGGTGATTAATGGATGTAAACAATCACTGGGGGAATTATGCGATCAAATGAAAGGGCATCAGAGGAACTGTCTTTAGTACAGCATGAGCTCCAGAAAACAACTGAGAGAATATCCGAAGCAGAAGGGAGGATAAGTCAAATAGAGGATGATCCTTATCCAGTAAAACAAGAGGTTAAAATATTGAAAGATCAAATGGGCAAGTTTGCTGGAAAAATAGATGAAATGGAAAATAGGCTTCGTAGGGATAACGTAAGGCTGGTGGGGCTGCCAGAAAAGTGCGAGGGGGCCAATCCAACAGAATTTTTGGAAAAATGGTTTATTGAGTTATTCGGAAGAGAATCATTCTCGCAACAGTTCTCCATTGAAAGAGCGCATAGAGTCCCATTTAAGCCCCCCACCTTCAGGAGGACACCCTAGAGCAATGTTATTGAAATTTTTAAATTATAGAGATAAAGTAACCCTATTGCGTAAGGGTAGAGAGATGGGGAATATTTTTTGTGGCGGAGCTAAGATTTCACTGTACCCCGACTTTTCACCCGACCTGCAGAAGTGCAGGGCGGGGTTTATGGAAATTAAACGCAGACTTCAAAAATTTAATGTCACTTACGCATTACTGTACCCAGCTCGGCTACGAGTGGTAGCGCTGGGAGGGACTCAGTTTTTTGACTCCCCTGAGGGAGCGATAACATGGCTAGAGGACAAAAAGGACCAGCTCATAAAATGATGAAATATTCAGTTTGAAGATGGGACACAAGGTGGTTTAATAAATGGAATAAAATGCATATTGTTTGGAGGGTGGTGGGAGACATAGTACAAAAAAGTTCAATGAATGTTTGGGTAATGTATAAAAATAAAATATGTTTGAAGTTCAAGGGGAGGGAGAGGGGGAGGGGAGGGGAAAGCGTCACAAGTGTGAGTAAAGTGGAGAGTGAGGGAAAGTATGTACCGATCACAAAAAAAAGCCCTAAGGGAGATCCTAGAAAGGTATAGGGAGGGTGGGGGAAGGTTGGGGGGTGGAAAGATGTCAAAATGGGTTTTCACAAGGGACACAGAAGGGCCAGAATAAAGATAGTTTCCAAGATAATAGGAGCAAAGTACAGGAAAAACACAAAATGAACAGTAATACTTGGGTGTGGCAATACATAGGAGGTAGTTTTTTAGGAAGATTTTTTTTTCTTGAGTACAGAATTTTTTTTAATGGCCATTTTTGGGGCTTTTTGCCCTTTCTTGTTTTTTTGTTTTCTTATTTTTCTCTCTTTTGCTTTCTCTTTCTTCTTTTTCCATTTCTTGATCCACTGTGCAAACTAGAGTATTGAATATCGGTTCTTGGAACATTCGAGGGATGGGTACCCAAGCTAAGAGGGCTGCAGTGTTTGATGTGTTGGAGACATACAATATAGGATTGGTCTGCCTGCAGGAGACACATTTAACTAGAGATACTAAGTTACTATTTCATAACAAGAAGTTTCAATATCAATACCACTCTGTACACACCTCTTATTCAAGGGGAGTGACAGTGTTAGTTAAAAGAGAGGTTGTGTTTACCTGCAGGCAGATTAATATAGACGAGTTGGGGTGGTATATTTTTCTTTACTGTGTTATAGAAAATAGGGAGTATGTTATTGCTAATATTTATATCCCTCCTCCTTTTAAACTAGAAGTCTTGTATAAGCTAATGGAATTCATGATGGATAAAACTGGGATACCAGTTATAGCAGTAGGGGATTTTAATGAGGTTGTAAATAAAAAAAAATGGATAGATTTCCATTAGGAACACGGGGGCAAAATGTATCTGAGAACCGGCTGCACCTGTTTTTACAAGAAGCAGGGCTATTTGATATGTGGAGAGTGTGGAATCCAAATGTGCAACAATACTCATGTTTTTCAAGTTCCTATTTCACACTCTCCCGGATAGACCTGGTATTGGGAAATGGAGAAGCACCACAGATAATAAATGTTATATTATATCAACCAAGGGAGGTGTCGGACCATTCAGTGCTGACGGTCTCGGTGAATCTGGAAGGGAAAAAAACCATGTGGGGTATGGAAAATGAACCCACATTGGTTTGAATTAATGGGGAATACAGATGAGGTACTATGCAGGATAAAAGAGTTTATAGA
Organism: Aquarana catesbeiana; assembly: GCF_042186555.1. Classification (NCBI taxonomy): domain Eukaryota; kingdom Metazoa; phylum Chordata; class Amphibia; order Anura; family Ranidae; genus Aquarana; species Aquarana catesbeiana. The sequence goes on along the minus strand of NC_133324.1, from coordinate 543,020,919 downwards.
GCTTAATGAAGGTACAGTGACGAGGGGATTGATGTGGGATGCACTGAAGGCATTCCTTAGAGGCATATTCATCCAGCAGGTGGCCAAAATTAAAAAAAAACATCAAGGGAGTGGGAGAATGAGATCAGGAAGCAGCTAGTGAGGGCAGAAAAAGAGTATGTGGAAGACCCATCCCCAGAGAAACTAGGAGAATGGCTGAATAAGCAACAGGAATATAAAGTCGTAGTGACCAGGAAATCTGAGAACAAGCGTTTATTCCAGAAGCAAGTTGCATTTGGGGAGGGAGAAAATGTGGGCCGGATGTTAGCACATTTAGTAAGGACTAACTCCTCCCCCTCAAGGGTCCTCGTGATCAGGACAGCAAAGGGAGAAATTTCATCTCAGATGTCAGAGATTACGGATACCTTTAGAAAATATTACGATAATTTGTACAGATCACCGGGGACCCCAGAGGAAGAGGAGTTGGACAATTTTTTGGGGAAAATAGTGACACCGACCTTAACAGAAGAGGATAAAGAGGGATTAGAAGCCCCGATAACATTGAAGGAAATACAGATAGCAGAGATGGCCAACCAGAAATCCCCTGGACCAGATGGTCTCCCGGTAGAAACCTATAAATATTATGGGGAAGTAATGCTCCCGGAACTCCTTAAAGTGCTGAATTGGGCGGAGGTAGAGGGCAAATTGCCCATATCAATGACGGAGGCAACAATAATAGTCCTGCATTAAGAGGGGAAAGATCTGCTAGAGACCACGTCCCATAGACCCATATCTCTACTTTGCTCAGATGCTAAGATATTAGCTAAAGTAATGGCAGCCAGATTGAACAAGATCATCGCTAAACTTATACATCCAGATCAAACTGGGTTCATCCCCAGCAGATCAACAAGTATGAATATTAGGAGCGTATTCCTTAATTTACAGACACCAACAGAGAATGTGGGCACAAGGGCTGTGATGTCCTTAGATGTGGTTAAAGTCTTCGATAGTTTAGAGTGGGAGTATATGTGGTGAGTACTGGCAGAATTTGGCTTTGGCCCCTTCTTCAGTAGGTGGATAAAAATTCTGTATAATGGACCTAGCGCTAAATTTAGAGTCAATAATGACTACTCAGATAAGATTTTATTGGAGAGGGGTACAAGACAGGGGTGTCCATTGTCACCCCTGCTTTTTGCACTTGCAATGGAGCCATTGGCTATTGCAATAAGAGCAAGTACAAATATGGAAGGATTCACGACAGGTGAGGAGAAAATCGCATTATATGCAGACGACGTCCTCCTCTTCTTGGGAGATATAAAGCGATCGCTTCAGCATGCGATGAGTATTTTCAGTGAATTTGGTAGACTTTCTGGTTTAGACATAAACTGGGAGAAATCAGCACTTATGCCAGTGGACTCTATAGAGAACCTAACATATTCAGAAACTCCCCAAGTGGTGGTGGTTGAGACTATGAAATACCTAGATATACACATAACCAGGGATCCAAATAAGTATATTAATAACAACATAGCCCCCCTTCTGGTTAAGTTCAAAAAGAAGACTGGAATCTGGCGGCGCCTTCCTTTATCTACCCATATATATGTGGAAGAAGTATTGAGAGACCTGAACTGCTTAAAAGTAGGGGAAAATGGGAAGAGGACCTAGGGGCAATATCGGACGAGCAATGAGAGAGGACACCTGGTGTCGGTCTCGCCCGCACAGAAGGTCTCGTTCTTGAGGTTGGTACACAGGACATATTATACACCTAAAAGACTGTTCAGGTTCGGGTGGAGAGCAGATGCCAGTTGTCCCAGATGTCGGAATACCGGGGATTTACTACATATGATTTGGAAGTGCCCGAAATAATTATTCCGATATTGGACAGAGATCCTCGAAACCATAAATACGTTATACAAAACTAGGCTGGTAATGGACCCTAGACTCTGTATTCTAGGTGTGGGGGAGGGAATAGACGGAGGAGCCGAAGTAACTAAAGTAGTGCTGAGATGCCTCCTCCAGGCAAGGAAATTAATAGCGCAGAGATGGCAATCAGTGAAGCCCCCGTCGGTAAAAGCTTGGGTTGCTATAGTTACAGAATCAATATGGAAGGAGAGAATAGTTTATATTAAAAGGAGAAATTTTAAGGAATTTAGGAAAATGTGGAGACCGTGGTTGGAGAAGATGGGATACCCTATGTAAAGACCAAAGTGGAAGGAGTAAGGAAGGCCGCGGAGAAACAAATTAATTTTGAAATCAAGTAAGGCCCAAAGTATACATTAGGATAGGGAGAGGGGGGGTGGGGTTAAAAGAATAAGGGGCTAAAGGAATTAGAATAGATAATTGGCTCTTGCGTATATTGGTTTTCCTTTTATTATTTTGTTATGTATGTATTTATCTCTATTTTGTAAACACGAAGAAAATAAATAAAGATTAAGAAAATGGAGATATAACCTCTCATGCTGTAAAGGCATGTGTGGCCCGGTGGGGGGGGGGGGGGGGGGGGGCGTATGGCACAGACGACTCATGGGATATTAAGTGAAGTGTCCCCTTTCCCCAGGCAAGTCCGTCATCTAATTGAGCTAGTGAGCTGTAGATCTCCCTCTCCAGGACAGCCCCATACATAACGTATCATAGCTGCCGGGTCCCCAGTGGGATCTCAGCCAGTCCCTCCCATCTGCCTCAGGGAGTGCATGCCCCCGGAGAGAAAACTCAGGAGTGCATCTCCCACGAGCCACCACCCTCGTATCCTCCTGTCTTCACTCCACATTCCCGCCTTAAAGTGGAGTTCCACCCACTTTTACAACTCTTCAGCATCCTTCACTAAACTGTGCACTGTAAATGAATTGGATATTTTTTTATTTTTTTTTATCAGCACTTACTGTATATCTGCTGTATTCATTTTTCACTTCCTTCCTCCTCCTCTGGGAAGGGGCGGCAACTTCCTCTGACACTGCCGTTGCTATGGAAACCTGACCTGAAACCTATTACACTGCTTGTGCTGCACTGAGCATGTGCGAGATCTGCAAGGATGAGATCCAGGAAGAAATACAGTCTGGCTTGAGATTCCCAGACTTAAGATGGCCACGGCCTGCTGTAAGTTTATAAAATAAAAACTACTGCTATAAACTAACAAAACAGACCTTAGTTTACAGACTAACTTTACTAGAATACATTAAGCTTGTGTATTATAGGGGTATTTTTATTTAAAAAGTATAATTTCGTCCGGAACACCACTTTAAGGACTAAATGCAGTATAAGTAAGACCGCTGCCATTAATGCTAGTTGAAAAACTTCAGTATGGTCTCATGTATCTCTCCTCTAACCAGCAAGCATCTAGATAAATTATGCAGAAGTAGCAGTATAAGCACCCCTGAGTCAGTGTCCAGGAAAACCTTTGCGGTGGACAGCGGGGAGGGTCTTTTCAGTATGTGCAGGCGGTGGGTGCAACGTGTTTCATAAATGAGGTCCATCACTATAGGAGTGGGTAGATCAGGGTTTTGTGGGGGTGCACCATTCGGTAGGGACATTGGCAAGGGTTCTGTGCAGGGCCGGCAGCCGTGTCAGCATGAGCAACTGTTTTGTGGTTCGGCTGGACTGGGAATGGCAGCAACAACCTCCAGAACAAAAAAGAAAAAATATAGGTCACTAGAGTTACCTGGTCCTGAAGCCGTGTAGAGGCTCCATGAGGTTTTCATAGTTATGCACTGGGAGGGGCTGTAACGAACTGTGAGGTGCCCGGGGAATCTAGGAAGTTAGTGACTCCAGTATGAAATCAGTGAGGCAACGAAAGGATTGAGGTAAGGGGAAAGCGTCTCAGGACTGTAACCGCTGGTGATCAGGCCTCACGTGTACCCTCTGTCGAAGGCGCCCCGGATCTCTGCTGCCAAAGCTGGGACGGCCGCCAGGATGTCGTTGAACCCACGGGCCGAGGGAGTAACATCAGACAGTTTTGGACCCAGACCAGGCTCGCGTTCATGAACTCTGGTGTGTGCAGGGTGGAGGAGCGTTGTTCCTTGCGAAAGGTGGCTGAGAGGGGGTATCCCCATCTGTAGGTGATGTGTGCTCTGCGGGCTAGAACTGGGTGGAGCATGGCACCGCATTGTAGGGTGGCCCTGGAAAGGTCAGGGAGGATTTTGACTGGGGCCCCGTCAAACTCCAGGTCTCCATAGTCCCAGGCCTTCCTCAGCACTGTTTCTTTGATCATGTACCTGTGCAGCCTGCACACCACATCTCTGGGTATGGCGGGATCAGTAGAGCGGGGACCCAGGGCTCTGTGAATCCTATCGAATTCCACTCGGTTCGGGAGGTCGTGCCCCGCGATCATCTGGAAAATTGCAGCTGCAGACTCAGCTAAGTGTTCCGGACCAGTAGCTTCGGGGAGACCTTGGATGCAGAGATTATTCCGTCTGCTCCGGTCCTCCATGTCTTCGATATGGAGCTGCAAGGCCACCGCGGCCTCAACGTAGGCGTCTTGTTTGGCTTCCAAGGCCGTCAGTCTTTGGGTTAGGGTCGCCATCGATGACTCCCCTGCTCTGAGCCTGGTGTTGAGGGACTGGACGTCCTTCTTGACCCCCTGTATCTCCTCAGTGTTTCTTCTCTATGCGACCAATAATTGCTTCTATGTCTGATTTGGTCGGTAGGGCCTGCAACAGGGCCCGGAGCTCGATGTCCATTTGGAGGGTACAGGGGTTCACTGACCTGTTGTGCGGTGGTCCGGCGGAGTGTCGGAGTATGCATCTGACACCAATGAAACAGCAGGTGAGGTCGGGTGGGTATAGGAGTCCGAGACCCCTGGTAAATCACGTGGCTCTGCCATCTTGGGGTCCGGGGAGGCCGCCTGGGAGCCCGGGAAGTAACTGTCAATACTGCCCCTCACTTTGGTGTTCTTAGCTGCCTTGCTGCCACACTTCGTCTTCCGCTTCCTGACCGAGGGCATGCCGTATGCAACAGGGCTGTTTTAGCCGAGACGGGTGGGTGTATGCATCCTCCTGCAGCCATGTCTAGACCACGCCCCCCTCTCCCTTCTGTTTTTAAGCTTAGTACTGCTTTACTACAAACCTGAAGTGTGCCGATAATAGGAGGGGTTATACTGCTGACTGGCCTACAGTTTGTTTGCCAGTGTCCAATCCTCCAGTAGGCGGCAGTATAAACTAAAGGTTAAAGATTTTGTGTCCCTCAATGGACTAAGAAAATATTTTTTTTTGATAAGTACAGAAGTCCTATTTTCTGAAATCTGAAACGCCTACGATTGAGAAAACAAATGGGTCTTTTAAACCTAACACCATTCATCACTTCATTCATGCATAGGCACTCTAGGGCTAATAGTTACATCCTTCAACACAATCCCATTGTAATCCTATGCTCCAAGGGGATACATTATCAATATGAGACAGGTCTTCTGTTCTTGGACAGAGAAAGGAGCCGTTGTCCCTAACCAGGTCGTTTTTTCCATAGTAGTTCCAAGCCCCAGTGGTGTCTCAAGGCCCATTTTGTCTTTTTTCAATCTCACCTACTATGTAACCATGTAACAAAGGGACTTTCTGGCATCAGTGGATATAAAGGATGCATATCTGCACATCCCAGCTTACCTGCTGCATCGAGGGTTCCTCAGATGTGAGGTGGACAACAGACATTTTTGGAGAGATTTTCCTAAAACTGGTGCAGCTGTGCATGATAGCCAGTCAGCTTCTAACTTCACCTAGTTCCAGAAAAAAAAAGAATCTCCCTGCTAATGTCATAATGTGCTAGTATGCAATGCATACTAGCACATTATGAAATATTTACCTGAAAACAAAGCCCTCCGGCAGTGTGCTGTCACTGCTGACAGGGCTCCCATCTTTACCAGTATTGCTTCCGGGATCGCGGGCAGCGGCTGTTTGGTCGAGCTGCGATGTCACTCCCACACATGTGTGCGGGAGTCATGGCCGTGGCACGGCTCTCTCAATGGATGGCACACCATCCATTGGGAGCACAGTGCGCGTGCACCGCTGTCATCACCGGTGCTGCTAAAGTAAATATCTCCTAAACCGTGAATGCTTAGGAGATATTTAGTGTACCTACAGGTAAGCCTTATTGTAGGCTTACCTGTAGGCATAAGTAAAAAAAGCCTTTACTACCATTTTAAAGTGGATGTAAACCCAATGTCATCCTTTCTAAACTACTGCCATAGGGGTTATCTATAAGGATTTACATGCCCCCTGCATGTATCTTTACCTCTCAAATATCTCCCCTCTGTCTGTTATTAGACCCGAAAAACTGCATATTCTGTGGGTGGGTCTATTGTCTGGAGCTTGGTGTGTGGAGTCGTGATGTCAGTAGACTCCCCGCCCACCTCTACACTCCCCTTGTCAATATGCATTTTCTCCTGTGTATTTCTAACACTGAACTTCTGCTATGATCTCTAATGCCTCGTTTCCACTGAGTGGATCGGTTCGGTACGGTACGCTATTTTGGGTGTTTCCATTATAAAAGCAGCCCATACAACCGAACCGTACCATTCCATTCAGGGTCCTGTTTCAGATGTGGGGCCGTAGAAAATGGAACGGTTCGGTTAGGGCGGAGCTACGATACATTCTACTGATTAGCTGACAGAAAACCCTCTGCTGTGCTATGCTGAGGCATTTTTTCTAAACCCTGTATGGCCCCTTGTGGTCCCACTTGCAGTGGAAACGCTCACCAGAATAGACTGGAACATTCTAGGCCATTCAAACTGTACCGACCCGAACCGATCGCTCAGTGGAAACGAGGCATAACATCCAGTGAAAAGACAGGAAAGTAACCACATGACTTCAGCATGCCAAATCATGCTGAGGTGTGGAGCAGCCAATCCTTGCAGAGCTGCTGAAGAAAGGAGTGGGAGGGAATTAAAAAATAATGCCTGTGTCTTAGGCTAGTGCACGAGATATGTAAATCGCCTGTCACTCACAGCAAGGGGTAGGATTTGACAAAGTTTTTGTCAGTTTGTCAAGATTTTTCTCACTGAGCAATAAAAGAGGATTGCTCAGAGATGGATTAACTCTGTGTGGAAAGACTGGGCTCAAATTATAGGAAATTTTATACTCTACAGTATGATAAAAAAAAAAAAAAATTTGGGTTTACATCCACTTTAAGCTTTGGCAATAAAACCTGAAAGCTGATTGGTTTCTATGCACAGCTGCACCAGATTTTGCACTTCACTTTTAGTAAATTAACCCCTTTCTGTTTGTATTTTGTTTTGTGTTTGTACATTTAGTTTGTAGCACTTATTCACTGCCTCCAGGATATTTATCAAGTGTTAGCCTTGGCCTTCGGTCTACTATATTCTCAGGTTTTCCTGTTGTCGGTTGTCTTGATTATCTTCTCAAGGAACACTTGGTTCTCCTCTGGAGTCCAATGTGATGGTTCTCACTTTGGAAAGGTTCAGATGGATTCTGAATGTCCAAAAATCAGCCTCAATGATTAGAATGCTTGATCCTCCCCCTAGAGCAATGCTTCTAACTTTGAGCACAGGTGCAGTTGCTTTGGGCATTACATCAGCCCTCAATATGCTATGAGGGTTTTTGGGAAGATTCCAGGCCTTTCCCACACAATATTTTGTTTGCGTCAGACAAGAAGAAGAATGGATAGAAAACTATTCAGAGAGTAGTGGGTAATGATCCATACTCTGGTCTGAGGCAGTGTTTCTCAACTCCAGTCCTCAAGGCGCCCCAACAGGTCATGCTTTCAGGATTTCCCTCAGGTGAAACGGTTGTGGTAATTACTAAGGCAGTGAAACTGATCAAATCACCTGTGCAAAATAATGGAAAACCTGAAAACATGACCTGTTGGGGCGCCTTGAGGACTGGAGTTGAGAAACATTGGTCTAAGGCAGTGGTCATCATCTCTGTCCCCAGGGCCCACTAACAGGCCAGGTTTACAAGATAACTAAAATACATCACAGGTGATGATATTTGCTGATCAGTGATTGTAATATTCTAGTCTGCATCTCACCAAGGTACTACATAAAACCTGGCCTGTTAGTGGGCGTTGAGGACAGGGTTGATGACCACTGGTCTAAGGTTATTAGTGGTGTATGCCAAGGTTCACTGTTTGGACCCTTACTTTTTAATATATTTATAAATTATAAGAGTCTGGAATTATAAGTACATTGAAAGCAATGGGAGGCTGCCAGCTTTCGCAGCTAATCGCGCCCATTTCCCTGTAATAGTTCATGCTGCGATTACGAGAATGATCAGACCTGGATGCAGACTGCAGCAGTGGAGAACGTGGGTAAAGTCATCGACAAAATATGGTCATGGGCTTATTTGATCAGTGATGTCGCTCAGGGTCCATGCTGGCTTGTTTACAATTTTTGATAGTGGTACAAACATTCTTCAGCATGGTTCCCTCATGAGTTATGTATTCCACTGCATTAATGTTCCTGGACTGCATTGTCAACAAGTCACTCTTATGCTGGGATGCCCCAAATTTCTAATATATTGGACAGCTTGGACTCCTGCATCTATCTGCTTTGCACTAAAGGTAACCAGAAGATTCTGTCCCAGATGGAGAAGCTCACATTTGTCGTGATAATCTTCCATTGAAAGGGAAGAAACAAAAATGGTCTTTGAGACACCACTGGGGCTTGGAACTACTATGGAAAAGATGACCTGGTTAAGGACAACAGACTCCTCTCTGTCCAAAGAGCGAAGACCTCTGTCTCATATTGATAATGTATCCCCTTGGAGCATAGGATTACAATGAGATTGTGTTTAAGGATGTAACTATTAGCCTAGTGCAGTGATGGCGAACCTTTTTGAGCCCGAGTGCCCAAACTGCAACACAAACCGACTTATTTTTTTCAAAGTGCCAACACTGCATTTAAACCTGAATACCGAGGTTTTAGTTTAGGCAGAGTATGGGCAGAGTACTGCAGAGTATGGACATTTCACAAAAAAAGGTACATAATAAACAAAGATTTGTAGAAGAGCAACTCACGATTTTGTCCAATGTCCTGTGAAACCGCTGACACCACTCTGCTGGGTCCGCTGTAGATACAAAGGCCTGGAATAAAAAACATTATTTGTCATTGTTGTCCATAGGCCAGGACACAGGTTCAAAGTACTGCAGAGTATGGACAGAGTATGGGCAGAGTACTGCAGAGTATTGCAGAGTATGGGCACAGTACTGCAAAGTATTGCAGAGTACTGCAGAGTATTGCAGAGTATGAGCACCGTACTGCAGAGTATTGCAGAGTATGGGCACAGTACTGCAGAGTATGGGCAAAGTATTGCAGAGTACTGCAGAGTATTGCAGAGTATGGGCACAGTACTGCAGAGTATTGCAGAGTATGGGCACAGTACTGCAGAGTATCGCAGAGTATGGGCACAGTACTGCAGAGTATGGGCAAAGTATTGCAGAGTAAGGGCACAGTACTGCAGAGTATGGGCAGAGTATTGCAGAGTATGGGCAGAGTATTGCAGAGTATGGGCAGAGTATTGCAGAGTATGGGCAGTGTACTGCAGAGTATGGGCAGTGTACTGCAGAGTATGGGCAGAGTACTGCAGAGTATTGCAGAGTATGGGTACTGAGCAGCGCTGTGGGCTGGATCTGTAGTGTCCACATCGCTGCTCAGTAACCATACTCTGCAAACGATCTCTCTCCCTCCCCCTCTCCCCTCACACTGTAGGGCGCGCAGGTGCAAGATTCTGGGAGGACGTCCATGGACGCCCTCCCAGAATAAGCTGACCACGCTGTAGCTGTCTCTCGGCTATGGCGGGTCGAAAAGTGGATAATAATGCACTGGGCTGCAGTGTGGGGTCAGTTCCCGGGCGCTCCGGTGTGTCCGAAGAGGTGCGTCAGCAGGGAACGTCAGATGAAGAGACGTCAGATAAAAAGAACGGGGGGCGTGGCTTCAGCTCTCTCCTTTGGCGCGCGTGCGTCACGCACACTCGGACACATCACCGCTAGTCCCAGAGAACTATGGGAGATGTAGTTCTCGGGCGCGGTGTAGAGTTGTAGACAATTTGACAGTGTAATTCTGAATTGTCACGGCGTGCCCACAGAGACGGCTCGACGTGCCGGCAGCGGCACGCGTGCCACGTGTTTGCCATCACTGGCCTAGTGTGTGTGGTGTTTTTAAGGACCCATTTGTTTTCTCAGTCTTAGGTGCTTCAGATTTGAGAAAATAGGACTTTTGTACTTATCAAAAAAAAAAATCCTTTTCTTAGTCCATTGAGGGACACAAAGTCTTTAACCTTAGGTTTATACTGTCGCCTACAGGAGGCTTGGACACTGGCAAACAAAAGCTGTAGGCCAGTCAACAGTATAACTCCTCCTATTATTGGCATGCTTCAGGTTTGTAGTAAAGCAGTACTAAGCATAAAAACAGAGGGAGGAGGCATAAGCCCTTTGAATTTCAAGAAAAAAAAAGTTATTGTGGGTACAAAAATATCTTAGCCAATCTCAACATCTAATACACATCAAGGAGGATCTTCGCTGGCAAGCAAAAAAAAAAAAGAGAAGCAGCTACAACTACTGTAGCTGCTGACTTTTTTAATAAATAGGCACTTACCTGTCTAGGAATCCAGCGCTGTTCTCTCCTCTTGGCTGGCCTTTGGGTCGCCAACGCTAGCATGTTAAGTGTGGTAAGCCCGCTTCCCACTGCTCATACGTGAGCCATGTCATGCTTTGTCAATTGTCCCGCAGCCCTCTGGACCTGTTGCATAGTAGGTGAGGTTGAAAAAAAGACACTAGTCCATCAAGTCCAACCTATATGTGTGATTATATGTCAGTATTAGATTGTATATCCCTGTATGTTGCGGTCGTTCAGGTGCTTATCTAATAGTTTTTTTAAACGCTTTGTATCGCTTTGCTGTGGCTTGTACAGTGTGATCCCAATTTTAATAAAAGGCAAAAGAATCTTTCTTTGGAGTGCGGCTGTCCAGAGTTTTCCTTTCATCTTCATTCGCTATATGCATTTGCCAGCACCTGGGGCTCTTCATTTCTAGAGGAGAAGTTTTTGTTTCGGCTGACCTGAAGTGATGGTACCCCCTTCTCTATCGATGTCCCCCATGCTAAGACCACCGCCTGTGGAAGGGAAATCCACATCCTTGCCGCTCTTACAGTAAAGAAACCTCTACGTAGTTTAAAATTAAAAGAAAAGAGGTTTAACCTTAATGTGTGGCCACGTGTTTTGTTAAACTCCCTTCCACAAAAAGTTCTATCCCTATTGTGGGGTTACCAGTATGGTATTTTGTGTCAGAAACTATGAATCCTTTTTAAAGAGGGAGGGGCCAGATGTGGGCGTTGGGCTAGAGCTGATGCAGGGCCTGTGCTGCCTTAGAAGCTCCCCTGGCACTATTCAGGCTGTGGCTGAGGCCGCCTAGCCCCCTCACCACCCCCCGCACGATCTCCTACGATCCCCGGACCGGCTTTTAGACTGTTTCAATCCTGTGACCCGTGATTACAGTGACTACATAGCCCATTGAGACCGGCGATTGGAGAGCCTGAGAAGGGACGAGAGCTGTTTTTCCTGAGACCGGAGCTCGGAGCCCATACATGCACAGTGTAGCGGCGGTGGGAGGTCGAGAGGAGCCGCTACTGCACGCTGTGAATAACTGAGCTATAAAGAATCTGCGATACTGTGACACATCGAGCATATACCTCAGGACCCACGGAAATCTGTTGCTCAGTAGCGCCACAGTGTCACAGCAAACCCCCTGTACGATAGGACTGGCTGGTAACCGGCTGGTCAACTCGTAATGGGAGCGAAATTAGAGGACGGGTGAGTCTGACGCCTTCAACGTAATAAGCATATGCACAAGGGATCTGTCTAATAAGATATGGGACATTTAGATATGCAGACTGAGCTGTGACTGTCTACATGAGATTGCAAGGAGTGTATACTATATTAACTCAATAAGCTGCACACTATCACAGCAATTTACGTGAAAAAGACTGCAAACAAGACCGGGAACTGTGATCGTGAACACTGTCTCCGTACAGCCCATAATGTTTTAAGATGCGGACTTGTACACTGACACAGGAATAGCGTACACAGGAGTGGGAACTGTGACTGAGAACCTTAGACCTGCCCATATTGCCAAGTTTTCCCTAAAAAGTACTACCAGCAGAAATGAAGGTTGATGGCAGGACTGTATGGGAAGAGTTTATTTAAGCACATTTTTTTTTCTGAGACAGTCAACGGACATAATAGCAATTCTATCAAATCAATGAGTTGCATACAGGTACAGCGGCAACGTACATAGGACTGCGAACTGTGAAGGGGAAATGGGACTTTGAACTGGCTATAGCGTAACAAGTTGTAAGAAGTTGCATATTCACACAATCACGTATAGAGGAACGGGAACCTTGACTGTGAACCGTGTCTCTGAACAGCTTACAGCCTACAACTTATCTAGTCCCATACTGACACAGCAACAGCAGTAGCATATACAGGTTTGGGAACAGAGAAGATGAATTGCGTTTCTGAACAGCTCACAGAGTAATAAGTTGCATACTGATCTAGGAGTATCGCATACAGGATGGGGAACTGTGAATGTGAACTGTGATTCAGAATAGCTTACAGTATAACAAACTGTACAAATTTCACAAACAGTAAATTGGCACCGCAATAATGTATTCAGGGCTGGGATTTGTGATCTTAAACTCTGACCTTGGCCAGCCCACAGTGTAGTAAGCTATATAACGTCACAGTAATTACATATATAGGTCTGGGAATTACGATTGTGATCTGTGACCTTGAACAGCTCACATTATAAAGAACCATTACTAGTGCAAACAGAAGAGGCGGCTGGCTGCACTGGAAGATAATTTATAAATGTGTGTAATTTTTTTTTTTTTTCCCTGTGCATTTTTTTTTCTTTTTTCTCCCTAACTGTGATCTAATGTGCGATTTACTGGGACACATAAGTAAATCGGATGGATAGTAGTAGCAGATAAGTCGCTGTAGCTAATAAGGTTTGGGGGTATATATTACGCAGAAGACAAATTTCTGTCCATTCTGTTACCAGTTGGTCCGCATTTACATACTTATATATTTTTATTACATAAATATCTGAATTTCATACACAGATAAGTTTGGCGATTTTTAGCAATCACCATAGCGCATAGTGGTGGGGGAAATGAGGGGTAAATCAGCGCGGGGGGCAGTAGCAAACCCACCCAGAGTAAGCGCCAGCCCGGGAACTATTAAAAAAATATATGACTCACGAGGGATCAAGAGTAAGCTCAGGGAGACATACTGGGACTAAAGCCCCATACACACGATAGGACTTTGTACAAACTTTCCCTTGGATTTTTGTACAAAGGGCATTGCCCAAAAGTTTGTCTTGCATGCAGACGACAGGACTTTTCCAGCTAACTTTCACCAAATCACGTGGTTTTTCAGCTTTTTACCACCACCCTTTGGTCAACTTCTTTATTGTCTGATATTGTGTCAATCTCGCCACTTTTATTGGCGAGATTGACACCTTGCGAGCCGGGTTTACACTGGTGCGGGGATCCAAGTTGGATCCCCGCCAATACCAGGCACTGTGTTTGGTATGAATCTTGAGGGGGAACTCTACACCAAATTTTAAATAAAAAAAACGGCATGGGTTCCCCTCCCAGGGGCATACCAGGCCCTTAGATCTGGTATGGATTTTAAGGGTAACCCCCTACGCCAAAAAAACGGCGTGGGGGTTCCCCCAAAATCCATACCCGACCCTTATCTGAGCACGCAGCCTGGCCGGTCAGGAAAGGGGGGGTGCTTTGGAGGAGGGGGGCGCCCTGCGGGCCCCCCCACCCCAAAGCACCTTGTCCCCATGTTGATGAGGACAAGGGCCTCTTCCCGACAACCCTGGCCGTTGGTTGTCGGGGTCTGCGGGGGGCTTATTGGAATCCGGGAGCCCCCTTTAATAAGGGGGCCCCCAGATCCCGGCCCCCCCACCCTATGTGAATGACTATGGGGTACATCGTACCCCTACCCATTCACCTAGGGAAAAAAGTGTCAATAAAAAACACAGTACACAGGTTTTTAAAGTCATTTATTAGGCAGCTCCGGGGTCTTCTCCTGACTTTGGGGGTCCTCTTCCGATGGTCTCTCCGGCGTCTTCTCCCGGTGTCCGCATCTTCTGCTGGCTCCACTGCTATCTTCTGCCGCTCTTTTGCCAGCGGTGGCCCGGACTTCTGGATCGTCTTCTTCCCTCTTCTCTTTCAGAGATGTTGACACGACGCTCTCTCCAGCTGGAATGCTCTCTGAGCGCTCCGCAACGGACTTATATAGGCGGTGACCCCGCCCCCCTATGATATCACAGTCCCGGGCGGAGCTTAAATATGATTTCCTACAATGTATGAGGTTTGAATGCTCCTATAAAAGGGCGAATATAATGAACTAAAACATCTTAAAGCAGACGTGGTTTTGTTACAGGAGACCCATTTCTTTCAGGGCTCAAATACTAGAATATTCTCTAGAGATTATCCTATGTGGTACTACGGGGACTCTCCTATTAGGGGAGCCAAGGGAGTGGCCATAGGGTTCGCCAGGGTAGTGAGGTTCGATTTGGATGAGAGAAAGATGGACCCAGAAGGGCGCTATTTGTTTCTGAGAGGCAAATTAAATGGGGCCGAGTATTCCCTGGCGAATATCTATTGCCCTAATAAAAACCCCATTGGATACTTACTGGGGTTATAGTGGAGTTTATGCAATTTAAGATGGGGGGGCCATTATGGCAGGAGATTTCAACTTCTGTATGGAGTCAAGGATGGATAGTATGTCGCATGTATGGGAGACTGGAATGCGATTAAGGAATAAATTAAAAAAGAAATTACATCAATATCAAATGGTTGACGCATGGAGGTCGCAGCATACTAAAGCAAGAGACTACTCATTACACTCCCCTGTGCATGGGACGTATTCCAGATTGGATTTTTTCTTGATAGAGCACAAGATGCTGGAGGCTGTGGTCAGCATCAAAATCGGCATAATGACCTCAGATCATGCGCCTGTGACATTACAGCTAAAGTCAGGAGTAGCCCAAGTAAGGAGTAACACGTGGAGGTTAAATGAAGACCTTTTACCAGACAAAGCAATAGAAGAGCGAATTAAAGAGGAACTAGAGCAGTTTTTTAGGATTAATAACACAGAGGGTATCTCAAAGGCTCTAGTGTGGGAGGCCATAATCAGGGGGATCCTGATTATGGCCGGCTCAGAGAGAAGAAGAGAATGAAGTAGAATAAATTAGCCTTAATGGAGGAAATCCACAATTTAGAACAGTTGCATAAAACCAAAAGAGATACAGAACTCTTACTAAAACTCAGTAGTAAAAGAGAGGCTATGAGAGATTTAATAGAACAGGAAACGCGAACGGCTTACAACCTAGTTAAGAGAGAGAGAAAGGTACCAATATGGGAATAAGCCAGGAAAACATCTGGTGAGGTTGTTAGGGGGGAAAAAAGCTGCTAACTATATTGAGAAAATCAAATTAAGCACTGGGGAACCGGTACATAAAACAGCAGAGATTGCTAGGACTTTTCAGGATTACAATAGTAGACTACTCAGTAAACAAACAAGTTACCAAAGAAGAGGTAGAACGGAAACAGGAGAAAATAAAAGCCTATCTTAAAGCGGGGTTCCACCCAAATTTTGAACATTATTTCTATGCATTCTCTTCCTTGCCTAGATGCTGACATGCTGTGTAAAAAAATTTAAATCGCCGTAATTACCTTTTTTTTTTCTAATCTTCTTTGCACTTCCTGGTTTTCCTCCCATGGGAGTAGGCGTGTTTCTAGCCTCTCCCAGACCTCCCACAGTCCCTGGGAGCTAGTCTCAGGCTTCCCAGCATGCATTGTGCAACAGCGTCATCACAACATCTCTGCTCCCAGCATTCACCGCATCCAGGAAATACATGCTTGTGGCCTTCAAATGCCCACAATGAAGATGGAAACTGCCTTCAGTGAATTTTATAAGTTATTCTTTACAACAAAATCGGACACAGGCGGACTTATTACACAGAACATGTGAGTAGATAATCATGAGAAGAAAAGTTTTTGAATGAACTCCAAAAAAAAAAAAAAACGATAGATAGGTGGACCCCCGCTTTAAGGATACCGGATTTAAGAAAATTTCAGAGGATCAACTTAGACTGCCAGAAGCCCCTGACGACTTTTTATTATAAAAAATTTGGGGGTATTCTAATCCCCAAATTGTGTCCATATATGAACGGGATAGGGGATAAGTGGTAGATGCGTAAAGAGGCATTGGAAGCGGTCATTGCTGTCATTCTGAAAGAGGGGAAAGACAGCACGTTATGTTCTAGCTACAGACCTATCTCACTCCTAAATTCGGACACTAAGATCTTTGCAAAAATCCTGGCAGGTAGGTTGAAAACAATAATGCAGGATATAATACACCCAGACTAAGTAGGCTTTGTTCCAGGAAGGGAGGCGAGAGACAATGGAACCAGAACATTACTGGCATTACAGAAAATCAAGGATAGTGGGGCCCCAGGACTACTCCTGTCAATCGATGCTGAGAAAGCCTTTGACAGAGTAGACGGGCTTTATGCAGAGTACGTGGGAAGAAATAGGACTGGGAACGAAAATGACCAGTAGGATAAAAGCACTGTATAATAGACCTACAGCAAAGGTGAGGGTAAACAGGACACTGTCAGGATCGTTGAAAATGTATAATGGCACCAGACAGGGATGTCCATTATCCCCCCTGTTGTTTGTGTTGGTGCTGGAACCCCTCTTGACGAGGATAAGGCAGGATAAAAGTTGGGGAGGAAATCCATAAAATTGCGGCCTACGCGGACGACAGTTTACTTTACATAACACGTCCCATGATACCTCTTCCAAACCTCATGAAAACCTTGAAAGAGTGCGGGGAGATTTCCAATTTCAAGATGAACTCAGCCAAGTCAGAAACCTTAAAACTTTTAATATACCAAATAAAGAAGTGCTCGCTTATCAAAAAGACCTAATATAAATAATTAAGTGCAGCACGAAGATAAAAACATAAGTGAATATTAGTGTAAATACACTTGTGAATAAGTGAAATGTAATAACAAACCAAATATCAAACAATTTGCTATTTTTTACCCATTCAACTAATCGTGACATTATGATCGCATAATAATAATTTCTGATATCCGGTGCTCCCCACCCCCCTCTCTCCTTATCCTTAGTCAACTCTGTCATCTTTATCCATGGTTTTTTCCCTCTCCATATAAACCTTAAGAACACTGTTTGTATTGTTTAAAAAAAAGCCAGCGAGAGGGGGATCGGGAGCATCTGCATCTTGTACAAAATTTTAGGCAAAATAACCATTTAAAAAAATATTCATTCCCCCTAGGAGAGTTGTCCCGGTAAAATTTTTTTTAACTCTGTTTTGATGTCATTCAGTAGTGAGATAAAGTTTACTTGATATAAAGTCTCCCTGGAAGTTATTATCTTGACGCCTAGATATTTCAATTCTTTTTTTCCCCAGACGAATGGGAGGTCTTTTTGATAAAGATATAGAAAATGCTGCGCTAACCCAAAACAGAACAAACCCAAAATGTGACAAAAGCAGCCGGCACACAAATAAACCAAGTCAAATCATAATATAAATAAGTGCAGCGCTAAGATAAAAACATAAGTGAATATTAGTGTAAATACACTTGTGAATAAGTGAAATGTAATAACGAACCAAATATAAAACAAACAACATGGTCGGTAAAATAAAAATTGAAATAATCTATAGTGAAATATGAGACAGCAAGGGACCAAAGTCCATGATATATGAGGTGAGTAGAAGTCTTCTCCAAGAGTGGGGTACCATAAACCCTGGGGGGTGGGTAGACACTCAAATGGAAAGGCGACCACAGATAAGGCACATAAATCTTCAAATGGAAAAAGTTGGGTACCCTTACCAGATCCGTAGGACGCACATGCCGTATAGCAGTACGTCAATAGAGCATAGGGAATGGTCTCCCGAGATGTCCAAACGAGTGATGTCCTATGAGTCCCGGTCACCAGTAAAGAGTAGCCATCATAAGCGGGAGCTAAGCCACTGTCACGCACACCCTTCGGTTTCAAAGTGGGATGGTCAGACGGAAACAATTCAGAGTAGAGCCATGGAGGAGGAAAAAGAAGCACTCCACATGGTGTAGGTCAAAAATGGGGTTTTATTGGACAAAATCCAAATAGGCTAAAAGTGAGCACAAACAGATAAAAAATGGCAATGTGGGAAGCTGGAGACGCCTACGCGTTTCGACTACACAGTCTTCAACAAGGGCATAAAGCAGCCTCCCCACATTGCACTTATTTATAGACTGTAAAAAACTAACAAATCAACCGGGACCGCCCCCATCAAGGCGGAACTGGAAGTAGAAAAATAATAACAGCATAAACATTCATAAACAATGTATATTTAATATAAAATAGCACAGCTTATGGACCAAAAGTGTGAAAGGGGATCGTAGCATATATGTTTGGTAACTGTAAATCACACAAAACCCCGGATACTGTAAAACCCGTCCAGCCTGCGTTCCAGGCCTCACAACCACACTGCAGAGGAGGGGAAGGCAACCAGCAGCCAATCCGCCGCTGGTGTCTCCTCCACCCAACCGCAATGAGCCTGCATGCCAAGCCTCACATATAACAGAGGGACCAGCCAGCTGACAAGGGCTGACGTCATCCCTGCTACACGAAGGGTGTATCGGCAATCGGCAGCTGGTGGCGAGGCAACTCCCACATAGGAAGCTTGCGCTCCACTCCGCGCATGCGCAGAGGGAACGGGCCCACTGCGGAGTCATCCTCATCACGCCCAGCTCCTAATGATTGGCCGCCGTCTCCGACGCAGCCATACCACACCCCCCTAAATTAAGCCCCACTGTACTACGAGGCAACAAACGCCTGAAATAACTTAAAGTGTCACCCAAGTTGTCACTCTGACACCTGGGTATATATATTCATATGGGTTGCCGAAAATAGATGGTTAGACAGACGGGGTGAAGGAATGAATGATTAGACAAACACGGCAGAGTAATACACGCTCGAGCCTCCCCAGTGAGTGCAAAGCGGCGCCACAGTGCCAGCCTGAGAGGGAAGGAACCCGAAAACTGTACAGTGGGAATGAATTAAATATAAAATGAAATAAAAAATATAAATATAAAGAATATAAAACCACTAGTAAAGGCACTAGATCGCTAATAAATGTATATATATCAAAAAAGTCGCGCTAAAAATTAGAGGTAAAAAACTTCATAAAGATATGAAGGTGAATAGTGATCATTAGGTAGATGAATTTCATAAGAGTGCTGAGCAATGTAAATACACGCTTTAAAAATAAATGCTGTTGGTTAAATAGGACACAGAAATCATTGACTATGTCCGTATGAAAGGATCAATATTGCATGACCCAATTGGTGACAAGTAAATATCTCAAATAACTGTAGGGATAATAATGTGACAAATCTGTGACTAAAAAACTGAACCGTGATGAATGAAGAAAAAAATATAATATAAATGAATAAAAAAATAAAAATACAATAAACCCAAAATAAGTCCGTGACTCAACAAAAACAATAATAATGGAAGTCCATCCGTGCTAGATTGATATGCAAAGAAAATAACTTGTCTCCCAGTGTTCTGTGAAATAATGTAACAAAATCTTGCTGTGGTAAAAATTAGAGTGCGTAGACAGACCTCCACCTCTTGGAAAAATTGCTGCCTCTTACCAGACAAAAATGGTCTCTTAATTACAGGAGACCCAGGGAGACCCTGTGAGGAGAAGCCTGAAATCTGGCATTAGTCAAATGGGCTGGTGTATATGAATCGATTTAAAAGCTGAGTGACATTTCCTTGTTTGCGGAGGCTGGTGGGAGAGAGTCCCTGGATCTGGATGCTGAGTGCCTGCCTTTAAGATCCCTGGCTGGGGTTGCAGCCATCCGCTCCCTGGGTCTCCTGTAATTAAGAGACCATTTTTGTCTGGTAAGAGGCGGCAATTTTTCCAAGAGGTGGAGGTCTGTCTACGCACTCTAATTTTTACCACAGCAAGATTTTGTTACATTATTTCACAGAACACTGGGAGACAAGTTATTTTCTTTGCATATCAATCTAGCACGGATGGACTTCCATTATTATTGTTTTTGTTGAGTCACGGACTTATTTTGGGTTTATTGTATTTTTATTTTTTTATTCATTTATATTATATTTTTTTCTTCATTCATCACGGTTCAGTTTTTTAGTCACAGATTTGTCACATTATTATCCCTACAGTTATTTGAGATATTTACTTGTCACCGATTGGGTCATGCAATATTGATCCTTTCATACGGACATAGTCAATGATTTCTGTGTCCTATTTAACCAACAGCATTTATTTTTAAAGCGTGTATTTACATTGCTCAGCACTCTTATGAAATTCATCTACCTAATGATCACTATTCACCTTCATATCTTTATGAAGTTTTTTACCTCTAATTTTTAGCGCGACTTTTTTGATATATATATGATTTATGGTTTACTACTTTTTAGTCGCTGCTTATATATATTAGTGTAAGCGCAATTTTTGTTTTTACCTTTCGCTAATAAATGTAACCCCCATAAACAGAATGACTCCCCAAATTAGCGGGTAACACATAACGTGCCCCCAAGACATAAGCTAGACCCTGAGTTGTAATCAATCAAACCGTAGTGAAAATGTCACCACATAGATCAAAATGCAAATAACAATAATATATCAAAAACAGAAAGGTCACAAAACCAGAGGTGTGTCACGGCTCGAAAGGCAGAAGCGCACCTCACGCACGGCTAATGAAACAGTTAATGTCCCATTCCACATTAATGCCGTATGGCGAGTAGCACCTCAACTCGTAGATCCAAAAAGTTTCGAGCCGCGACACACCCCTTAAAAGGGACTCGCCCCTCCA
Organism: Aquarana catesbeiana; assembly: GCF_042186555.1. Classification (NCBI taxonomy): domain Eukaryota; kingdom Metazoa; phylum Chordata; class Amphibia; order Anura; family Ranidae; genus Aquarana; species Aquarana catesbeiana. The sequence continues at coordinate 543,000,064 of NC_133324.1, read as the reverse complement.
ATGAGGGACGAACTTGTTTATGATCAAACAGGAAGTACCCATAGGGTCCCTATTGTGACACTCCAAATAGTGCCGGGGACACTATGCTTAATACAGCCCTTTCTGATTTTTCGCAATATGCTCATTGACCCTAGTAGAGAAGGCCCTAGTAGTGCGCCCGACATATTTGTCTCTTGCAGGGGCAAGTGATGAGATACACAATATGCCGGGTAGCACATGTGGTGAGTGTTTCATGTTGTAGTCTCTAGACGTCACTGTAGAGTGAAAAGTCAGTCTTGCGTCTACCACACGTATTGTGCAGCCCTTGTCAGCCGGCTGGTCCCTCTGATATATGTGAGGCTTGGCACGCAGGCCAATCATTAGGAGCTGGGCGTGACGAGGATGACTCCGCAGCGGGCCCGTTCCCTCTGCGCATGCGCGGAGTGGAGCGCAAGCTTCCTATGTGGGAGTTGCCTCGCCACCAGCTGCCGATTGCCGATACACCCTTCGTGTAGCAGGGATGACGTCAGCCCTTGTCAGCTGGCTGGTCCCTCTGTTATATGTGAGGCTTGGCATGCAGGCTCATTGCGGTTGGGTGGAGGAGACACCAGCGGCGGATTGGCTGCTGGTTGCCTTCCCCTCGTCTGCAGTGTGGTTGTGAGGCCTGGAACGCAGGCTGGACGGGTTTTACAGTATCCGGGGTTTTGTGTGATTTACAGTTACCAAACATATATGCTACGATCCCCTTTCACACTTTTGGTCCATAAGCTGTGCTATTTTATATTAAATATACATTGTTTATGCTGTTATTATTTTTCTACTTCCAGTTCCGCCTTGATGGGGGCGGTCCCGGTTGATTTGTTAGTTTTTTACAGTCTATAAATAAGTGCAATGTGGGGAGGCTGCTTTATGCCCTTGTTGAAGACTGTGTAGTCAAAATACGTAGGCGTCTCCAGCTTCCCACATTGCCATTTTTTATCTGTTTGTGCTCACTTTTAGCCTATTTGGATTTTATCCAATAAAACCCGATTTTTGACCTACACCATGTGGAGTGCTTCTTTTTCTTCCTCCATGGCTCTATCCCGAATTGTTTCCATCTGACCATCCCGCTTTGAAACCGAAGGGTGTGCGTGACAGTGGCTCAGCTCCCGCTTATGACGGCTACTCTTCACTGGTGACCGGGACTCATAGGACATCACTCGTTTGGACATCTCGGGAGACCATTCCCTATGCTCTATTGACGTACTGCTATACGGCATGTGCGTCCTACGGATCTGGTAAGGGTACCCAACTTTTTCCATTTTGAAGATTTATGTGCCTTATCTGTGGTCGCCTTTCCATTTGAGTGTCTACCCACCCCCCAGGGTTTATGGTACCCCACTCTTGGAGAAGACTTCTACTCACCTCATATATCATGGACTTTGGTCCCTTGCTGTCTCATATTTCACTATAGATTATTTCAATTTTTATTTTACCGACCATATTGTTTGTTTTATATTTGGTTCGTTATTACATTTCACTTATTCACAAGTGTATTTACACTAATATTCACTTATGTTTTTATCTTAGCGCTGCACTTAATTATTTATATTATGATTTGACTTGGTTTGTGTGCCGGCTGCTTTTGTCACATTTTGGGTTTGTTCTGTTTTGGGTTAGTGCAGCATTTTCTATATCTTTATCAAAAAGACCTCCCATTTGTCTGGGGAAAAAAAGAATTAAAATATCTAGGCGTCAAGATAACAACTTCCAGGGAGACTTTATATCAAGTAAACTTTATCTCACTACTGAATGACATCAAAACAGAGTTAAATAAAATTTCACCAGGACAACTCTCCTGGGGGGAATTAATATTTTTAAAATGGTTATTTTGCCTAAAATTTTGTACAAGATGCAGATGCTCCCGATCCCCCTCTCGCTGGCTTTTTTAAAAACAATACAAACAGTGTTCTTAAGGTTTATATGGAGAGGGAAAAAAACACGAATAAAGATGACAGAGTTGACTAAGGATAAGGAGAGAGGGGGGGTGGGGAGCACCGGATATCAGAAATTATTATTATGCAATCATAATGTCACGATTAGTTGAATGGGTAAAAAATAGCAAGGAAAAGAAATGGGTTCAGATGGAATACACAATAGGCATGGCCACACTGGGTAAAATAATATGGATCCCGGCACAATATAGGAATCTTCGCAAAGACACGTATACTATCACGAGGAATGCGCTAAAATATGGGATAATATACATAAGAAGGAGAAGTGGGAATATAATTCACCTTTAATACCATTTAAAAAACACAGAATATTTCACACCAGGAAATGAGACACTGTTTGGTAATTGGATAACACAGGAGAATGCACAACTAAAAGATATAATGTATAAAAGTAAAATACTTCCTTATCAGGAACTAAAAAATAAAAGCGTTGAATGGCGATAGATGTATGGCGGTATAGCCAATTAAATATTTCACCGACACTCTGCCACAGCCCATTAGATCGGTAGAAAATCTGCTTCCTTTGGAGAAAATCTGTGTAGATAAAGGGAGGAGGAGGGTGATCTCCAGAATTTATAGAGTGCTGAATGAAGGGACAGGGCCGGAGCTACCGCCATACATCGAGAAGTGGGAGAGGGAATTGGGAGTACCGGTAAATAGGGCTGAGATTAGGCAATTATTGAGGCGGGTTCACGCTACTTCGGTCAAGAACAATATAGTAGAATTAAATTATAAATGCTTGGCCCGATGGTACATCACCCCCGATAAGGAACACAAATGCCAAAGGGAAACAACACAATTATGTTGGCTAGGGTGTAACGATATAGGGACTATGGCCCATATTTGGTGTCACAGTCCTGAAATGAAAAAATACAGGGGGGAGATCAGGCAAATAAACAGAGAGATAACTAGCATAGAGGTCCCTGATGACCCATGGGGATGCTTATTCCACAGAATAAAAATGCCACCAAAGCAATATGTAAGAATGTTACTCCCGCAGCTTTTAAATGCAGCTAAAAGCCTCATACCTAGACACTGTCAGGAACCCAAAATGCCCATCACGAAGAGCTGCTGTAATAAAATAGACAAAATTCAAAACTTTGAATATTTTAGGTTCAGTGATGGAGAGGGAATAGGGAAATTTGAAGAGAAATGGCGAGAATGGGCTGATTATAAGCAAACAATAAGTTTTGCAGAAATAATGGGAGCATAGCATATAAATCGTAGTAGAGGAAGTATAAGATAGATACATATCGGGAGAGGAGGATCTGTGGAAAAGAATAGGATATATTTGGAGCGAGAAAGGTAGATGGGGGGGTTTGGGTTGGGGGTTTCCTTTTTGTTGTTAAGAATGTATTAAGAAATTGTGTTTTTTAATTGTGTTATATTTTCTTTTGCTACTGAAAAATCAATAAAGATATTAAAAAAAAAAAAAAAAAACATGAATCAGACTGAGACAGAACTACAGTTAAATCTCACTTGTTTAATAATAATAATAATAAAAAAAAGGTAAACAGAGTAAACGTAGTCAAAACATAGCCAGAGTACAGGAACCGGAATGGATAGTCAGATGAGCCCAAAAAGTCAGGGAGCCAGAGATGAGCGTAGTAGAACAGCAAGCAGGATCTGGATCCAGAAGGAATGCCAGCCAAGCAAGTCTTTAACAGGAACACAGGAGAGCGTCTCTATAGAAGTGACCTGGGCGAGGGAAGAGATCATCTGGGCTGAACGGCTTAAATAGGCAGGACTGACAAGCAGAATATCAACAGATGAGTCACTGTGGAGCGTGAGGAGCTGGCAATTAGCCGACAACTGAGCAGCCAGCTCAGAGAAGGAAGAGCCCAGCCCTGGACAGTACCCCCTCCTCAATGACACCTCCCCCTCGGAGGACCACCAGGCTTGAGGGCAAAACATCTATGAAATCACGGAGGGGGACAGGGGCATGTACGTCCGAGGATAAGACCCAAGAGCGTTCCTCCGGACCGTACCCTTTCCAATGCACCAGGTACCATATGCGCCTATGGGAGTCAACAATGGACCGTACTTCATACTACTCATGGTTTTCAACCTGTACAGGGTGAGGACAAGGCACCGAGGTGGTAAAGCGGTTGCAGACTAAAGGTTTTAATAAGGAGACCTTAGATATACACATATTAGAAGGAAGGTCTAATGTGTAAGCCACTGGGTTAATCCTGCAAAGAATACGGAAAGGCCCAATAAACCGAGGTGCTAACTTCAAAGAGGGAACACAAAGTCGGAGGTTGCGAGATGACAGCCTAACTCTGTCCCCAACCTGGTAGGAAGGCGCAGGCAGGGGTCTGCGGTCAGCATGGAGTCTGTACCTATCATTAGCATGTCGCAAAGCCTCCTGGACTTGTGCCCAAGTGGAACGAAGACCATGGAGATGCTCCTCTAATGCAGGAATACTCTGTGGAACAAATGAGTCAGGCAACGTGGAAGTTTGAAACCATAGTTCGCCATAAACGGGGACAATCGGGAAGCAGAATTCAAGGCACTATTGTGAGCAAACTCTGCCCATGGTAAGAGGTCTGACCAGTTGTTATGATGGTCAGAAATATAGCAATGTAGGAATTGCTCCAAGGACTGATTGACTCGTTCTGCGGCCCCATTAGACTGCGGGTGATATGCAGAGGAGAAAGCAAGCTAAATTCCCAACTGTGCACAAAAGGCTCGCCAGAACCGGGACACAAACGGACTACCCCGACCGAGACAATCACCTTGGGTAGTCCATGTAAGCGAAATATCTCCCGAGCAAAAAATGGAAGCCAGTTCCTTAGAAGTGGGCAACTTCTTAAGAGGAATACAATGAGACATGTTTGAGAATCGGTCAACCACCATAAGGATAACTGTTGCCATGGGAGTTGGGTAACTTCACAATGAAATCCATAGACAGGTGGGTTCAGGGCCTCTCTCCATTGAATATGGGTTGTAGGAGGCCCACTGGAAGGTGTCATGGAGTCTTACTCTAAGTACACATGGAACAGGCAGCTACAAAGGCAGTTACATCAGCACGTAAATTAGGCCACCAGAATTGTTGGGAAATGGTCCAAAAGAGTTGATTCTTCCCAGGGTGGCCAGCAGCCTTGGGAGAATGGCAAGTCTGGAGCACGGCAGTACGGAGACTGTCTGGAACAAAGCAGCGGTCACAAGGTTTCTCAGGAGGAGCATGAACCTGAGCAGTAAGAATTTTGTCACAGAAGGAGACGTGAGAGTGGTGTGAACCGTAGCCAGAATACGATCAGGAGGAATCGCAGGAACCAGAACCGACTCCATCTTGGAAGTGGAGGAAACTTGTCGTGACAAAGCATCAGCCTTTACATTCTTAGTACCGAGCACATCGCGCCCTTCTGGGAGAGAGGCGTTTAGCCTCAGACAAGAATGTGAGATTCTCATGGTCAGTAAGAACGAGAACCGGCACAGTGGTACCTTCAAGGAGATATCTCCATTCTTTCAAGGCTAAAATGATCGCTAACAGCTCTGTCACCAATCTCGTACATGCACTCCGCAGGTGACAATTTCTTGGAAAATTAGCCACAAGGATGCATAGCGCTCTCAGAGGTAGGATGTTGAGACAGAAGGGCGCCAACTCAAGTTACATAGTAGGTGAGGTTGAAAAAAGACACAAGTCCGTCAAGTCCAACCTATGTGTGTGATTATGTGTCAGTATTACATTATATATCCCTGTATCCCTGAATACATGTGCTCCCACTGTGGAGACTCTCCAAAGTTAGAGTTAGGGTCTGCAGGATACAGGGTGCCTTACCGTGGCCTGCAGCTTATGCATGTATTTGCAAATGTGTGCAACTAAACCCCTGCACAGAGACTGGAGCAGCAGCAGGGACAGGTTGTACCGGAGCAGCCACAGTGGGAGATTCCAGGTGAGCCATGTGACTCAGGAATGTTTGTAATGGCAAACTGTTCCATGCGGTGATCCTGCTCATCCAATCTGGAAAAAATATTACCAACAAGTGGATTGACTGCATCTTCTGAATTTATTGCCTTTGCCTACTGTCAGAAACCATGAATCAGACTGAGACAGAAGTACAGTTAAATCTCACTTGTTAAATAATAATAATAAAAGGTAAACAGTTCAGGAACCGGAACAGATAGTGAGACAAGCCAAAACGTCAGGAAGCCAGAGATGAGCGTAGTAGAACAGCAAGCAGGATCTAGAGCCAGAAGGAATCTCAGTCAAGCAAGTCTTTAACAGGAACACAGGAAAGCGTCTCTGAGATGTGACCAGGGCAAAGGCAGAGATTATCTGGGCTAGATGGCTTAAGTAGGCAGGACTGACGAGCAGGATATCATCAACAGGTGAGTCACTGTGGGGAGATAGGAGCTGGCAATTAGCCAACAGCTGAGCGACTAGCTCAGAGAATGAAAGGCTGAGCCCATCCCTGACAATTTGTATATTGAAATCATATTCCCTCTCAAGAATCTCTTCAGAGAGATTAAGTTTGGTGCTTGCAACCTTTCTTTATAACTAATATCCTCCAGACCCTTTATTAGCTTTGTTGCCCCCTTTCTTCACCTGTGATGCGTCCCAGAAGGCTGCAGGCAAAGAGAGAGGAGATCTGAGCTGAAGTTAGGCCCCCATCTCAACTAAGTACCCACCCCCCCCCCCCCCAAAAATAGAATGTGCCAAATATGGTAGATGGGGAATAGGACATAAAGCAGAACTTCCCCGTTTAGGGTGACGTTCCGTTTTTAACCTTTTTTGTTGACATTCAGTGTTTGTTGTACTATATCACAGCCAACATGCTATACTCTGAAAATTTTCTCCATACTGGTTCAGTTAGGGGTAGGCAACCTTAGAGTGTTGGAGACCTACCTAAACAACATGGGAGAAATTGAAGATCACCAGGCACAACGCACTATTTTTGGGAGATAACCTAGCAAGGCCATTAAAAAGTAAGGCAGTTTTGATTAAAACTTGGGGCCAATTCACTCCGGGATCACACGGTAATGCGGCACACACTCCTGTGCATGTTATTCCTGTCTGGTGCATTTTGACAGCCCATTCTGCAAATCACACTGGAATGCAGAAAAGGTAATGCATGCATTACTCTTAAAGCACGCTTCAAACGGCATGGTACTGTGGAATCATTCGATATGGGGCCCACAAACGCACTGCTTTTGTGAAATGCATTTGGGGTGCTGTTACCAATACATTGGCACCTGCATGCAGATCGCAAAGGCAGTGTGCTCACCGGCAGTGAGGGAAATGTGCATGGAATGCATGTTTCCTGCACCACATTCTGGTGTGAACTGGCCCTTAGAAAAATATAATACAAATGTCAATGTAAGAATATGAACTTATCCAGGTCAGGAGTATACAGCCCAGAATTACAGATCAAGAGTATATAGCCCACTACTGTTTTGCCCTTTCCTAACCATCAGTTCCTTACCTGCTTGTTCAGACATGCTGCTTCTTTCCATCCCCTCCCCTCACATCTATACAGATTGCCTATGTGAGATGTAGGAAATGGGTGGGACGGATGTGAAGGGAGGATCACAGGAGTCAATGTAGCTGTGCTGCAGATCTGGCTGCTTCTGTGTGCTCCTCGGGATGCAGGAAGTTGTTTCGATAGCAGGGTCGGCACTGTGCACACAAGATCTACCCGTCACCCTCTCGCGATCGACTGGTAGATCGCAATCGGCGGGTTGCCGACCCTTGGGTTAGACAATATGAGCAGAATAAAAGTTAAAAAAATATTTCAAACAAATGGGAAGCATAAAGGTCATTAATGCATAGTAGGTAGTCAGATTTAGGTTAACTATAGTAAAACCAATAGAGTTTTATATTAACTGAATAGTTGCAACAGAATACTGCACTTTTTACTTTCTCTGCTTTACACTGCATTTTTGAAGAATCCTTTATCTGCTCTTTGTTTTTGGATGTTCCTTCTGGAAGAAAAATATTACTCCATCAACAGCCTATTGAAGACAGTGGGGGTTATTTACGAAAGGCAAATCCACTTTGCACTACAAGTGCACTTACAAGTGCAGTCGCTGTAGATCTGAGGGGATCGGAAATGAGGGGAAGCTCTGATTTAATCATCCAATCATACACAAGCTAAAATGCTGTTTTTTATTTTCCTTGCATGTCCCCCTCAGATCTACAGCGACTGCACTTGAAAGTGCACTTTCAGTGCAAAGTGGATTTGCCTTTCGTAAATAACCCCCAGTGTTTTATGTTCTCCACATAAAAATTATAGGGTAATGATTTGTATATGATCCCTCCGTTCACAGTGCTGTAACTTTAAGTCAAATGAGAAACTGCAAGTATGTATAACCTGATACTAGGTAAAAATACCATTTGACTCTTAGGCCCCTTTCACACGGGATGGATCCGTGTTTGATCCGACCCGTGAACATCCGCTGCTCAGCGGGGATTTCTCTGTTTTCCCCAGCTGAGCCGGCGGATGACAGGACAGGACCCGCACACTGTGCAGGGACTGCCCTGTCAGATCTCCGTTCTCCCCTATGGGGGATCGGAGGAACGCGGACTGTCTGTTCCTGTTCATCCGATCCGCTCTGCAGATGGATAGAAAAATAGGATTTTCTTCCGTCTGCAGAATCGGACGAGAGCGGGGACGGATGATATCGGGTGTTAGCGGATGTTCATCCGCTGACACCCGCTATCCCATAGGGATGCATGTATGTCCGTATTTCATCCGAAAGCGGATGGATGAAATACGGACATACGGTCCGCACATGTGAAAGGGGCCTTAAAGCGATATTAAAGTCTTGGGTTTTTTTTGTTTTTGTTTAAAGATAAAAAACATGTCATGCTTCCTGCTCTGCTTTGCTATGGGGGCACCCGAGACTCTGCTTTGTGTCCATTCAGACATGAAATTGTGGCTCAGCCCCCCCCCCCCCCCACCTTCTGTCTTTAGAACCACTTTAAGCTGGCCATACATTATACAATTTTATTATTCTATTTCCTTATAGTGCAAGGGCCTGCCTGATAGCATACAAATTGAAAGTGTAAAGGTTTGACCTCCATAATATATGTTTTTGATAAATCTAAAAGAGAATTGTACAAGGAAAGTGTCTGCTTTGAAGACTGTTTAAATGGACATGATACGAATGGAAATTATGTGTCAAGCTTTATACAAACAACATGAGTGGCATAAAGAACGCAAGGACTGCAAGTTATGCAACTCCTGAAGGGCACTATGCTTTAAATACTTCTTTATTGAATTGTACACAATATTTTTATGTTAACGATTTTTTAAAATCATAGTGGGGTTGAAAAATAAGACTCCTACTTAAAGTTAAAGATTCCAAACCCACATTTGATCCAGAAAAAGGCAAAAAATTATTTATGAAGCATGATCCAGTATTTGACTGCTTCACTTTTCCTGGCAGACATTCATTCATGCACAATTCTAACACACTGGTGAACAAACTGCTATATATTTCATTTGTCAGACCACCACCCTGCCATTTCCCTGCATCCAAATCCTTGTATTTTTTCAGGTTTATTATATTGGCCCAGAGCATCATCTGCCATTTTCTTGCATCATCATATTTGTATTTTTATGTGTATATGGCTTGTTTGGTTTTATTTCCAGCCTTGAAGCAATTACTTTTTTGGTCCCAACTATTCCTAAAGACCAGTTGCTTTAGCCATTTTTGAGTTGATAATGGTGCTGGACTGTTTCTGGCTTCAAAGGGAAGTAAACTTGATGATTTTCTTGTTTTTGCTGCACTCCATTGCATTCCATGGCTGGCCACCCACACCCAGCATACCTGGGGGGAGGAAAGTCTGCTGTTATGCTATAATAATGTGGAGATCTCTATCAGGGCCATGTCAGATGGGCTAACTATTGCAAAAAATCCTTCTAAAAACATGACTTCATAGTTATTTTCTATGAAATCACTTACTAATTTTATAGTGATTTGTAGCTTAGTCACTCAACAAATGAGTTTAAGCAGCTTTTCATGTCATTGAACAGCTTGCCAGCAAAAATTGTGGTTGAACTATTGCTGGGGAACTTGTCCATGCCCCAGTTGAAGTCTGTTGGGACAAAACGCATCGAGCCTGCTTCACTAGCTCCCCACATTGCTTTTAACTTTTTTGGTCAGTGATCACATTTTGTGTACTCATCTGCAACTGATGTTTGTACTTTTTAAGATTAAAATCCCTTTTATGACCTGCACCATATGGAGCTTTTTCCTTATTTTTATCTCGGTCTGAATGAGAAAACTTCTCCATCCATCATTGGTCTTCAAAACGGACCTCTCATTGGGTTTTAATTCCTATTTGGTTTGGAGAATTGCCTGAGCCCTAGATATCCGGCTAAATCGCTTTCCACGGATCCATTCCTGTTGATAAGCGGACCTACTGTATTTGGAGTGTATCCCGTGTTCCAATCACATTCGAGTTGGCACCACTGTTTGACCACCAGGCTTCTGGCCAATACGAGCTTGATTGACCCACTGCCGCTGGCAAGTGGGTCCACCTTGTCTGGTAAGAGAAGGTGGTTTATCTACATCTTTCCATTAGAAAACTTGCTTGTTTGAATAGTTCTACAGCTAGCTTCCATTTATCCTGCTGTATCATCTTTACCGAGGATTTTAAGTAAGCCATTTGATGGACACACTTCTCAGGAAGTTCACTATTTTGGTGTTTATAGTTTTCCTTCACTGTTTGGACATTATTTTTACTGATCACCCCCTTTTTTGGACACATGATCATCGTATTCACATGTTATAAGTTCATATTATAACATTCATATATTACATGGTAATTTTCATGTTTTGTATAATTTAACATTTTCAGTTCACTATAGATATAGTTTTTCATGAGTACATTTAGAGCTACACTTTGTTTTTCACATCTACTTTGGACTTTAGTGTTAGCAGCTTCACCCATATTGGTTTAGCACAGTAATTTCCCCATTTTCTCACATACATTGTACTGATTGTGCATTTGTGGCTCGTTGGTTATGATTGCTGATTTGTTGCCTGCATATTGTCCATTTGTTACCCATGTGTGTGTTTTTTTTTTTGTCTGGGTAGGAATTCTGGGCACCCTGTCAGCAGTGCTGGAGACGTGCACATCAGAAGAATTTCTTCTGATCAACATACCAGAACTTTTAACAATTTGTTTCTCTGCAATGCTGGACCTCCTGGCTAGCGGATAATCTGATCCAGATTTAGTTAGACAACACTACAGGAGTGGCATACAATCATCAGTGGACGACCAGAATTTTTACCAGGCTAAGAGGTAGCGTGGATCCTGTACTGGGCAAACTTCTGATGGTTACATGATGTGAACTATTGACAGACGCTTCCTCAGCTGACAGTGCATAAAACTGGGGAAATGGTCCCTAAACCCAGAGACGTTCGAGGGCCTTTGCCAAAGGTGGGAGATGTCGGATGTAAACCTCCTGCCCCAACAAAAAATGGATACATTAGTCTCTAGGTAGAAGTAAATGCACTACCTGCTCCATAAGGGTGAAGTACACCCTGATCTACGTTTTTCCTAATCCCGAACCTCCTTTGTCTTCTTTACAGGATCAAGAATGAGAACATACTGGTACTCCTCATAGCTTCGGTTTGGCCCAAGCATAAGTGATGCTTCAACATGAGATTCCTGGCAGATGCCTTATGAGCTCTTTCAGATTGTCCAGATCCTTTGTAAATAAACTAGAAACACCCTGTGCTTTGTGTTTAACAGAAAATGAGACTGCAGCTCTCCCTGTATCCGAATACAATGTAAATACAAACTCAAAAGCATACAAAGGTGTGCGCTCCCTTTAAATCTACAAAGTGCTACACATACCAAAGTTCTCAATGAACTTGCTCAAAAATGTGCAGAAACAAAGTGCTAATGTGCTAATAATTCATAAGATAAAAAATAAAAATAAAATAATGAATAACCTCCTATAAGCAATTAATGTTAGTGCTATATTCACCATTACATGTAAATACATTTCATCACCAAGTTCTCTAGTAAATAAGTGCTGCAGTGCATAAAATAAGGTGCAATTATTTCACACTGATTCTGATTTTCAAAAATAGTGCAAACATATTAAAAGTACTTTGTAGATATAAAGGGAGTGCGCCCCATTTTATCTTTGTGTCCAGATGTTAGTCGGAAGCGATCTGTTGCATACAAACTTAAAAACATATTCAAATATCTGCCCAAAAAGCTGTGTACAGGGAGAAGCCATGCAAATACGCTAGTGGTTGAAAGCTTACTCAGTTTATTCTACAATAGACAAAGACTCTTGTACAGCTAGGAGATGATGATTGATCACTTGTAATTTGCTTAAAACAATAAAGTTCTATTCCAATCAAGGTCATAGCTAGTGTCATGTACCTGGTAGAAGAGCCTGACACGATGAGGAAGGCCTCTCTTACACCTCTGACTCGGGGTCCCTGATGGAGTAGACATGGCGCAGAAGTACAGAGTGGCACAAGTGCCTATTGGTCTTTCTAGCAGCAGGGCTGGACATACTCTCTGGATCTATTTTTTGAAAAACTATCTTGATCAAGGTAAATTGGTCTTACCTGTTAGTTGGGACATAGACTACCTTTTTGTATAATACTTGATTAGCAACATTGATTTAGTCTAACTGATATGCCTTCATATGTATTTCAGAAAGTTGTCCTTTTCCTATGGTTGCAAACGTGTCCCTTTAACTTAGAAACAAAATAATCCAATTGATTTAAATATTTCTGTGGTTTGAGAGCATCTGGTAGGCACATATTCTCAGTTCATTATCTGTTAAAATGCTTGTAATGCTATGTTTATGAAATTTACCTTGACTTGATTGTCACAATATCTTGAAGTATATGTATTATAATTATCTATTTCTCTTGTAGTATCAACTTTATGCAGTACTTTCAAAAGCTCCTGAGGAAGCTCTTGTGAGCGAAACATGTAGAGTAAGAAGTGGCTGTACTGGTGTATGAAATATACGCTTTTTTGAATCTTCATTGTTAATTTTAAAAATGTAATTGCTTATTTAATAAAAAAATGTTTTATATAATTATTTATATGGTGTGTTGGCACCTTAAAAGTCCCATCTTTTTTCCACTGTTTCTATTTACACAAAGGGATGTGGTTTTGATCTTGATTCCCCATTGCCCTTATCAGCATTAAAAGGATGAAAAACAAAGTTTGATTTTTGTTATAAACTAAAATAATTTTCTTGAAGTCTATTGAGGGGCACTGCAGGAACAGTTCAGGCAGTGGACTGTGAGCTGGAGGCAGTTGGCACAGCAGGACTGTTTCTCATGTGTCTCATTGCAGAAAAAAGTAAAGTTTAGACTTTTCTTAACAGAGTAGACAAAAGACAACCATTCTCCCTGGACACTAGCAAAAAAGCTAGGCATGCTGGAAGTATGAGTGGTTATCCTAGGCAGACTAATTTTTATATTTCTTTCTTTTTTTTTTTCTTTGCCAGTGTCCAATCCACCTGCAGGGGGCAGTATAACTCTATAATTTAAAACTTCATGAGTCTCTCAATGGACTCAAAATACACATTTGTTCTTGTTGAAAAGCTTAAAAATTCATAAGCACATGCATTGTTTCAGATTAGAGAGCTTGCAGGCTTCCAAGGTTACTATTGCAAAAGAAAACGGAAATTTTATATCAAATACTTACCGTAATTTTCCTTTCCTGATAGGCTCCATGGCAGCATAGGTGTGGGTAGGCCCCGCCTCCATAACTACCCAATAGGACCCCTCTCTCATAAATCTTTGCTCTAGGCTGCTATCCATGTTCCGTAAATAGCCTAATCCAGACATTTGGGAGGGACTCCTGCTGCCATGGAGCCTATCAGGAAAGGAAAATTACGGTAAGTATTTGATATAAATGTTCCGTTTTTCTGACAGGCTCCATAGCAGCACATGTGTGGGAAATAACTCACCAAACACACCCGGGTGGGCAAAAATGTTTGAGCAAAGAAACCAAATTTTATTCAACATTGTCAACCGACAATACTTGTAAACCAAAATTAATGGATGACAGAGCAGCAGGCTCAACACAGTAGTGAGAGACAAATGTGTTAATAGAAGACCAAGAAGCCGCTCTACAAATGATTTCAGGCGCGACATGCCGAGAAGCTGCCCACGAGGTCCAGATACTCCGGTCGAATGAGCCATCACTGCCTCTGGAGGAGCCAAGCCCTTTGCCTTGTATGCCCTCTGAATGGTCTGCACAATCCAAGAAGAAATTGATCTGACCGAAGCTCGCATTCCCTTGTTTTTACCATGGAGAAGAACGAAAAGAAATTCTGTTTGTCTGAATGGAGCCGTGACCTCCAGGTATTGTTTTAGAGTGTGGCCTACGTCAAGTGGATGAACATCCTGATTTACCGTTGTTCTGAAAGTAGAAAGCACAATCTCTTGGTTTTCATGAAAGACTGAGGTCACTTTAGGGTTTGACCCTAGCATGGGAATCAACACTATCCTATCTGGAAAGAAGGTCAGAAAAGGCTCTTCTGAACCTAGATTTCTAATTTCCGACACTCTTTTAGCCGAAGTCACAGCTACTAAGAAGGTGGTCTTGAGCGTGACGTCGAACATGGAAAGAGGTTTGTCAGGATCTGACCCGAGATTGGAGAGAAAATCCAAGACAATAGGGAGGTCCCATTTGGGAAACCTAGGTCTTCTTTGAGGTTTAAGCCTGATAGCTCCTTTAAAGAATTGACAAACTAATGCATGATTTGCCCAAGATACTCCTGTGAAGGCCAAGATGGCTGAAACTTGAACTCTTAGTGAGCTGACTGCTAAGGATAGCTCAAGTCCTGTTTGGAGAAAACTCAGTATGTCCTGTACTGCTGGAGAGTTACAAGGATTCGAGGCTGGAAGACATGATCAGTGAATCTAGACCATATACGCTCGTATACCCTATTAGTACTTCCTCTCCTGGCACTGAGAAGAGTTGGAATAGCTTCTTCAGGACAACCTAGAGATTCAAGCCTTCCCCTCTCAAGAACCACACCCTGAGGTGTAGGCAGGATGGGCATGGGTGTAACGTCGTGCCTTGAGACAGTAGATCCGGCCTGAGAGGTAGGGGAACTGGGTCTTGATAACTGAGGAGTGATAACAGAGGGAACCACGGCCTATTGGGCCAGAAAGGAATCACTGCAATGATCTCTACCTTCTCTGTTCTGAGCCTCCGGAGAAATTGAAGAATTACCGGTACCGGAGGAAAGGCATAAGCCTTCTGAAACCTCCACTGATCTGAGAGAGCATCTATTCCATATGCTTGAGGGTCTCTGAACCTCGAATAATATCTGGGCATTTTGTGATTGCATGGGGAAGCAAACAGATCGACCTCTGGAAGTACTCCCAGGGTCAGAAGCCACTCGAACACCCCTCTGTGGAGAGACCACTCGTTGTCCATTTGAACCCGCGAGAGGAAGTCCGCCTGTACATTCTGAATCCCCGGAATGTAAACCGCGGAGATGTTGGACAAATACTTCTGAGCCCAGCTCATTTTTGGCTCCACTTCCTGTAACAGAGACCAGCTGCGAGTTCCACCTTGCTTCTTTATGTAAGCCACCACAGTTGTATTGTCCAACCTTAGCATTACTGATGAATCCTTTATTAGATGGCGAAATGACAGGAGTGCCTGCATAATGTTGGAGACAATTCCTCAAGCAGGGAAAATCCATCTGCCTTGAGCCACTTCTGAAAGGCAGTGAGCGCCCCATCCCCGATTGCTGGCAT
Source organism: Aquarana catesbeiana (assembly GCF_042186555.1). NCBI lineage: Eukaryota > Metazoa > Chordata > Amphibia > Anura > Ranidae > Aquarana > Aquarana catesbeiana. Next base: position 542,984,372 of record NC_133324.1, on the reverse strand, counting down.
CCGATGTTATTGTGACCCATGAGATGGGAATGATTGAATGGTGATTGCACAGTTTTTTATCTTGAAGCCACCAAAGGAGAGACGTTCTCATGGTTGGAGTAAGGTGTATGCGCTGGACTTGGCTGGAAGAATCCCATTGTTGAAGGAACCCTTTTTGGAAGGGTCGTGTATGCCATTGGGCCCACTTCACCATAGGAATGGTGGCTATCATTGTGCCAATTACTTTCAGGCATTGGAGACCGGAGAGGTGAGATGACGCAAGGGCCGCGTGTGTTCTGTCTCGAATCACTCCAATCTTCTTCTGGAAGGGAGATGGTGCCTTCCAATGTGTTGAAGTGAGCCCCTAGAAACACAAGGGATTGTGTTGGCTCTAGATGGCTCTTCTCTAAATTCAGAAGCCACCCAAATTCCTGCAGGGTGGAAATGACTAAGCTCTTGTGCTCTAAAAGTTGATCTTTGTTTTGAGCCAGAAGTAGGTCGTCTAGATAGTGGTGAAGACGAACCCCCTTGATGCGGAGTAGAGCTACAACAGATAATAGGACCTTGGAGAAGACCCGAGGTGACGTTGTTAGGCCGAAAGGTAGACATGTGAACTGCAGATGCTGATTGCCTACCGCAAAGCGGAGGAATTGTTGAAAATCCGTTGCCACCGACACGTGACAGTAAGCATCTTTCAAATCGATTGAAATCATCCAATCTCCCAGATGTACTGACTGTTGAATCGTAAGTAAAGATTCCATTTTGAACTTTTCCTTCCGAATAAAGGAATTGAGATGGGTTAAGTCTATTACTGGCCTCCATGTACCGTTTTTCTTCTGTATCATGAACAGAGGTGAATACATGCCTTTGCCTCTTTCATCTTCTGGAACTGAGATGGCTGCGCCTTGAGCCAATAAACAGTTCACGTAGGTTAACAGAACCTGCTTTTTTTCTTCTGAACCTGGAAGAGTTGTAGGGACAAATCTGAGTCTTGGGGTGTTGAAGTCCCACTTGTGACTGGAGGAGACTGTTTTGATGGTCCAGTAATCCCGGATTGAGGCCGCCCAGATATGCCCAAAGTGGCGAAGACGAGCCCCCACCTAGCATGCCTGAGCGGGCCCAATCTCAAAAGCACTTAGTGGAGTCCTGGTTGCCAGAGGAACCACCCTTTGTAGGTCATTTAAAAGAGGACTGCCTGGATTTCCAGGACCTTGAAAATCCCGACCAGGCCTGTAGCTGCGCGCTTCCCTAGCGCGATCAGAATCTTGTCTTCTAGGAAAATTGCGTTTCTGATTTTGTAGACGTCGGTCTTGAGGGAGGAAACCAGACTTACCGCCCGTGGCCCGGGTTATGACACTATCAAGCTTGTTGCCGAACAATAAAGTTCCTTCAAAAGGAATTCGGCACCAAGCTTGCTTGAAAGCTGGATCCACCAACCATGGACGGAGCCATAAGGCACGACGTGCTGAAACAGCCGGTAAACATAACCCGGGACATCAGGCAGATGACATCAATAGAGGCCTCCCCAATAAAGGCTGTTGCCAGCCTGATCTCCTGGATAGGAGAATCTTTAGCTGTTTCAAAAGAGATAACTCTTAAGAACTCATCCACATTATCAGATCAAGATTCCAAAGCTTTGGAAACTGCAGCTATTGCAAGTACTGGCTTACATGCCATTCCTGATGTCAGGTAGATCCTTTTTAGATCTGAATCAATTAGTCTTTCCAGAGGATCGTTAAAAGATACAGTATCCTCTAAGGGAAGAGTTACATATCTTGCTAGTCTCATCAGTGCTGCATCCACTAAAGGAGCTGACTCAAGGTGTTTTACTTCCTCTTCCTTAAAAGGATATAGTTTCAAGACTTTTGATTGCATGGAACTCTTCTCTCTGAGCTGGGCGATATAGCTGAGGAATGGAGCAAGATGGACAAGAAAAGGAAAATATTGTCGCTCTTTATTGAGCTGCTTGAAAAATGTTCTCTGTTATGGGGGGGAAGTAACAGGATCTTCCCACTTCAGGGCCTCTCTTACTGCTTTCACCAAAGAAGGGACTTAAGCGTATTCAAACCCCACACCAGGATCTTCCAGATCCGATTCACTGTCTGAAACAGGAGCAGAATGGCGACTTGGCTGGAAAGACTCCCATGTCTCATGTACTGAACCTTCTCCCACTGGAGGGCATAATGGGTCTGATGGGGAATCACGGGGCTGTTGAGCCTCGCTTTCCTGTAGAGATTCTTTCACAACCGTCTCACCATAGATTCTAAACGCTGGTCTGCACCATCCCTCTCATCTGCAGCTTTAGAGAAGCAGCGATCACAGAGAGATTTGTCTACTGGAACAGGCATCCTGCACCCCGTCATGATTTTTCTGATCTCTTGCTAGAGTGAGATGAAGGGGGTGAGAAGGATTTTTATTGTGCTGTTCAGATCTGGAAGCAGATCTATGATGGCTAGACCTGGAGGAAGATTGCCGGTGGTGTGATTTTGATGATCCACTTCCTTTATGGGAACAACGGTGTGGATCAGACCTAGAAGGGCTGTAAGGAAAGAAGCAAAGAAAAGATAGAGACAGAAATCAACTAGTGTCCCAAAATCCTACTCTCAATCCTTGCACAGGTGAAAAAAGCATAAATGCAAACATACCTGCTACAAGCGGGCTGGCCACTAGGGGGCAGTGAGGAGTCCATAGTGTCAACACAATAGGAAACTGCAGAGACAGATTCACACATCAGCTGGCTTGACAAAGACCTCATACCCAGACAATAGAGCTTGTCTTACCTTGAATCGTCAAGATAGTTGCCCCTGGAAGTCGCCGTATCCCCCACGATCATTCCCGGGGCTCTGAAAGTTTACCACAGCTTTTAAAAGTGGCGCCTGTGACGTCATCGCCAACGTCAGAAGCGAGACGCTCGCGCGTATGCGCGAACCAAGCCTCGTCTTCTTATCGGGTCCACGCATGCGCAGAGCGCACGCCGGTACCCGGAAACGAACGAGAGAGCGGCTGCTGGAACGCAGGAAGTGTCTGCGCCAGCTAGGACACCAGCGATGAGGGAAAAACATACAGGAAAGATACAAACAACACATAAACACTGCTGCCATGTGTATATAAATCTGAAAACTTACCCCTCCACCTACGATCACCTGGGCCGAGGAACCGCCATATACACACATACCGGACTTGGCAGCAGATAATGGTCGCCTGAAACAATAGGCAAACAGACCGTACGCACATAGATGAACCGATCCAATCTTCAGTGCTACTCTGCTATACACTCCATACCCTGCTTAACAGTCAGGGCCTATCGGAGGAATAAAATTGGCACTCGGCTGATTCGATCGTAGGGAGGATTATCTTCAGGTAGGAGAACCAACACCTGGTCCTACGGAGGAGGACAAAAAAGGAACATGGATAGCAGCCTAGAGCAAAGATTTATGGGAGAGGGGTCCTATTGGGTAGTTATGGAGGCAGGGCCTATCCACACGTATGCTGCCATGGAGCCTGTCAGGAAAGCAGTTTTAAGAACGCTTAGACCCCTTTCACACTGGGGTGTTTAGGCACCTTTAGGCTAAAAATAGTGCCTGTAAAACGCCTCCCCTGCAGTCCCAGTGTGAGAGCCTGAGTGCTTTCACACTGGGGCGGTGCGCTTGCAGAAAGTTACAAAAAGTCCTGCAAGCAACATCTTTCGGGTGGTGGGGGAGCGGTGATTAGTAGCCTAAGATTAAAGTGTGTGTTGTCAAGTATTTTCAGTTATAAAGCATATATATATATATATATATATATATATATATATATATATATATATATATGTATACACACACACACACAGAGTTGCATGAGGGCTTGCTTTGAAGCATTGTTAATGCTGATTCAGATTATGTAAAATATTTTGGTGTGCACATTCTGGACACTGGTTAACCCTTTCATGACTAAGCCTATTTTTGACATTTGGTGTTTACAACTTAAAATCTGTATTTTTTGCTAGAAAATTACTTGGAGCCCCCAAACATTATATATATTTTTTAGCAGAGAATCTAGAGAATAAAATGGTGATTGGTGTAATATTTTATATCACACGGTATTTGTGCAGCAGTGTTTTAAACGCAACTTTTTGGGAAAAGGGACACTTTCATGAATTAAAAAAAAAAACAAACAGTAAAGTTAGCCCAATTTTTTTATATAATGTGAAAGATAATGTTATGCCGAGTAAATAGATACCAAACATGTCACGCTTTATAATTGCACGCACTCTTGGAATGGCGACAACTACGGTACCTAAGAATCTCCATAGGCGAAGTTTTACATTTTTTTCCTGACGCCACCATGGCAGCATACTAGTGATAGGCTCTGCCTTTCTCCCCTCCCTCAGGACCAATGAAATAGCATAAATTAAAGGCCAGTTAGGCCCCGCCCCATTCTTCTTTTTGTCCTCATGCCTCCACGTACCAGTGAAGAGTAGGCAGTACTATGTTCCCCCCTCTGTCTCTAGGCAGCTGCTGGCTGGGTTAAGCCTCTCCCAGTACGAAGTCCCAGTATCAGGCTGCTAAAAGCTCCAGAGTAGCTTGGGAGCTCCTTCTGTGGGTCTCGATGGACCTGAGCAGTTTTTCCTCTTTAGGAATTAAATCTGCCTTTAAGGTTGGAGTCTGCAACGCTTGTTGGGTTTAGGGAGGCCAGCTTTGCATCCTTCTTACCTTTTGCCTTTGTCTCCTGTCATTTTCTCATTTTCTGCACCTCCTGTTCTTTTCCTCCTGCAGTGGCACTGGTCTGGGTACATTACCCCCCCCCCCCCCTAGACAGGTTCTCTGTCTTTTGCTGTCCTAGTCCGGCTGTAGGTATAGCTTATGTTTGTAGGTTGTGTCTGTATAGGTTTGGGGCAGGTGTGTGTGTGTGTGTATATATATTTAATATTTTATATATATATATATATATATATATATATATATATATATATATATATATATATATGTGTGTATTGATTGTAGGGGATCAGAGGGGTGGACAGCTGGCTCAGAGACAGCCCATTAAAACAAAAGTGGCTTTATTGACAAAATGGCAAAATAAACATAAGATAAGACAGACTTGTCTTGTCACACGGTTGTGCACACAGGTACAGCTCACAGTTCAGCAGCACACAGGCTTACAGGTAATCGTTGATGGCTCCAATCAGAGCTACAGTCTTTATGTGGTTAAGCTCACCCAGCACACCATCCAGCAATGGACATTTTCACACAGTGTGCTGCTGTCTCTCTCTCCTATTCAAACAGCTCCTCTCTGAGACTTTCAGCCCAGCTGACCATAAGCAGGTCTGAAGGGGAAATACCTGCCCTCTTCGATTAACCTCCTCTTAACCCTGCCCCAGGCTGACCCTCTGCAGTATGTATATATGTTCATGTATATGTTTGTGTATATATGTGTGTGTTCTTATGTTGGTTTATATCTATGTATGTATGTGGGGGGGTGTTATATGGAGCAGTATGTGCATGTATTTATATATGCATGCATATTGTTTTTTTTTTTTAAAAAGGGGAAAAGGAGAGAGTGTGTAGATGTATATATGTGTATGCATATATTTAGATATACATTAATAGAGGGAGAAGCGAAGTCGCTGTTGCCTTATCTATTTTTCCTCTTCTCTGTCTTTCTGCGGCTGTCCGTCTCTCAGCTTGTCGTCCCATTTCTCCACGGTTTGAGTATCAGTCACCACCCATACAAAAGACCCTCAACACTTAGGTGGGGACCACCGTGTCGGTAAGTTTTCAGGAAAAGAGTGCCCTCTCATGCGTATTGCTTTGATTTGCTTCAGCTCCACGCGCCCACGCTCTCAAAGGCCAGAGCCAGAGGCCATAGAAAGGCGGACGTTCTTCAGAGAAGCATAGCTCGGATGTCGGCCTGGTTGAAGTTTGCAGCTGACAGGTAATACCGGATGTCCTTATTACTTATAAGGTGGCACAAAACTTCTGTTTTAAACTCACTGTAATTACTCTAGCTAGCCAGCCCCCTTGTTGCGGGTCTAGCCACTAGCAGAACAACCTGCCTCATGGATCATTCATCCTCTCAGTACTCCTGAGGAGGGGGCACAGCCTGCAAATGATTTTAGCTCCCTTGCACCAGAGGAAGATCTGGAGCTACTTGGTGTCAGTTTTTCTTTGGAGAACTGTTTATCCAGGCAGTCATGCAGACCATTACATGGGTTAAAAGACAAAGTCATATTTACCCTTTCAATGAGCAATCACTTTTCCATTAGGAAACTGGTTTAATTCAAGGCGGATATAGCATCGCTGAAATCCATGCCTACAGTGGGACTGGCTGTTGTCCAATAGGGTGGCGGCTGGGAAGGGCCTGCCACTCAACAGAGGCCCTTACCTTGGTGACGGGGAGGGATGAGCTTCGCGTTCGAGTCGAACGCCTGTTCGAATCGAACATTGTGTGTTCGGTCGTTCACCGAATTACGAACGATAATGGGCCATTCGCGCCAAATTCGAGTGGCGCGTCACGACCTATAATTCACTGCGGCATCTCAGTGCATTGCTGGCTGATGATTGGCCAAGCATGCACTATGACCCGCATACTTGGCCAATCACAGCGCTGTGTGTACAGAGAGCCGTAATTGGCCAAAGCCAAGGAGGCTTTGCCAATTATGGCTCAGGGGGTTTAGTACATGCCCCACCCTATTTAAGGCCGCCTCCATGGCGGCCTTGTGTAGTGTGTTGCTGTGGAGACTGGAGAGAGAGATAGATAGACAGAGAGACAGTGTCATTTGATTTAAGTTAGATAGAGTAGGCAGGTCGATTCAGCTGCACTTACAGTGTATTGTATATATATATATATATGTATGTATATATATATATATATATATATATATATATATATATATATATATATATATATATATATATATTCATCCCAGGTGTTGTGTGTATATATTTATATACACTGTATTTAGTTTAGCTAGATCCTGTTCTTCTCTTCCTAATATACTGACAGGCAGGCAGGCATTTTTACAGTATTTCTAGTTACTGTACTGTGTACCCTGCACAGTTGCACCTACAGTATAACTACCTGAAGCCAGGTGCTTGTGTGGGCTCTTGACGTATTTCCAGTTACTGTACTGTGTACCCTGCACAGTTGTACGTACAGTATAGCTACCTGAAGCCAGGTGCTTGTGTAGGCTCTTGATGTATTTCCAGTTACTGTACTGTGTACCCTGCACAGTTGCACCTACAGTATAGCTACCTGAAGCCAGGTGCTTGTGTAGGCTCTTGACGTATTTCCAGTTACTGTACTGTGTACCCTGCACAGTTGCACCTACAGTATAGCTACCTGAAGACAAGTGCAGGTGTTCTCATACTAATAATACTACAGGCAGGCAGTTGATTCTGCTAGCTGCAGTATAATCAGGTTTTGTGCAGCTACATCTCACTGCAGGCCAATAGTATGTCTGGAAGGCCAACAAGGAGAGGCAGACAGTCACAAGCCAATAAAAGAGGGCAAGCAGGCTCTGTGTCTAGAGGCAACAGTGCTGGTCGTGGACACGGTGCATCCTCATCAGCACGTGGCCATGGGACACGTTTGGCCTTTTTTTCGGCAGCTGGCCATGTTGAGCCGCAATATGCGGAAGACTTGGTCAAGTGGATGACCAAGCCATCCTCATCCTCCTCATCCTCTCTCACCAAGGCTCAGGGTACTTTGTCTGGCAAAGCAGCTGCCAACGCGGCCTCTTCCCTCGGCTCACTGGCATCAGTGACTCCTTCCCTAGCCCCACCATGTCCTCCTGAGGAGTCCCCCGAACTGTTTGACCACAGTGTTGGGTACATGCTCCATGAGAATGCCCATCGCTTTGAAGGCTCCGATGATGGTACTCAGATAGAGAAAGGCAGTAACGTGAGCCCAGACAGAGGGGGTGCCCCAGAAGGACAGCAATCTGGCAGTCATGTTCCCCCTGCTGCAGCATACTGCCAGGTTTGCTCCAGTGATGAGGAGGGAGGGGATGATGAGGTCACTGACTCCACGTGGGTGCCTGATAGGAGAGAGGAGGAGGAGGCACATCACCAACGAGGCAGGATGCCCTCCAGGGGCCAGCTTAAGGGCAGCACACTGACTGCATTACACCGCAGAGCTCCGCATGTGCAGGGCGCTGCTGTCTCTGCACGTTATTCCAAAAGTTCTTTGGTGTGGGCCTTTTTTGAGATGAGTGCATCAGATCCCACCGCTGCTATTTGAAACATATGTCTCAAGCGTATCTCGCATGGCCAAAACATCTCCCGCTTGGGCACCACATGCTTGAACAGACATATGTTGACCTGCCATGCAGTTCATTGGCAAGCGTACCTAAAAGACCCACACCAAAGAACAAAGAGGACCTCTCCTTGCTCCTCATCAGCTGGGATCTCCAACACCTCTATACCTTCAGTCCTCTCTGAGACCTGCACTGAGAGGAATGAAGGTGTAGAATTAGGTGTGTCACCACCAAGTACTTGCAGGCAATCTGCTATCGGTACACCGACGTCAGATTGTACCAGGCAAATTTCCCTGCCCCAGCTGCTGCACCACAGAAAGAAGTTTGCTCCCAGCCATCCACATGCCCAGAGTTTGAATGCTAGCTTGGCAAAATTGCTAGCACTTCAACTGCTACCTTTTCAGTTTGTAGACTCTGCCCCCTTCCATGAGTTTGTGGAATGTGCGGTTCCTCAGTGGCAGTTTCCAAAACGCCACCTTTTCTCATGGAAGGTGATTTTGGCTCTCTACCGGCATGTGGAAGGCAATGTCTTGGCCTTGCTGGACAGGGCGGTCAGCGGTAAGGTGCATATTACCGCTGACTCATGGTCCAGCAGGCATGGACAGGGACGTTACCTAAGTTTCACGGCGCATTGGGTGACTCTGCTGGCAGCTGGGAAGGATGCAGGACAAGGTGCAGTAGTGTTGGAGGTTGTTCCGCCACCACACCTCCAAAATGCCACTACTGGTGATTCTGACACACCTCTCTCCTCCACCCCCTCCTCTTCTTCTTCCTCCATGGCCTCTTCCTGTGCTTTGTCCTCGGAACCAGCGGTGCTCCGTAGGCGTTCAAGGGGCTACGCAAGTACGCAGGCCAAAAGATGCCATGCGTTGCTTGAGCTGGTGTGCTTGGGGGACAGGAGCCACACTAGAGCAGAGATTCTGTCAGCTCTGCAGGGGCAGGTTCAGAGGTACTTGACGCCACGCCAACTTAAGCCAGGAATGGTGGTTTGCGACAATGGCACCAACCTCCTCTCCGCCCTCCGACAGGGACAACTGACCCATGTGCCCTGTTTTGCTCATGTCCTTAACTTGGTGGTGCAGCGGTTCTTGGGCAGGTACCCGGGCTTACAGGCCAAGAAAGTCTGTGTGCATTGCCGCGGGACATATAATGCCAGTGCTCGGCTGGCAGACCTCCAAAAGGAATTTAACCTGCCCAAGAACCGCCTAATCTGTGACATTCCCACCAAGTGGAACTCAACGTTGGCCATGCTGCAGCGGCTGCACAGGCAGCAGAGGGCCATCAATGAGTACCTGTGTAACTATGGCACCAGGACAGGGTCAGGGGAGCTTGTTTTTTTTTCCCCATGCCAGTGGCCCATGATCAGGGATGCATGCACTGTCCTGTCACCATTTGAGGAGGCCACGAGGATGGTGAGCAGTGACAGTGCATGCATCAGTGACACTGTCCCCCTTGTTCACCTGTTGGAGCACACGCTGCATGGAATAATGGACAGGGCACTTGAGGCAGAACAGAGGCAGGAGGACTTCCTTAGCTCTCAAGGCCCCCTTTATCCAGACAGTGTTCCTGTGTGCCTGCCGATCACACAGGAAGAGGAGGAGGAGGATTGTGTCAGCATGGATGTGGAGCCTGGCACTCAGCATCAGCAGCAGTCTTTAAGGGATCATTTACAGTCCCAAGAAACCCATGGACTTGTACGTGGCTGAGAGGAGGTGGCTGTGGATCATGTCGTCCTTAGTGACCCAGAGGACTCCGGACCGAATGCCTCAGCAAACCTACGCTGCATGGCCTCCCTGATCCTGCAAAGCCTGCGGAAGGATCCTCATATTCGTGGTATCAAGGAGAGGGATCAATACTGGCTGGCAACCCTCCTTGATCCACGTTACAAGAGTAAGGTTGCAGACCTTATCTTGCCATCGCAGAGGGAGCAGAGGATGAATCATCTCTGGGGGGGCGTTGCAGAAAGGTCTGTGCAACGCGTTCCCACAGACTGGGAGGTTACAAACTCCTGTTCCTGGACAACGTGTTGCTGAGGCTTCGGTCAGTCAAAGAAGGAGCGGTGGAGAAGGTGGCCGTCTGACCGATGCGTTCAGACAATTTTTTAGTCCGCAGCCCCAAGGTATGATCGGTTCCAGCAACCATCGCCAGCGTCTGTTTTACATGGTGCAGGAATACCTAGGGGTAAGATCTGACTTGGACACCTGTCCCACCGAAAATCCTCTGGGTTACTGGGTCTTGAGGATGGATCACTGCCCAGAGCTTGCACAGTATGCAATTGAGCTACTGGCCTGTCCTGCATCCAGCGTTCTTTCGGAACGCACATTCAGTGCCGTTGGAGGCTTTGTAACCGATCACAGGGCTCCTGTCCACCGACTCGGTCGATCGACTGACCTTCATAAAAATGAATCAGTCTTGGATCACCACCAGATACCAAGCACCTGATGCTGATGTAACCGAATAAATTTTTTTTGAAATGTCAGATCCCTTCAAGACTGCCTATGCTGATGCTGAGTGACTATCCTGTTATGCTGAGTGACTATCCTCTTCCTCCTCAATGATCATGCTGATAGCTTGTAAGAATATTTTTGTTTCTGGGCGCCACCACCAGTGGCTAAGGCCCAATTTTTCAGCCCCTGTTTGACAGGGGCGTGTAATTACAATTTTTGATGCAATTCTTTGCAGCAGGGCTCGGTCCTGTGCTCCAACTAGAGTATCTGTGAGGGGTTGCAGTGTTGTGGCACCAGTGCCTAAGGCCCAATTTTTCTGTCCCTGTTCAACAGGGACATGTAATTACAATTCTTGATCTAATATTTCACAGCAGGGCCCATTCCAGCGCCCACCAAGAGTAACTGAACTGTGAGGACTTACAGTGTTGTGGCACCAGCACCACCACCATCACCAAAGGCCCAATTTTTCTGCCCCTGTTCAACAGGAGCATATAATTACAATTCTAATATTTCACAGCAGGGCCCTGTGAGGGCTTACAGTGTTGTGGCAACACCAACACCTAAGGCCCCAATTTCTGCAGAGTATATAGGGCAGGCCCCTACTTTCAAACATCCAACTTACAAACGACTCCTACTTGCAAACGGAAGGAAACAACAGGAAGTGAGATGAAATCTACCCCTAGGAAGGGAAATTCTCTCCTGTAAGAGTTAATATGGGAAAAACGTTTCTCCTTTCGACTGATGCTTTATCACCAATCCTTGTTTCACTAAGAACCCCAAATTTTCATTGTGACAGAAAGTGAGGTGAAATCTTCTGAAGAGGAGCACAGAAAGCAAAACAAATGTCACAGGGGTGATAACCCTTCCCTAGATTTTTTGGCTGGAGCTACACTTTAAAAATGTACCAGTTCAAAATTACAAACATATTCTACTTAACAAACAACCTACGGTCCCTGTCTTGTTTGCATCGCCTGTATACTGCAGTTCAGAGTATATAGGGCATGGGGGCCCCACGCCTTTCCTTTTTTTAATTTGGGTGCAGGGTTCCCCTTAATATCCATACCCAAAGGGCCTGGTAATGGACTGGGGGGCTACCCATGCTGTTTGTTTCACTGATTTGTATCCATATTGTCGGGACCCGACATTATATTAAAGCCGCAAGCAGTTTTAAATGACTTTTAATACTTTAAAAATGTAACTTTGTGCAGGGACTGTTCTAAGCACGGAGAACACGCACCACTTTACAGACATACTATAGACACCCCCCAGGTACGATATTTAAAGGAATATTTCACTTTTTTTTCACTTTAAGCATCATTAAAATCACTGCTCCCGAAAAAATGTTCGCAGGTTCTAGTTCGAACAGAACCGGGGGGGGTGTTCGGCTCATCCCTAATGATGGGTACTTTGGCTTTCTGCTCCCAGGATATGGTTGGAGAGGAAATCCTTAGGGCTGATATCTTGGGACCCAGCCAAGATGTATTGGCAAATTTCACTGCGGAAGCAGCAATAGTCTCAACCTGGTGCCTGCCCAAAGCAATGCAATACTCAGTTACGGCTAGGGGTACCCTCTGGTTGAGACCCGGGGCAGTGTTTGGCTTCCTAGAAACAAAATTGGAATAGCCACGTTATAGTGCAAGATCTCTGTTTGATATGAAACCAGAGACAGCCATGTTGGAAGTGACAGGAGGAGAGTCCGTTCTTCTCCCATAACAGAAAGCAGGAAAGTAAAAAAAAAAAAAAAAATTATATATATATATACATAAAAATAAATAAAGAAATGTGTTTCTCCCGCTAGGTTCCGCTCCTCTAGGGGCAACCTTTCATAAGGTCCATAAATGAAAATCTTTGGGTGTATCGCAGGTACCCACAAAACCTTTTTACCGGGTGCATGCCCAGACTTTTAAGGTAAGTCCCAGTGGGCAGGCATCACGGGTTACTGGACAGTGGATTGTGCAGATCCTTGGAGGATAGGCACTCATGGTCACTTCAGTGGATTCCTCACTGTTCCTTCTCCGGACCTTTTTCTCCCCCTCGGAGCTGCCAGATCCACCGCAACCTCGGCGGTTACAATACTTAGAGACTTCAGACTCAGAGGGGAGCTGTCCTGGTCCCATCTCACAGGAGAAATTGTAGGTTTCCTACCCACTCCTGTTTGTAGGTCGTGGGGGTTGGAGAGAAGCATTCGCTTGCAGCAGATGGCTGATGGCTTTCGTTAGATCGTCAGGATTCTTAGCCTTACATCCCAAAAATGTTTTCTTTTCTTTTTTATTCCAAAGTAAGTAAATTTGGCGATTGGTTGGACACATCTCCGCTTTATCAGCCTACCTTTTAGCCTATGAATATTTCTAAGAATATTCATAGAGGTTTCAGTGCTGTGTCAGTTCCTCTTGGAGAACAGGGTCTCCAGATTCGCCACTACCTGGGCGTCATTCCTTTCTACATAAAAAAAAAGAGGCCAACTTTTGCTTTCCAACAGTTAAAGTGCCTGTGGGGGCTCTACTGTTTTCTCTGTTTTGCTTCCATCAGAAAAGAAAGGTGACAGTCATAAGGTGAATTCTGAGATCAGATGCCTCTACTTCCTGGACGACTTCTAGGTGTCTCAGCCTCCTGGCCGTAATGTTGTCATTCATACCGATGATTCCCTGGGTGCATGGGCACCGGTGCTAGTTTCAACTACAACGGATGAAAGAGGATCCGGCGCAGCTATGGTCAGTGTCACGCAGTATGTATAGCAGTCCGCGGTGATGGAAAGACCTTGAGGATGTCACGAACCATCTGACTGGATCAATGTGATGAATCATATCGGCAAGACAGCCTGGAAGAGTCTGTCGGTCAGGGCAAGTGGAGATTGCTAGCCAAGGAAGGTAGTCTCGAAAGCGCTGGAAGGTCAGGCAGTCTTTTTTATCACTTTGACCTTGCTACACAGAATCAAGGATGACCAGTCATCTTGCGGTTGAGCAACAGGACAGCAATTGCATATTTTCAGTTCCAGGAAGATCTTGCGGCAATATGCTATTGAGAGATGTAGAACCCAGAATGTCTGGATAGGAAGGTCACCAGCAAATTCCGGAAGCAATTTACCTCCTAGGGGACTGGAATACACGGACATACTGTCCATCATGCAAGCTTGCCAGAGCATGAGGGGGAGGCTTGTCCACAGGTGGCCTACCACAGACAGGCTTCTTTGCTTCTCACAGCAAATGCCAATTTAAGAAGAGGTCTGACTCAGTTTACGCTCCCCAAAGCAGAGAACAGAAGCTGAGTTTCTCCATGAAACTGCAATCAAGCCTACTGTATATGTTTTTTCCCAACTTCTCTCATAATGACATTCCTCTGGAAGCTGTCAAGAATGAGCATGGTAGTCACGACCACCCCTCCATTCTGACCATAGGAGTCTTGGTGCTTCCTGGCTATCTACTTCAGAATACAGAAGTCGATTCCCCTTCACACAGACCAGAGATGCAAGCATAATGGCAGGAAGGGGAAGCCGCAGAACCTAGATTGCTCCAGAGTTGCTCCAAGAGTGAGCTCTACTTTGGGGGGGCAAGATATTATTCTTACTGCACCTCTGGTGGCAGCTGTTCTGGTCTTCTTGTAGGTCAGATTGGACATGAACCTTACCCTATACTCTTTTGAGGTTGCAGGTGTCAACAAGAACAAGGTTTAATTTGGCCAAAGGCCCTTTAGTTTGCAAAATTTTGAAGACAGTCAGGAGGTTTCGTCAACCGCGAGAGAGAATCACAAATAAATTCACAAATAAAATCTTTTGATGCTGTTGGGGTTTATTTCAACTGTTTACTCCAACAAGGCAGTGTTCGGTTTAAGATATTGCTTACTAACCAGTATTTAGCGCAAATCGTCAAACAGAAGTCGCTTTGAGTTTCAAGCCCTTAGAGCTTCAGAAAAGCATATTGCTTTTGTTACAGGAGTAGAGCTGCATCCTGTAGTTCAGCTTATATCAGAGGTAGCGACAGCCCTCCATCTATCAATCATCTGTCCATTGCCTAACTTTCCAGACGTTCAAGCAAGAAAACCACACAAATTGGTCATTCCCAGAGCTTGAAAGAAGTTTCTGTCCACAATTGCTCTTTTCAGTTCATATGATAAGTCTTTCACTGTTCCAGATAGAATTCATCAGGCAAGAGAGGTTGCCTCCTGGACTTTAGCAAGATTGGTTGTGCAGATAGGAAATGGGTCGTGAGCCTCCTTCAGTGGCAGGATGCATCCTCTTCCAGAGGGGTTGAGGCCTCATAGGCGGCCCAGTTGAAAGCATCTGATTCATTCTACAGGAAAGTGGCATGCTTTTCCCAGCATACCTTTTTAACCTTTACAGAATAGATCTGGGTGCCTTGTCATCAGTGGGCCTCGGAGGAATGACTGTTCAGTCTTCTGTCCCATTTGAAAATATATATAATGTATATAAAATAATTATTTTGGTTTGTTAAGTAGAACCCACCCTGTCAGCTAGGATATGTATCACTAGTATGCTGCCATGGTGGCATCAGGAAAACTGAAAATTGTATCATACTTACCGTAATTTTCCTTTCCTGACACCAATCCATGGCAGCATACGGACCCACCCTTGTGCGTTTCGGTATCTAGCTAATTACGAAGAATGGGGCAGGGCCTAACTGGCCTTTAATTTATGCTATTCAATTGGTCCTGACGGAGGGGAGAAAGGAGGAGCCTATCACTAGTATGCTGCCATGGATTGGCATCAGGAAAGGAAAATTACGGTAAGTATGATACAATTTTCCATTTTACGGTTACCAGGTTAGAATTACAGAGGAGGTCTAGTGCTAGAATTATTGCTCTCGCTCTGACAATCGCGGTGATACCTCACATGTGTGATTTGAACACCGTTTACATATGCGGACGCAACTTCCATATACGTTTTCTTTGCTGCGCGAGCTCGCTGGGACGGGGGCGCTTTAAAAATTATTTTTTTCTTATTTATTTTATTTATTTTTAAATTTATAAATTGTGTTTTAAAAAAAAAATGTGATCACTTTTATTGCTGTCACAAGGAATGTAAACATCCCTTGTGACACAGTAATAGGTGGTGACAGATACTCTTTATGGAGGGATCGGGGGTCTAAAAGGCCCCTGATCCCTCCTTTGCACTTCAAAGTATTCAGATCACCGTTTTCGGCGATTCTGAATACTGTATATTTTTTTTAAACTGGCGCCATTGGCAGCCGAGTAAACGGGAAGTGACATCAT
This sequence comes from Aquarana catesbeiana, assembly GCF_042186555.1. Lineage (NCBI taxonomy): Eukaryota > Metazoa > Chordata > Amphibia > Anura > Ranidae > Aquarana > Aquarana catesbeiana. The sequence goes on along the minus strand of NC_133324.1, from coordinate 542,968,484 downwards.
GACGTCGCTTCTGTGTTTACCATTGGGAGGCTGGAACGAACCCGCCTAGGGCTTCGTTCCAGACTGTCACTAGCCGCCGGAGGCTGTAAGAGTGGCGGGAGGGGGGGCGTCCCCTCCCGCTCCTCTGGTATAACAGCCGAGCGGCTTTTAGCTGCATCGGTTGTTATATCTGGAAAGCCGATCGCTGGCTCTAAAAAACAGTACCGAGATGATGCCTGCAGCTGCGGGCATCATCCCGGTATAACCCCCGAAAGCCGAGTACGCACATCTGTGTACACTCGTTGGGAAGGGGTTAAATTTAAAATACAAATTACAAGCATCCATTAATGCATATGGGTTGACAAATATAATGCAATGGCTATGACATTGTAATTGTAATTACATTGTAATTACAACTCTAAAAAGTATTGGTTGTCCTAATAACATTTTTTACTGAACTGAAATTAATTTCTTTCACTTGTTTCAATTTATAATTTTGTTCTACAAAATAGTATATTTACATTTGACACCTGCATGAATAAACCTATTGATATTGCCCAGGGCCTTCTTATTTTGGCAGGTGACTAATACTGTACTTGATTATCCAATAGATAGATTTAGGAGTACATGCTCTTAAAGTGATACTAAAGACTCGTGTTTTTTTCCATAAAAATAACAAACATGTTATACTTACCTGCTCTGTTGCAGTGGATTTGCACAGAGCAGCCCGGTTCCTCCTCTTCTCGGTCTCTCTTCTGTGCTCCTGGCCCCTCCCTCCTGTCCAGTGCCCCCACAGCAAGCAGCTTGTTATGGAGGCACCCCTGCTGAGTCGCAGCTCCCTGTGTCCATTCAGACATGGAGCCCTGACCTGACCCCTCTCTCCCCTGATTGGCTAGCTGACTTTGATTGACAGCAGCGGGAGCCAATGGCAAGTATTAGGGGAGCTGAGGGCTGCTGCACACAGAAGGCAATTTTATCTTAATGCATAGAATGCATTAAGATAAAAAACCTTCTGCCTTTACAACCCCTTTAAGCCGGCCAGGCTGATTGTACCCAAGTTGATCAATCAACTCTGGTAAAACCAGCTTGTCAGGTTTTTCTTTCTTCTGGCCGGGACGGCTCCCCGCAACCCCCCTCTTCGCTGAGACAACACATGGCTCCATGAGAGGGATTCCTCCAACACTTGCGGGTAGATAAAATAATCAAGCAATTTTCTTTCCTGCAACCCATCTATGGCTGGCTTTACCCTTTGATGTTGCGAGACTAGCCATAGGGCTATTATTTGATGGATGTATGGCACTGGAAATACCCTGATAGAAGGGGATATTTGTGTTGCCTCTGTACACATCATACACCGTTCAGGTTAGATATGATTTTTGTCACACTGGAGTTACTCTTTGTAGTCTCTCACAGTTTACTTATCTACCTCAAGATATTTCAGACTACTACTTTCTAAAACTCTGATGCCCCTTAAAATCCTAAACCTTGGAGAATAGCCACACGCAGTTTGAGTGATACTATGGTGTTCTATAAATATGAATATGATATGAGTAATTTTTTGTCACAACAATGGAGATGCAACTTCTTAGAAAAACAAATGTGGATAAAATAGACTAATTAGGACAGGGAACTCTGAATGCAGAAAGGACTTATCTACAGGAACCATCTCCAAACAACTTCCAAAACTGGAAATCTTGAGAGAGACTGTATAATCTTGCCCTTACTCTAGGAACTTCAAAAAACCCTCACTTAGCAGCCTCAACATTTTGAGTTTGACCAAACATCATTATTCTATATCCAGGATTTCTGATGCTAATCATACCTTAAAAACCTTCCTGGGCCCCATTGGAAAAAGAGGAATTGTTTTGGGCTACACATAAAATATACTAACAAAAAGGATAGCTGATGAGCTGAAAAAGTGATTAGTGAAACAAGGCAGCAAAGAAAACAAGGAAATTAGTCATTCAAGAAAGGAAATTGCGGGGATTTTTGCGGTGCCAAAAAAGGTCCAAAGAAAGGTTTTGACAAAGAATAAACAAATTGTCAAAATATAATATATAATTATTTGCAAATGAGAGCATAGTGTTAGGACAGACACCACCAACTAAGTCGCTTACCCTACAACAGCTTCCCACCAAAACATCCGAAGACTGAGTCCACACTCCCATAGGCCCCCCCACGGGAAATGGTCAAAGTGCAGTCACAGAGGACAGAAAGGCGAAACTATAAAACAAAAGTTCATTAATAAAAAAGACACGTGAGAAAAAAAGGGGGGTTTTATCTCAATTAGTAGATACTTACTAAAAACAGTATATTTATCGGGACATGAGATCAAAGGCGACTTTGAACAGCCTGCTTTGGACAGCCTGCTAGATATTAGATGCAGGAAGTCTTGCTAAAGAGAAAGAAAATGCAACTAAATAAAAAATGAGAATCTTTGAAAAAGAAAAAAGGAGAAAGAAAAAAGCAAATAAAAAAGAAAAGAGAATCTTTGATCTATGAATATCTGTAATTAAGATAAGAAATAGTGGATGAGAAAAGGGGTAACCAAAAAAAAACGGGGTAATCAAGATATAGACAATTAATTAGTGAGTGGGACAATGTCTCTCAGGAACCCTTATTTATAAAAATAGGACTTTTTAGCAGAACCCTTGCTTATAGAGGATATATTGGACAGTGGGAAAGGTTCGGAAGGTAATATTGTACAGCTTCGGTATAGAACAAGGGGTAAATAGATGTTGATAAAATAACCAATGAAAATATTTAAACGGCTACAGAACTTACCAGTAATAGAGACACCGCTCGATGGAGTCTGGCCCTCCAGCTCTGGCAGACAGAACAGCCAGACAAGCCGGTCTTATCTGTCCTCCATCGAGCTGGCGCCTGACGTCACCGACTCGATGTTGACGGAAAGACGCCTCTGCGCATGCGCAGAGTGCCAGCGAGTCCCTAGAAACTACAGTACCCATAAGGCCCTGCAAAGGAGGGAGGAGTCAAGGCCGTCCACAATGACAGGTGGGAAGGCCATGACAGACACCCATCCCAGTGGCAGGGACCAGAGGGGAGGAGCTGGGATGGAAATAGCACGGATGGAAGTGCAAAAGAGAGGACACCTAAGCGTCACCCAAAGATAGGGACTCCCAGCGGCGCAGCGTGAAACGGGCATGCATTGATAATATCAATGCATGCCCTGGGCGTCCATATGACTGCTGGAGACGAAGTCCCAGAGAGAGAGGAATGAAGGAACAGGCATGGATAGATTGAAGAGGGGAGCTGATGAGGGTGAGTAGAGGGGCACAGATGCTGGACCACCCACATCTGTGGCCCATCTAGATGTCCGAAGAAAAACCAGGCTCTCCTTGACAAAATTCACAATAAAGAAAATTATTTTAGTAAGTTATACAAAGTAAAAGAAAAAAATACATAAAAATTATGTAGTATATATCAGGTATATCAATAAATCAACACATGAATAAATAAATAAGTCTGAATTTATATAAAGAAATAATCACAATTAACTCAAAAGGTAAAAAAAAAAAACACAGAGAAACCAACAAGGGGAGAAAAGTAAAGGGAAGGCTGACAATCATTGGAGTGTCCATCTTCTTCTTCTTAATTGGTTTTATATGGACTCTTATTCGTTTGAAAAACTGTCGCTTGGTCTTACCAATGTAGAAGCCACCACACAGACACTGGGCTAGATAAATAACCCCCCATGTCTGACAAGTGACCCTACATTGGATAGAATGCCAATTGCCATTGGGAAGTTTAAATTTTGTCTTTTGATCAGCAAACTGGCAGATATCACAACCCCCACAGGGAAATGTACCCCAGTTGGCCTGAGTTATAGATAAACAAGTGGTGTCGAAATGGCTGTGGACTAGGCGGTCTTTCAAAGACGGAGCCCGTCTAAAAGTAATCAGGCCAACTGGGGTACATTTCCCTGTGGGGATTGTGATATCTGCCAGTTTGTTGATCGAAAGACAAAATTTAAACTTCCCAATGGCAAATGGCATTCTATCCAATGTAGGGTCACTTGCCAGACACTGGGGGTTATTTATCTAGCCCAGTGTCTGTGCGGTGGCTTCTACATTGGTAAGACCAAGCGACTGTTTTTCAAACGAATAACAGACCATATAAAACCAATTAAGAAGAAGATGATGGACATGGCCATCAGCCGACATGTGGGAATACGCCATGAATTCAACCCTCAATTCATTAAATTTCTGGCATTAGAACATGTCCCCTTGGACTCTAGAGGGGGCAGTGTTGACCGTACCTTGCTCCAGCCTGAAGCCCGCTGGATCTATGATCTCAAAGCTACAGTATTTCCTGGATTTAATGAGGGCCTTAGTTTCAAGCCCTTTCTTTAAATCCAATGAATGTCAGCCTTCCCTTTACCTTTTCTTTGTTGGTTTCTCTGTGTTATTTTTTTTTTTTTGCCTTTTGAGTTAATTGTGATTATTTCTTTATATAAATTCAGACTTATTTATTTATATGTTGATTTGTTGATATACCTGATATGTACTACATAATCTTTATGTATTTTTTTCTTTTACTTTGTATAATTTACTAAAATAATTTTCTTTATTGTGAATTTTGTCAAGGAGAGCCTGGTTTTTCTTCGGACATCTAGATGGGCCACAGCTGTCGGTGGTCCAGCATCTGTGCCCCTCTACTCACCCTTGTCAGCTACCCTCTTCAATCCATCCATGCCTGTTCTCCATTCCTCCCTCTCTGGGACTTCGTCTCCAGGAGTCATACGGACGCCCAGGGCATGCATCGATATTATCAATGCATGCCCGTTTCACGCCACGATGCGCCGCTGGGAGTCCCTATCTTTGGGTGACGCTTAGGTGTCCTCCCTTTTGCACTTCCATCCGTGCTATTTCCATCCCAGCTCCTCCCCTCTGGTCCGTGCCACTGGGATGGGTGTCTGTCATGGCCTTCCCACCTGTCATTGTGGACGGCCTTGACTCCTCCCTCTTTGCAGGGCCTTATGGGTACTGTAATTTCTAGGGACTCGCCGGCCCTCTATGCATGCGCAGAGGCGTCTTTCTGTCTGCATCGAGTCGGTGACATCAGACGCCGGCTCAATGGAGGACAGATAAGACCGGCTTATCTGGCTGTTCTGTCTGCCAGAGCCGGAGGGCCAGACTCCATCGAACAGTGTCTCTATCACCGGTAAGTTCTGTAACTGTTTAAATATTTTCATTAGTTATTTTATCAACATCTATCTATTTACCCCTTGCTCTATACCAAAGCTGTACAATATTACCTTCCCAACCTTTCCCACTGTCCAATATATCTTCTATAAGCAAGGGTTCTGCTACAAACGAAGTCCTATTTTTATAAACAAGGGTTCCTGAGAGACATTGTCCCACTCACTAATTTATTGTCTATATCTTGATTACCTCCTGGTTGTTTGATTACCCCTTTTCTCATACACTATTTCTTATCTTAATTACAGATATTCATAGATCAAAGATTCTCTTTTCTTTTTTATTTAGCTGCTTTTTTCTTTCTCCTTTTTCTTTTTCAAAGATTCTCATTTTTTATTTAGTTGCATTTTCTTTCTCTTTAGCAAGACTTCCTGCATCTAATATCTAGCAGGCTGTCCAAAGTAGGCTGTTCAAAGTCACCTTTGATCTCATGCCCCGATAAATATACTGCTTTTAGTAAGTATCTACTAATTGAGATAAAACCCCCCTTTTTTCTTTTTTTCTTTTTTTCGAACGTATCTTTTTTATTGATGAAATTTTGTTGTTTTATAGTCTCGCCTTTCTGTCCTCTGTGACTGCACATTGACCATTTCCCATGGGGGGGACCTATGGGAGTGTGGACTCAGTCTTTGGTTGTTTTGGTGGGAAGCTGTTGTAGGGTAAGCGACCTAGTTGGTGGTGTCTGTCCTAACAGTATGCTCTCATTTGCAAATAATCATATATTATATTTTGACAATTTGTTTATTCTTTGTCATTTATTATAATTTTTTGTCTTCATAACTGTTTAGTTTTTTACGCTACCTGTGTCTTCATTCGCACATCCCCTGAAGAAGCAATCAGCGAAACATGTCGGGCTAATGTGCAATGGATCTATTCTGCTTGAATCTGCTTTTTGTGACCACCATATCACCATTATCATTGTAAATACATTCTCTTGTACTTATTAACCTTGAATTTGCTAAAATAAAATATTAGCTATACTTTTTAAACAATCACCTTTCTTTTGACCTTTTTTGGCACAGCAAAAATCCCCGCAATTTCTTTGTCTTGATCTACTTATATTTGGGATGAGGTGCCTTATGATTGGGTGTTTCACCATTAACCAGACCAACTTCTTATTTCAAGGAAATTAGTCAGTTTCTTAAGAGCAGTGAGTGCAATCACACACAAATACCATAAAAAGTGAAGCACTCTATAATACGAGGAAAATAAATAAATAAATCTGTCCTCTACCCTTGCTCTAAGGTAACAGTAGACTTTGAGACCCAAGACTATTGTGACACTGCTGATCTCATATATATCTTAACAGTGAAGAGCGCCACTATATGGTAAATAGGGCTGAAACCACTAATCAACATAATCAATTATGAAAATAGTTGTCAACTATTTTCATAATCAATTAGTTGGTCAGCCCACCTGCATACAGAATGCATTATTTGTTTACATGTCAGGAAATACAGGGCAGCGCACATACACTCAGTACACCGTTCATACATGTTAGCAAGTGCCTGAGAACTTGTGAATGTGTGAGGAGCAACGCATCATAGGACATATAGTCCTGGTTTGAAAAATAGGCCTGGTCCTTAAGTAGTTAAAATGATTATATCCATGAAAAAAAGTCTCAGCCTTTAGTACTACTTTAATATAAAAGATTTACATTCACCATCCACCCTTCCTGTAGCTTCATGTCTGACTCCCAGTTAAAATAAGCTGTGTATCCGACCTGTTAGGCCCCTTCCACACGGGGTGGATCCGTTTGGCGGAGTCTGCCAGCTCAGGAGGAGATCGCTCAGTTGATTTCCGCTGAGCCGGCGTATGATAGGTCCGTCTCTGCTCACTGAGTAGGGAGGGACCTGTCAGAGCCCCGCTGATTCCTATGGGGAGATAAGACGAGAACGGACAGCATATCCGTTTTCACCAGATTTCATCCGATCCGCCGGACGGATGGCGGACCATATCGCCATATGTCTGATTTTAGCAGATCGGATGGCAGGTGGGTGTCAACGGACACATCTCCACTGACATCCGCCTGCCCATAGGAGTCAATGGATGGTCCACTCTGATCCGTCTGAAAAATGGACAGGCGGAATCCGAGCGGGTTTGTCATGTGAAAGAGGCCTTATGTAGTGATTATTTGCCATTTTTGTACTATAAAGGGCTAATTTTTGTTTTGTTTTTTTGTTTTTTTTAACCCCATCATAACAGATGATACAAAAAAAGTATGCTGCTGCTACTAAATGTCCTATTAAATGCTGGCCACATTTTTTTGAACAAGAATATTTGTACAAATATTCGTATGCAAATTTTTTGTATATTCGATGAATGGACAAATGTCATTTGAACATTTCACTTGTTTTCAACATTCAATTTTAAAATGAATGTCATTTCTAAAAGAAAACCACATACGCTGCCCGAAAATTTGTTCGCTCAAGAAAAGTTTTCTTATCTGCTCCTTCAAATTTTTCTGGCACTGTGGTCGAAAACTAATGTTGATTTGACCCCACTAACGATTCCAAAATTGGGTTCTTAAAATTAAAAATTTCAAAGGAAAAATGTGTTCATGTATGGGCAATGTAAGTGACAGCAGGCTCAGATAGATTGTATCCAGCTACCTGCCTAGGACAAGGGAGTCTGTCATGCATATTATTATATGACAATCCCGTCTGAAAATCGGTATAACAGCGTTTTAGGTCTTTAAAGAAAAAAAAAAAAAAAAAATCTCTTTTTGAATAAAAATTTTGATCTCGGAGTCTGATTATATGAACAAGATTCAACCTTTAATAGTATATACATCTCTTCTGTCTGTTATTTTCAGAGTGGGTTCAATATTTTGTTCCCCAACCATATAGCTGATTATTTATATTTACCACTGCATATAGATATTCAAGAATAAATTGTCTTTTATTTTTACTTTTACATAACAACTAAATTATATACCAAACTTTTTTTTTTAGATTCTTACCCGAATAATCAAAATATTAATTGGCCAACTAATCGATTATGAAAACAATCGTTAGTTGCAGCCCTAATGGTAAATCTCTGGATATTTCTGTCTGCGGTTAACGTGGGTATTAAAGACATTTATTCTAAGCCACAACTGTTAGTGCGAACGTTTTGACATTTTAAAATAAAACAGAAAATTGTTATACTTACCGTGATTTTCCTTTCCTGGCCCATCCTCACGTCAGCACACAACAGGTTAACACCTCCTCTGGAGCCCCACATGACCACCTGTTCCTAGCTAAATAAAAGACAACACCTCCCCCAACATAAGTGTTCGATAACCTAGCCTACAACAGGTTACTAGGGAGAGAGTCCTGTGCTGATGTGAGGATGGGCCAGGAAAGGAAAATTACGGTATTTGATCACAATTTTCCATTTTGCTGGCCCACATCACGTCAGCACACAATGGGATATAACATAGCTGAACAAATGAAAAGAGACATTGTCAATCAAAGAAAAGCTGCCAAAGCCCCAAAAGAAAAAAAAAATCTCTCTTGTATCTCTTGTCCCAAACTTGCTGACAGCACATTTAGTTTGTAAGGTTGAATGAATACCGTACAAGACCTTCAAGCTAGCCCTTACCTATATCTTCCAAGCAATCCTGGCATAACTGCCAACAGTGGATGACTCTTGAGGACCTGGTGGCTAAATGAAACGATTGTCCACTTTCCTCTTTTGACCAAGTACACTGTAACTTGATCTCGTGTAAGGAACTGAAGTCTTCCTGCTGTGCACTCAGTGACTCTCATGTGAAAACTTGGAGGGACTACTTCCCACTTTTGCTGGAAGCTGGATACCACTTTAAAATTGAATTTTGGAGATAGATGTAGTATCACCATTTCTGGTAAAAAACAAAAAACAAAAAAAAAACAACAAAGTGCCATTGAGGAAAGTGCTGCAATCTTCAACCTTCTTCTGTCTGAAGTAGTTGCTGTCAGAAGAACTAGTTTTACCGTGAGGTACTTCAATGGAAATTAAACCATTGGAGCAAAAGGTTCTCTCTGATCTAAGACCAAGTACCATAGAGGGAACAAGGATTTCCTTCAAGGTCATCTATAGATTGTCACCTCTGAGAAGCATCTGGTCACTGGCTTTTCCACCCATCTGCAGCCTGTGAAAGATGAGGTAGAGATCTGTACCTTAAATGGAGTTGTATGCCAGACCAACCTCTAGCGCTGACTGTAAAATGTCAAGGATATTGGCTAGAGCAGGGAACACAGGGGAGAAAGCTTTTGCTGAGCAAACTAAACCAATCTCTTTCATATCCTCTCATATGTAGCGTTCATTTATGATCTTCTAAGGTCACCAAGGTCTGAACAACCTCGAATGAGAATCCCTGCACCTCTAGTCTAGCCTGTTCCATAGCCAGGCTATTAAAAGTACTCTCATTGGATTGGGGTGCTGTCACTGACCTTGCCATAAAAGATTTAATTTGACCAGAAACAGGTTTGGTGCTGCTGATGACATCTGGGGGAGCAGTGAAAGCCAAGGCCTTCTCAGTAGGTAGAAAGGACCTGTATGGCATGGACTTGTTCTGTCCAAGTTTTCAGAAGTACCTTTATATTCAAGGACACCGGAGAGAGACAGAGATCAAACAGAAAATTCCATGGCACTGTGAACCTATCTTGTATGACAGCGTCTTTGCATTGGTATCCTGTTGCAAATATCAGAAGCTGTGTATTCAGTGGAGTCTTCCTGAGAACTACTGCTAGAAAACCCCATAGGGCCAATATTGGTTTGAGGCACTTGTTGAAAAATATTCTGCCTAACCGAACCAATGGTTGATTTTGCTTTCATGACAAGAAGACCAACCTTCACTGGTGGTTCTCAGCCCAGCGAAAAATTTCTTTGCAAGATGTAACAGGAAACTACTTTTTGTGTCCCCTTGGCAGGCAATGTAGGCTACTACTGTCTTGTTGTCAAGCAACTTTACTCAGGCCCCCTTGAAGATGTATATAAAAAATTATGTGCAGCGCTTAAGAGTAAATAGGCAAAACCAATGAAGTATAATGTGAATATCCACATAAAAATAAAATAGAATTATGTACCTCTACACATTCATATGTGAAAAAAGAGAATTTTGTACTTCTACGCATTCATATGTGAAAAATCAATAAGTGTAAGTAAATGACTACAAACAATATATATATATATATATATATATATATATATATATATATATATTATATATATAAATATGGGAAAGTGATGTGAATTCCATAGGACATCCAACGTTCTATGAGTCCAAATCCTGTCGTATAGAAGTTGATACATTGTAAAAGAAAGTCCATAAAGGAGTAGTGAAGAGAAAATAACTTCTGAACAAAGAAAAGTATTTTCATGTGACATCAATGTTAAGTGATAAAACAGCAATAGAACCACCACCGGTTGTGTGAAGGCTTACCAGAGTAAGTGGACTCAAATGGGCTTATGCTCAATGAGTCAACAAGGCTTGTGGTGTAAACACCAATGCATGGAACCTCTATGCCTGTATTCTGGATCAGAGTGGAAGATGGTCCATCCGCCCAGAAGACAACACAGAACAGCAATCCTTAGAAATAGCCAACGTGCCGTACTGGGTCCTCTCATGCAGTCAAACAGTATAAACAAAAGAGAAAAAACTCCACATATTGTGAACCCGTAAAAAATATAATATGTTTAATAAAATTGGGAACATGCACATTTGGTAGGTGTATAAAGCACTTAAAATGTACAGAATGAACAACGCAATGACATACGCAGGGCTCGACCCGATGCGTTTTGTCTAAAGAGACATCATCTGGAGTGTGAGCCTGACGTAGCCACTGCATTTATATAAAATATAAGACCCCCAATCATGTAAATGTCCACCTGTGATTGCAATCTGTGCTTCAAACATGTTGTCATGGCACTTCCTGTTTGGCAAAATGGCGCTGGGGCGTGCGTTCCAAGCCTCAATCTGAGCTGAGTTGAATATCCCATAGACTTCTATGGGGGTGGGCCAGTGCTGCTCAAGCCTCGCTCTGCAGATCGGCTGGCAGGCAGACTGCACTATACGGACGTCACCGCTAACTCCGCCTAGATTGCTCCCACCAGACCATCTGCGGTTCAAGCATCGCTCTGGAGAAACCAGTGTATACACCGTGTCATTAACAGGAAGTTCGAAAGCGGTGACACCACCATATGTTGTTTTTTAAAATATGGGAAGCAAATAATCACGTTTCAAAATGTAAATATTTGAAAAAAACAAATGGAAGAAAAAATTGGAAATGAAGCAATCACAGGACTGGTCACTATCACAAAACCCTGTTTATAAGAAATTATACAATGAATAAAATACAATACATAAATTATGTAACCCATCAGAAAAGATTAAAATTTTAAATAAAATAAACACAATACAGTACATGATTAAGTAGCGTATCAAGAAAAAACAAAGATGAATTTTCTAAAGAATTAAGCAAAAAAACTTGAACAGTGTATATGCATAATTCATTTCATGACTTAATAAATGCGTTAATGTCCCACTCGATATTTAAACCTAAGGGGGAGTGGCATTGAAGCTCTTAGATCCAAGAAATTTTGAGGCGTGACACACCCCTGCTTGTTGCCCCGCCCCTCAAAGGGGGTAAAAACCTGTCAATAACTAAAAATTCAGTACCCTTAGGGTCTCTGTTGTGAAACTGTCAATAATGGCTGGGGACTTTATGTTTAGTGTTGCCCTTTTTGATAAGGGCTACATGCTCATTAACCCTTACAGAAAAAGCATGGATTGTTCTGCCCACATATTGCTTGCCATAAGGGCATGTGAGCAGATACACCACATTTTTTGTGGCACATGTGCAGAAGTGCTTGATGTCATATAAACAATTCGTGATAACCGATTTAAACTGTAAGGTCTTAAGCCGTCCTCGTGTATTATAGTGGCATACATTGCACTTCTTGCATGGAACGTATCCAACAAGATTGTGAAAAAAGGACGTTCTCACAGGGGATTAATAATATTGGGTGCAATTTTACTTTGTAAGGATGGAACTCCCCTGTATACCACCCTAGGTTGGTCCGGTAACAAAGAACCCAAAACTTTCTCTTTTCAGAACGTCCCAATGTTTATGAATAATGGACTTAATCTGCACATGTTGAGTGGAAAATGAAGTGATCAATGACCACTTAAAGGCCTCATTGGAATCAGTAGGGGGTTTGTCTATCAATAGAGAGTTCCTCTCAGTTTCTAAGGCTTTCTGAAATTCTCCCTCAACCTCTAACTTTTCATATCCCTTGTCTAAGAATCTCTGTTTTAAGACATGGATTTTAAGCCTGGATTTTAAGGGTTTCAGTGTCAGAACAGTTCCTGCGCAACTGTCAGAGAGCTCACCTTGCTGGTCATGGGATTGGCCACCAGAGGGAGTGCCTGTGAGCAAGCCGGCCTATTTAAGTTTGTCAGGCACTCTGTTCAGTACTGCCTGATCATCAGCTTCCTGTGCCGTAGTTCCTGTTTCCTGTCTTGTCTTCCTGTTTACCTGATCTCCTGACGACCCGGATTGCCCTTGGATTCCCCTGTTTGCTGCCTGTACCTGACCTTGGCCTGTTTGACTCCGCTTCTGCCTGCTCCTATTGTACCTTGCTGCCAGTCTGTTGCCGAACCCAGCCTGTCTCCTGACCATCCTGCTCAGTCTCATCGCCTGTGTTCCAGCCTGCACCTGCTGTTCATAGACTGCTATTCCACCAGCATCTGGACTCTAGTTCACAGGCTCTCATACCACTCCGCACTCCTGTGCTTCCTGTTACCTTACCAGGGGCCGCGAGTCGGACGCGTAAGGGAGCCTACTCTCTGCCCAAGCGGACTCACCGGTCTGGTAAGTAGGAGTCTGATAGCAACCTCAGAAATTGGCTGCGTGGAACTGAGCGCAGCCAAGATCTGTGGTGGCAACTGTCCAAAGGGATAAACCCATTACGATCAGTTGGTTTGAAATGGGTTTGGAATTTAAACTGGCGAACAACGATCTCAATTTCCAAGTCCAAGAAATTTATTTTCTTGTGACTGGACTCAAAGATATTCCCAGATCATTCTCATTAAGAGAAGTAAAAAAATCTGGTCAAGGCAATCAGGACTGCCATCCCATAGGAGGATGTCGTCTATATATCTAGCCCAAAAGCACCAATTCGGGCCTTTCCTGGGCATAGACGACATCCTCCTCCCACTTAGCCATAAATAAATTGGCGAGGCTGGGGGCAAATTTAGCCCCCATTGCCACGTCTCTCTGTTGAAGAAAAAAATGGTTATCAAACTAAATATAATTGTGCTGGGTAGCAAACTCCAACAATAATGTAAGCACTCTGAGGTTGAGTAAGAGAAGGATCTTTGAACATAAAATGCTGGACTGCTTCTATTCCCAACTGATGTGGTATGCTGGTATACAGGGAGGCAACATCAGCTGTGGCCACCCTGCACATTGACATCTTCTAACAACTTGATGGTCTGTCTAGTGTCTTTCAAGTATGAGGGTGCACATTTAAATAGTGGCTGGAGAAAAAAAAAATAATGTAACGCCCCAAACGTGATGTAATCAAATCGATGCCGCTCACGATGGGGCATCCAGGGGGATGTGTAGGATTCTTGTGGATCTTGGGTAAGTAATACATAGTCGGAATTCTGGGGCTACAGGAACTAAAAATGCTTTTTCCTTTTTGTTTAAAATATGTGAAACAAACCAATTTTCCAAAGTCACAAGATCTTTCTTATAACTACAGGTGGGATTACGGGGTAATTCTTTATAAGTGTCGTGATCACTCAGAATTCTACCCATTTCTTTTTAGTAGTCCTCTTTATCTAAAATGACGATGCCTCCGCCATTGTTGGCGGGGCGAATAACGAGGTCCTTCCTATCACAAAAGGATTTGAGTCCTACATTTGACATGGGCTGATTGTATTTTTTTAAGGGGTAATTTCTCAAGATCTTTAAGGACCAGATCTCTGAAAATAGAAATGGCTGGAGCCGCTTAAACTGGAGGATTGAACAAAGATGGGTTTTGATAAGCCAGAATGTACAGTACCTGAAGTGGCTGCTCTGGACGGGTTTCTAAATGGAATCGCTGGATGTTAATTTTTCTGATATACTTATGTATGTCGATAAATGTGCCAAATTTGTCCAATTTTTTAGAAGGAGCAAATTTGAGGCCTTTATCTAGAATAGTTTGTTCTTCTCTACTTAGTTCTTTTTTTTTTTTAAAGGTTAACTTTTTTATTGTTTTGTAATACACAGATATCCAGGTGTACATTTGGAGCGAACAGCGCTTCAATCATAATGAAATACATTTATCTGGCATCCAGTCAGTGAACACAAAGCTACATGTAGGCCACATTGCTGTTTGGTATAGTTAAACCCATAGAGAGTTCAAGGACATACATACATAGTGTGGAATCTGTAGTGGGCACGAGGGAGGTAACACTATCAATGCCTCCTGATCTATCATGAATAAAAAGGAATTTGTCCCAGTTGACCTGAAACCCAGAGAAATTACCAAACCACCGGAAAATATCCAGCAGGGCAGGGAGAGACTGGGGGTCTGCCAAGTAGATCAGCATGTCGTCCGCATACAGGGATACCTTTTCCTCCAGACCCCCAATCGTCAGTCCCTTAATTTCCCTGCTGGATTATATCAGTGCCTCAAGGGGTTCTATCGCCAGAGCGAACATGGTGCCTCTCTTTATCAAAAAGGGATCGGATATGGATGCATTTACTCTTAGTCTAGCGGTAGGTTTAAGATACAGCAGTTGTATCCATTTGATAAAACTGGTGCCAAATCCAAACTTAGCCAGGACTTCTTAAAAGGTAGGGCCAATCAATCAAGTCAAAGGCCTTGTGAGCATCTAGGGCCAAGATGGCCCAAGAGCCAACTGTGTCATGAACCGCCTGCATATTGATAAAAAGTCTGCACGAGTTAATAGTGGTTGATCGCCCAGGGATGAATCCAGTCTGATCTGCACCAATGATAGTAGTAATGACTGTATTTAATCGTTGGGCCAGCACTTTGGCCAGAATCTTTACATCTGAATTAATGACGAGATTGGTCAATACGATTCGCAGAGAAGGTGGTCCTTATGGGGTTTAGGAATGAGGACAATCAGCGCCTCAGACATAGAAGGCGGTAACTGTTTAAGGCAAAATGATATATCTGAAGCAGGTGCGGGATCAGTAATTCCCTAAACTGCATGTACCAAAGGAGAATCCATCTAATCCCGGCATTTTATTTTTGGTAAATGATTGCATAGCCTCCCTTATTTCCTCAGTTGTTAAAGGAGCATCAAGCAGTAGGGCCTGGTGGTACATTCATTTTTTAAGTGAGATGTCAGAGAGATAGTCATCTAGTTCCACTATGGTGTAGTGAGCTCTACTAGCGTATAGTGTGGAGTAAAATGTGACAAACGCTTCCATTATCTCTTTGTTTTGTTCAACTACTACTCCTTCTGAGTTCATGATTCTCAGAATATTGCATGGCTGATAATCAGGTCTAGCTAGATAGGCCAACAGGTAACTATTTTTGTCGCCAAACTCAAAAAGTCGTTAATTCTGACATAGCAATTTTTTCTGGGTGCGTTCCAAGAGTGCCTACTCTAGTTCCCTAGCCTCGTGTCACCATATGGCGTGTGTTTCAGGGGTAGGAGATAAGTGGAATAAGCGGTCTTCGCATCTCTAATGCCGCGTACACACGATCGGACTTTCTGGCATACTTGGTCCGGCACACTTTCTGACGGACTTTGTCCGCCAGGTGCGCCGGACTTTAAAATGGACGGACTTGCCCACACACGACTGGACTTTCCGGTGGGCTAAGTCCGCCCATCTTTCCGACGGACTTTCGCCGGAGTTACGGCGGACTTTCAGAATGAACGGACTTGCCCACACATGGACAAGTCCGTTCATTTTGAATGTGACTCAGGTGCGACGGGACTAGAAAAGGAAGTCAATCTTGCCACTTTTATCGGTGAGATTGACACCTTGCGGCGTGGGGTCCCCCCTAAAATCCATACTAGACCCCGATCTGAGCACGCAGCCCGGCCGGTCAGGAAAGGGGGTGGGGACGAGCGAGCGCCCCCCCTCCTGAACTGTATCAGGCCACATGCTTTCAAAATTGGGGGGTGCTTAGGGGGAGGGGGGCCCTGCGGGGCCCCCCCACCCCAAAGCACCTTGTCCCCATGTTGATGAGGACAAGGGCCTCTTCCCGACAACCCTGACCTTTGGTTGTCGGGGTCTGCGGGCGGGGAGCTTATCGAAATCCGGGAGCCCCCTATAATAAGAGGGCCCCAGATCCACAGGTTTTTAAAATAATTTATTAAACAGCTCCGGGGGGGGTCTTCCTCCGGCTTCGGGGGTCCCTCTGGTTCCTCTTCTCCCGGTGTTCCAGTTCTTCGGCCGGCTCATCCGCTGTCTTCAGGCCGCTCTCTTGCCAGCGGAGGTCCGGGCTTCTTGGCTTCTTCCCTCTTCTCTTCTCCAGATGTTGACACGATGCTCTCTCCGGCTGGACTGCTCTCTGAGGGCTCCGTTGTGACTTATATAGGCGGAGACCCCGCCCCTTATGATGTCACAGTCCCTGGGCATGCTGGGACTGTGACGTTTTAGGGGGCGTGGTCACCGGGTGATGTTAGGGGGCATGGTCACCGGGGTCTCCGCCTATATAAGTCACAACGGAGCTCTCAGAGAGCAGTCCAGCCGGAGAGAGCGTCGTGTCAACATCTGGAGAAGAGAAGAGGGAAGAAGACAAGAAGCCCAGAAGTTCGGACCTCCGCTGGCAAGAGAGCGGCCTGAAGACAGCGGAGGAGGCGGCTGAAGAACTGGAACACCGGGAGAAGAGGAACCGGAGGGACCCCCGAAGCCGGAGGAAGACCCCCCTGGAGCTGTTTAATAAATTATTTTAAAAACCTGTGTAGTGTGTTTTATTGACACTTTTTCCCTAGGTGAATGGGTAGGGGTACCATGTACCCCATACTCATTCACATAGGGTGGGGGCCGGGATCTGGGGGCCCTCTTATTATAGGGGCTCCTGGATTCTGATAAGCCCCCCGCCCGCAGACCCCGACAACCAACGGCCAGGGTTGTCGGGAAGAGGCCCTTGTCCTCATCAACATGGGGACAAGGTGCTTTGGGGTGGGGACGAGGCACCCCCAAGGCACCCCCCCATGTTGAGGGCATGCGGCCTGGTATGGTTCAGGAGGGGGGTGCTCGCTTGTCCCCACCCCCTTTCCTGACCGGCCGGGCTGTGTGCTGGGATCGGGGTCTGGTATGGATTGTAGGGGGGACTCCACGCCGTTTTTTCGGCGTAGGGGCTTCTTTTTATAATCCATACCAGACCTAAGGGCCTGGTATGCCCCGCGCTCGCCGCAATAGGAAAATTTGTTTTTCCTATTGCAGCGAGAGCGAAATGCAATACCCAGCCCTCGCGTCGTATCTGGTCCGTTGGACCAGCATACACACGAGCGGGCTTTCCGTCGGACCAGCACACAGACGAGTGGACTTTCCGCCAGAAACTGAGTCCGACGCAAAGATTTAAAACTTGTCTCAAATCTAGGTCCGGCGGGCTTTCGGGAAAAAGTCCGCCGGAGCCTACACACGGTCGGATTGTTCGGCAGACTCTGGTCCGCCGGACCAAGTATGCTGGAAAGTCCGACCATGTGTACGTGGCATAAGTCCTCCTTCTGCATCTTCCATTAGGATCTAGTTTGATGTGTTTAATAGTGATAGGTGCTGATTTGGCTATAAGGATAAAAGTACCCCGGGCATATGTGGAGTATGTGGAGTGAAGGGCATATGCTATTTTAGCTCTTTTAAGGGCCATAACCCTGGGTTTCCTGGAGAAGGATCACATGCAGATTATGTCATGTCAGACACTCAAACATTAATGATCGTTTCACTTTAGAGTTAAGCCCCCTAACATTCCATGAGATTAGACGTAGTCTAGCCAAAGGTAAGCTTTAATCATAGTTATGGACGCCCAGTTCTTATGGTGCCTCTTATGGTGCCTCGACCAAAGCGTGGAGCTCTGTGCATCCCGAGGAGTAGGAGTGAGCATGAATTTATACATGTGAGAGAACAGTGCGCCTGCAGCAAATATTAACTGGATGCCAAGATGGCTGATGAGGCCATGAACAAAAAGTAGGAGAAACTATACAAAAAAAAGTGACAAAAGAAAAAATCCCCAAAACATTTAGAACCACCCTAACCCTCCCGGCTCCCAAACCCAAACACATGAGAGCTTTGTTCCCAAAACTAAAACTGCAAATCAGGGGGCCCTAATACAGTCCCGCGACCAACAAACCCTGAGGAGCGGAAAGAAGACTGTGGCAGTGGGCTGCCATCCATGTCTACACAAACCAATATATGAGTAGTAACCCGGATGCTTGAGCAAGCGTTCCAAAAGTGGTAGGAGAATATCCCCAAAATAGAAAAACAGGGAAGTGGTAGGGACAGTCATCCAGGATAAATTATGTCAATGTGACCTACATCAAAGTGTCCCCAACTTCTTGTGGGTAGGGAATGGTGGGAGGGTTGTGAAGGATGCGGTGTCCTGTCCCACACTCTCCCCCGTTAATAGCAACTAAGTGGGGAGTTTGCAAACAAGAGGTATGTGGACATGATACAGGATAGGTATATTCAGTTATGAGGAGATCTTCGGTTCTGGTTCCTGTGATCTGGAGGCCCCAGGGTGTCTACCCAGTGTGCCGCATCTTTAGGATCCATGAAAAAAATAGGCCTTGCCTTGATGAATGACCCGTAGTCGTGCAGGATACAACATACTGTATGTCAATTGGAGATCCCTCAGTCGCCGTTTGATGGCCAAGAGAGTAGCCCTTTGCTTTTGTGTAGCGACTGACAAATCCGGGAAAATGGTGATTCCATTACCTTTGAAGAATACCCGGCCTTTTTCTCGAGCAGCCCTGAGAACCGCTTCCCTGTCCCTGAAGTGCAATAATTTAATGAGTATGGCACTTGGCGGGGCCCCAGAAGGCAGGGGGCACAGGGGGACTCGTTCAATGGCAAATAACGGTGAGAAGGTGGGGGCGTGAAGTGTGGATGTCAGCCATCGATCCATGAATGCCCCAGGAGCCCTGCCCTTTGAACCCTCCGGGTATCCCAGGAAGCACAGATTATTACGCCTCAGGCGGTCCTCCATGTTTGTCAGCTTGTCAGCCATTTGCACCCTGTGCCTTAGGTTGTGCACATCAAGTTTGAGGAAGGATAGGTCAGTTTTGATGGAGTCCATTTGTGTGGTGAGGGACGCATGGCTGTGCTGTATAGCCTCCATGATCTGTACCAGGGTGGGTTCTGCATGGCCTGTGGCTGCATGTATAGCATTAGGGGAAGCAGGATCAGTGTCCTCCGGTGGGGAGAATAAAAGGGGTTCATCAGGGCTGCAAGTGGGGGTGTGTTGTGACTCACCCTTCCCATGGAGCTGCTGCGCTGATGAGGAAGAGGATGGCTGGCTGTGCTTCTATGTATGAGGCTGGCTGGTGCCATTTTGCTACTGCTGGCATGGTGGTATCGGCGGCATGAATCCCGGAGTGTCAGCAGGGCTGTAATTGACCATCGCCCAGTGTGCTCTGGGAGTCTGATGAGGCAGGAGGGACCGCTGAAGATCGGTCGGGTTAGCAGGATCGGGTAAGGATATGTGCAGTGTGGACGGAGCTCAGGCGCCTCACGTCCTCACATCCCGTATGTTGGCCACGCCCCCTTCTTAGTTATTTAGTAATAAACTTAAACACACCTTGTGCAATTATGTTCTCTTTCTTTTTCCACTGTATTCTCCGCCCTCCCCGGGAACCTCTCTTGGGTCTGGACCCCTTTTTTCCCTGTCGAACCCCATAAAAAACCTGTCTCCCACGAGTGTTGGAATTGGAGTGATTATACCCATAGGGAGGGTATTCTTAATCAGCCTCCATATATGAGTATGCATCCTCATTGTGGGCATCGCGGAGTGGGGAACATCTGTTGTAAGTGGGTACCGAGGGGCGATCGGACCATTGTGAATTGAAATTATAGGATGTTGGATGATCATAATGATGTTCAGATGAGGGTCTATGATTTTGCCCTCCATAGCCATGTGATTGGTAGGCTGAGGAGTTGTAGGGGTTACCTCTAAAGTGACCCCTACCTCCTCTTTCATTAGGGTGAGAACTTCTACCTCTGTATGAGTTAGTCGGGGTACGGACACTAGGGTGGCACTTGTTGTGAGGAAATGTTCCCCTGGGTACCTCCTCTTCCATTAAACATATGGACAGTTTTAACATTGGAATTAATGGGTTGACCCACATCCATCTGTCCCTCTATAGGTCTAATTTAGTTTATCGGGACCTCAGGAGTTTGTTCAGATGTGGGGCGCTTTTGCCATCCGAACACCACCCCTGATTTGTAGTCTCCTACGTCCCTAGAATATTTTTTGTGTTTTTTATTTTTTTGGTCCCTCTCTTCTTTTTCCCAGATGTGTCTGGAGATTGGAGGATAGGGAATTGTATTCAGTAGAGTTTTTGTGTAGAAGGAGACTATCTTTGAGTTCCTTGATTTCTCTATCCAGGCAATTAAGCCTGTTCCTTTTCCTAGTGATAAGGAAACCAGGAAACCAAGGAATTTGGTACCTGCCTCGTTAAAGTATTTGAACCAGGATTCCAAGTCCAAATCACCTTGTTTGGGATCGATGTCCCACCTCAACTCCTGGGTGCCATATTGTTCTAAAAATGCTATGTCCCATTGAAGATGTAATTTGAACACCATAAAATTTTTTAATCTCAAGAAAAGACCTCCAATTTCTGTATCGCTACCTGTGGCTATGAAGACGCCATCAGTGTTGACTACACACGTTGCTCTATAGTCAAATACATCCATTATAACTGTCTAAAAATATATGTAATATGAAACTGGTGTCTGCAGCGATATAGATGTGTAAAACGAATGCCCCGTAAACACGAGCGGGAATTCCGCCAGCAAAAGTCCGATGAGAGCTTTTGGTCGGAAATTGCGACCGTGTGTATGCTCCATCGGACTTTTGCTGGCAGAATTCCAGCCAGCAAAAGATTGAGAGCAGGTTCTCTATTTTTCGGTCGGAAAACGCATGCATGCTTGGAAGCACTGAACTTCATTTTCTCGGCTTGTCGTAGTGTTGTACGTCACCGCGTTCTTGACAGTCGAAAGTTCAGAGAACTTGTGTGACCGTGTGTATGCAAGCCAGGCTTGAGTGGAATTCTGTCGGAAAAACCATCCAAGATTTTTTCAACGGAAATTCTGCTCGTGTGTATGGGGCATTAGAGCAGGTTCTCTATTTTTCGGTCAGAAAAAGTTCCTATCCGAAAATGCATTTGTCTGTATGCAATTCGGACATGCAAAAAATCACTCATGCTCGGAAACAATTCGATGCATGCTTGGAAGCATTGAACTTCATTTTCTTGGCTCATCGTAGTGTTGTACGTTAACCGCGTTCTTGACGATTGAAAGTTCAGAGAACTTTTGTGTGACCGGGCATATGCAAGCCAAGCTTGAGCGGAATTCTTTTGGAAAAACCATCCAAGATTTTTCCGACGGAAATTCCACTCACGTGTACGGGGCATCAAAGATCAAGATCAAAAAATGGTATATATCGCGCTGACACCCCATAAAGGTAATCAAATAGCAGCAAGCACAAAACTGCACAAGTGCAAACCAAAAAATATGTATATAAAATGTATGTGCACCACTTAAGAGTAAATATGCAAAACCAATGAAGTTCAGTGTGAATAACCACAAGAAAATAAAATAGAATTATGTACTTCTACACATTCATATGTGAAAAAAAGAGGATTTTGTACTTCTACATATTCATATGTGAAAAATCAATAAGTGTAAGTAAGTGACTACAAACATATATATGAGAAAGTGACGTGAATATCACAGGACATCCAATGTTCCATGAGTCCATATACTGTCTTATAGAAGTTGATACAACGTAAAAAAAAGTCCATAAAGGAGTAGTGAAGAGAAAATAACTTCTGAACAAAGAAAAGTATTTCCATGTGACATCAATGTCGAGTGATAAAACAGCACACCACCGGTTGTGTGAAGGCTTACTAGAGTAAGTGGACTCAAAGGGCTTATGTTCAATGAGTCAACAAGGCTTGTGGTGTAAACACCAATACATGGAACCTCTACACCTGTATTGAAGAAGAAGAACCTGATAGTCTTGCAATGCTAGAAAAAGGTTCCTTCCCTTCGACGATTGGTAAGTCTGCATTCCACCATGCTCCAATGGCCTTGCACCTGATTTTTCAGATTGTGGGCACCCCAGCCCGAGACTGGCATGTGGCTTCAGAATCATCCTACCTCCTGGGCTGAGAGGCATGCCCCGAAGAAGCACTGTGGCGATATCCAAAATTCCAGTTCTTGCTGAATTTGTATAGGCACATAGATTTTCTGATCCATAGACAGCCCAGCTCATAGACTAAAGAAGGCAAATTGAAACACCCTCATGTGCCACCTGGCTCAAGGTATCACCACTGTCAACAAGATCTTCAAAATATTCCTGGGGCTGTGCCAATTCTGTAAAAGGCACACACCTGGACTGGAAGTGACATTTGGCCACCGCAAATCTTACATGCCTCTGGTGCTCAGCATTAATTAGTACATGGAAGTATGAGTCGGCAGGTCGATTGACACTAACTGGTCCTCCTGTTGAACTATCTTTGTGACTGTCTGCATGGACTCCATCTTGAAACCTCTTGGTGTGTATGTACACATTCGATTCCTTTAAACTGAAACAGGGCAGAAGGCTCCTGCCTTAGATACTAGAAAAACTGGGAAGAGCCCCCAGATGATTCTATGTTTTCGACATCACTGGCATGATGGCAAACATTTTCTCTTCTAAGATCTGTTGGTCATCTTTACTGTCAAAAAAAAAAGATCTGTTGGTCATAAATTAAATGGATTCAGTGGTCAACTTTGGAATTCTCCGTTGTACTCCCACATAACTGTCTTCTGGACCCACTGGCCCTTGATGATTGTCGTGCAAACCCTACAATCATCAACTTCACTTAAGCTCCAACGGGAAGAGACTGGTTGGGCGCACCTTAAAAAGAATTTCCAGCCATCTTAGCAACTTGCTCTGGACTTGATTTCATGTAAAAAGTAACCTTGAGGGGGGGGCGTGGCCTGGATGGCAATGAGATAAGACGTGAGTGACCAGAGCGCCGCTCGTGGAAGATCCTGCACACGATATCCTGAGACCTAAGAACAGTCCTCTGACCCTATACCTGTGTGACCGAGGTCTGCTACAACTGCTGCGATATGTCTCCGCCAAAGAGGAACAACACAGCCTCTTCGTCCCTGGATATATACCGGAGAACGGAGCGGGACCACGAGGGGCAAGATGGCGCCTCCTCACCAGCACACACAGCTCCTCACACAGAACATGAGGCAGCTGATACTGCAAAAGTATTAGAAGATATTTCCTTATGCCAATCCACTCTGACAACTAAGCTGGAAGAAGTGAAGGTGGATATTTCTCTCATCAGACAGGACATGACTAAGCTCCGGGAGCGAGTTACCGAAACGGAGACCAGGATCAGCCGAGCGGAGGATACACTATATCCCCTTCAGCATTCCCAGGAGGACCTCAAGCGCCAAATACAACAACTGACACAGAAGCATGACGACCTGGAAAACCGCGCCCGCAGATCCAACCTTCGATTCATTGGCCTCCGAGGGTTCCGAGCTAGGGTTCCGAGGGCACGGACCCGGCTACTTTTTTGGAAAAACTTTTAATAAATACGTATGGCAGAGAGGCCTTTTCTGACACATTTGTGGTGGAACGAGCTCACCGAATGCCCGCGCGCCGCCCGCTGGAAGGAGATCCACCGCGCACTTTTATAGCTAAGTTATTAAACTTCAGGGACCGTGACGTGGTCCTTTGGCTAGCCAGATTGAAGGGAAATATTCCATTCCAAGCAGGTTTTGTGTCCGCATTTTCGGATTTCTCCGCCGAGGTACAGAGACAACGGGCCCGGTTCACGGAGGTTAAACGGCGTCTGAGAGCTCACCACATCAATTACGCCATGCTCTTTCCGGCCCGTCTTCGCGTAACAGGAGAGGATCGTGCTCATTTTTTTGAAGATCTGGTACAAGCGTCGGAGTGGCTAGATCAGCGTGATGCAGAGAAGAATCGACCCACCCAAAGAGGACTTCCACGCATCAAATTGCATAGGTGAGACTTTGTGCCCTTATACACACTACTCCATGTATACACACATCACCCCTATTTAAATCTTCGTTTACCGCAATAGACTCGGCTTACCAGCTGCTAGAGTTATGCTTGTTATGGACTTCCTATCAGACATAAGCCGGTGCCTGGAGAGATGTACGGTGCACTTTATGGTGCCTGGAAACACACACACATGAATCCTTCGGATGGGATATACTCTGTGGACTCTAACGCACAGCTCATAGGGACCCGATTGGAACTGCTTTAAATCCTGAACTCATGAGTCTAGGGTCTATACCCTACTAAACGTGGACTACCACTATCTGACCTTCTCCCCCATTCCAATGTAACCCATACAGAGACACAATTTCAAATAGGAGAGAGGAGATGAGAGGAGATATTATTACAGTGTTGAGTGGGTATTGACTAATATTTTCTTAGGATGAATATAATTCCTATTTACCACGCCTGGAAATGAATATATGTCTCTTATTGCTGGGTCTTTAACCAGCGTTTGCTCGCCCTCACTAATAGCTTGGTTTACTATCACTTGCGCAGCCAAATAGGCCCCCGCTGGTGATGGTATGTTTGTTCTGCACTACCTTCGTTTACAAAGTTACTATGGTATTCCAGGGTAGCTGCACAGGTTTTGGGTTTAATGCCCCAGCCAAGTTGGGGAGGCTGAGGGCTGGGAGGGGGGTAAGGGAAAAGTTTAAGTTAAGTTTAAAGAACATGAGGTACAATTCACTGGAATA
This sequence comes from Aquarana catesbeiana, assembly GCF_042186555.1. Classification (NCBI taxonomy): domain Eukaryota; kingdom Metazoa; phylum Chordata; class Amphibia; order Anura; family Ranidae; genus Aquarana; species Aquarana catesbeiana. Next base: position 542,943,334 of record NC_133324.1, on the reverse strand, counting down.
TATCGAGGATGAGTATATGCTGTATCAAATACAGTTACGATGTAATACTTTAAGTTTTACTGTATGGACCATAGATGGGCCTGCCCTGGGAAATGGTCATGAGCCATTTCAACATAAACATCTGCCTGATGGAGATGGCTGACATCAAGTTTTTAGCTTGGAATGTCAGGGGACTCCAGGATAAAATTAAACACACTGCAATTTTTGGATGTCTCAAGTCCTACCGGGCAGACATAATTGTACTGGTTGAAACACATGTTACAGGCCAGCTTCAACTAGCGCTGAAGCGCCCATGTATAGGATGGGCATATCACACCACACACACTCCCTACTCGAGGGGGGTATCTATATTGGTTGCTAAAACTGTCCCATTTGGACTTATCTCGGTGCGAACGGACCCCCAGGGCAGGCTCATTTTTTTGCGATGCACAATCTGTGGTTCAGAATACCTAATTATGGCCTTCTACATTCCCCCGCCTTACAACTCCAGCCTGATCACCGAGGGCTTGTCAAAAATGGCACAACACCCCACAATCCCTGCTATATGGTTAGGGGATTTTAATGAGGTCATAAACCCTACCATAGATAGGTTACGTGCGAGTCAGAGAGACCAAGCCCCAGACAAAACTCGATTTGGGCGTTTGCTACGCGAGTTTTCTCTAACCGATACGTGGCGATGTAAAGACCCACGCACCCAGGCCTTCTCATGCTTCTCGGCGACACACTCCTCTATGTCCCGAATAGATTTAGTATTAATCTCAGATATGCTGGTACCAATACTGTCAGATTCGGGTTATCATACTAGATCCCTATCGGATCACGCCCCTTGTTGGGCTACTCTACGCATCGCCCCACACACAGGGCCTCATATATGGCGTCTACATCCCTTTTGGCTATCAGCTTTAAAAGATCAAGAGGATATTCAGGGGGAATGGCAGTTCTACTTCAACACTAACCGGGGCACTGTCCCGGTGAGCATGGTATGGGAGGCATTCAAACTACATGTCCGCACGGTTCTCTCACACGCATAAATAGGCTGAAGGCTTCATCGAAAGCCAAGCTTCAACAAGCTTCTGAACAACTAGACTCAGATACCAGGGACTTTATGCTAGATCCTACACCGGCCAAAGCATCTTTGCTTAAGCTCCAAACAAGAATTCTAGACCAATTACTTTTTGAAAAGGCCAACCAGAAACTCTTTTTCTCCAGACAGCGGGTGTTCGAATAGGGAGAACGTGCGGGAAAACTCTTGGCATATCTGGCTCGCCAGGATACAAGCCCACCGGTGGTGGTCTCCCTGACAGACTCACAGCATACACTAATAACTGACACAGCGACGGTAACAACGATATTTCGCACATATTATGCCGACCTCTACTCCTCCAAAGTGAGGGTTACTGCACAAGAGACCCAAGCTTTTCTCCAAAATATACCACTCCCTAAAATCTCTGAATCCCAGATGCAGGAATTGGAGGCCCCACTCACAACGGACGAGATCGCAGTCGCGATAGCATCCTTGGCACCAGCTAAAGCCCCTGGTCATGATGGTATTCCCTTAGACTTCTACGCAACCTACTCCAAGATATTAGTCCCTGAACTACTAAAACTATATAATTATATTTTTGATTCTGAGTCCCTCCGACAGGCAGTGATCATAGTAATTCCCAAGCCAGGCAAAGACCCCCAATATCCGGAATCCTATCGCCCAATTTCGCTCCTCCAGGCAGATATTAAAATTCTAGCAAAAGCACTAGCTATCCGCCTTAACCGAATTATTCTTTCCATTATTCACTCCGACCAAACGGGGTTCATGCCTGGGAAAAACACAGCCATGAACCTGCAGCGATTATACATGAACATTCAAGCAGAACATGAGGCCATCGGAGACAGAGTAGCGGTGGCGCTAGACGCCGCCAAGGCTTTTGACTCTGTGGAGTGGGGATATTTGTGGGAGTGCCTGAGGGGGTTTGGATTCGGTCCAAATTCATTAAATGGGCACAATTATTATATTTCTCACCAGAGGCCAGTGTGTTGGTGAATGGGAGGACCTCAGAACCTTTTCCATTGGGGCGGGGAACTCGACAAGGTTGTCCGTTGTCCCCACTCCTCTACGCCTTAGCAGCTGAGCCTCTGGCCATATCCCTCAGGATACACCCGGGTATTCATGGTCTTAGGGTAGGGTCCCTGGTGGAGACGGTGAGCCTATACGCTGACGACATGCTCTTCTACTTGGAAGACACTGGCCCGTCTCTCCAGACTGCCCTGCAGACCATTGAAGATTTTGGAAGACATTCAGGATTGAGCATAAATTGGTCCAAATCACAAATTATGCCACTAGACATAACATCACCTACATACCGTTCGGCCTCCCTCCCCTTGCAAAGAGTAGCGTCTTTTAAATACCTAGGTATACAAATCCCCATGGAATATCTCACAAATAACATTGAACCGCTATTTACATACCTAAAATCGCGCACACAATCATGGGCAAGGCTCCCGCTGGGAGTTATGGGCAGGATCAACCTCTTTAAAATGATACCACTCCCAAAATTCCTATACATAATGTGGAACTCACCTGTTCTTATTCCCCTAAAAATCTTTAAAGCGATAGATCACATTATCAGTTCATTTATATGGGGTCCTAACAGACATAAACTGGCATGGAATACCCTGAAAAATCTGACCTCCTCTGGAGGAACGGCCCTCCCAGATCTACACGCATACTATATAGCAGCACAACTTTCACATTTATATCATCTCCACAAAACAGATAACATTAGATATCAAACTGACATGTAAAAAACCAAATAAAGCTACCCATTCCCCTCTTCAAGTAATCTTTAGAGGCAAAGGTGGCAGGCGGGGTCGAAATGCTCAGAACCCTTTACTATTCCAACACAAAAGCATCTGGGAGATTGCGATCAAACTAACTGGGGCAGATTTCTACCATTCACATACACCCCTGTGGCATAACCCTCAAATGAGAGAATTGTTGCACATGCCGGGCGCAACCACATGGGCCGCCAAATGTATTATGTTTCTATTTCAAGTAATTACCCCTCTGGGAGTAAGACATTTTCAGTCACTTAGGGAAGAGTTTGAGTTACCTCCACGCATGGTATTTAGTTATATGCAATTAAGACATGCGTTACAAACCCAATTCGGTGAAGGATTTCCTAATCCACAAACACTACCAATGGTTGAAGTGATCATAGGCACAGACCCAGGGAAATTAATATCTAGCCTATATAGTATTATACGTACACGCACGGTAGCAGGAATCATTGACACAGCTAAAATCAGATGGGAGGACATGGGTCCAATAGATGATTCGGATTGGGATGAGATATTGGAAAATGTAAAGCAGACGTCACCTAGACTTTCTGACCGCCTGACCCAACTGTACATTATTCATAAGTCTTACCTTACACCATCCAGGCTGATTAAATTCTTCCCAGATCAAAATCCAAACTGTCCAAGATGTTCAGATAACCCATGTTCATTTTTTTCATTTGATATGGTCATGCCCACATATCCAGAGTTACTGGGCACAAATCATTAAATTCCTCCATGACCAAATGGGGTCGCCCGTGCAGCTGGACCCCAGATTGTGCATATTGGGACTGCTCCCGGACATTACAATTGAAAAGTACCTGGCTACCTTCCTCTACGAAACTCTTTTGTGCCAGGAAAGTAATTGCCAAACATTGGAAGAGGACCAATTCTCCCACAATCCAGAACTGGATTATCGAAATTAACAAGAAGTTGCCAAATAAAAAGATGCTGTATAAACACAGGGGATGCCCTAATAAATACAACCGGATATGGGATAAGTGGCTAGAATCCTGTGACACCTGTACGGAATAACTGGCTGTAACAAGAAATATAGGAGGGAAGAGAGACCATGATAAACCTCATACCTTGCCACAATACATACTAGGAAATATAGGATGCAGGAGATATATGCAAATAGGAGGAAGATGACTAGTGTACTAAATGTTATGTCAACCTAAATAATGCTGTGATAGAAACAAATTTTGAGTACAACGTGAATATAATTTCTGCTTGAATGTAATGCATATCTTACTCCTGTTATAGTATGTTAACTGTACCACACATGTATGCTCTAAAAGTGAATAAACATGTTCTTAAAAAAAAAAAAAAAAGTAACCTTGAGGCACTTCCACTGTGATCTGTTAAAGCGTTTTTTAACCCCAAAAAAAAAAGGATTCTGCTCTTTTAAAGCATATTATACAGCACAGTGGTTGTGCTGTGTCATTTTGCCCCTTGTATCATCTGAAATACCTGGCGGATCCTGACAGTTTCTGCCCTCACCCCTGTAAACTGACCACAGTATATCATGGCTGCTGAGCCTGACACTGTGGTCAGTTTACGTGCCTCCGTCAGCTGCAGCATTCCTGTTCTGTGTGCTCCTGTGTCCTCCTCTCCCCTCTCTGCCTGTCTGCCCCTGGGTCAGTGCCCGCCCCTACAACTCCTTGTACTCATAACTGTTTAAAGTTTATATAATACTGCTGGTTCCCTAATGCCAGCTGCTCCTGTCTTTGTGTTTTATTAAAAAATGCCTTTACTGGGTTTCAGATCGGCTCCCTGCGATCACGTGATGTGATCGGCTGGCTCTTTCCTCTCCTCCTCGCAACTTGGCTGATGTCAGCGGGGGAATCTCGACCCTGCCCGCTGCATCTGTCAGCCGAGCAGAGGAGAGAGCCGGCCGTGATTGCAAGGAGCTACTCTGAAACCCGGTAAACAAGGTATTTTTTTTTAATAAAGCGCACAGACACGAGCAGCTGTTAGGGAACCAGCAGGATTATGAAAAGTGGTATAAGTGGGTTAACAACCACTTTAAATCTGCAGCCTGTCCTAAAAGATTTGGCCTCCTGCACCCTTCTGGAGTTCAATAGGCTTGAGTGAAAGATGGCGGCCTCCTCTTACTAGTCTGTGCCCACAGTCCAGACTTTTCCTTCTGTCATTCGCTTAATTGCGTTGTTCAGCGTTTGGCCAAACAATAACCTCCCATTATAGGAAATGTTGAAGGCTTGTGTAAACGTTCCACCTGCCCTCCAGTGGAATAACTACAATGCTCTCATGGCAGTGACTAAGTGTGCCAGGGCTTGTACTAGGTCTATCAGAGCAGTCAGTTGCTAGGTTCAACTCTTCCAATTTTAAAGGGCATCCTTCGAGCCAGAAACGAACCAGTGACCTAAGGATTGCTATCTGCCATCCTTCATCAACAAGCTCTTTACACTCTTTTTTTGTGTTGCTTGGCGTTGATATTTGCAGCATATAGTTTCTGCTATAGCCGCCTTAATAGGGCTGAGAATTTTGCACAACCATGTCCTTGTAAGGCATCCTGTGCAATGTCATTTCCCTGCCACATGCAGGCCCAAAATGCACCCGGAACTTGGTGAGGCATTTCCTATCCCCAGGGAAGACTGCAAACCTGAACGCATCGCCTTAGAAAGCTTGCAATTTCTAAACCGTTTATATATCAAAGTTAATGCTATTGCTGGTTGACAGGAAAAAACTGTCATTGTATAGATTCTCAACAAGCCTGATGGCCAGATCACCACAATTTCTGCGTTCCAGATGTGTTTCTGCATGGGTGTTTATGATGCATTCTAATGAGTTCTCAATGCATTTTCCCACTTTCCAGACGTGTTTCATACAGAAACAATTGGAATCCAAGTTAAACACTGTCCATGCGTTCTTGATGCAGAATAAAAATGTACTGGACTACATCTGGTGTGAACAAGTCCACTTTCCCATCCATAGGATCTCTTAAAGCAACTGAGTTATAAAAAGTCAAAGACACTTGATGCGCCAGACACTAGAGGGCAGCATCCACCCCTGGAGGTGCAGTGTATAAACATGCATCAGCCATCTTATGTGGATAAAGCTTAGAGAACCTATTAGTGTAAATTGGTCTTCTGATGAGGTCTCTGCCATCCTTCATCAACAAGCTCTTTACGCTCCTTGTGGCATGAATATTTGTAGCATACTTTCTGCTATAACCGCCTTAATAGGGCTAAGAAATCTGCACAACCACATCCTTGTGAGGCAACTTGTGCAATGTCATTTCCTGACGCCTTCATGGCAGCACACACTGGGTTGTGACTCCGCCCCCACAACCTGACAGGATTGGTTTAGCTATAAAAGTTGAAGAGAGGTGACCCCCACCATTCTCTTTTTTATCCTCACCTGACAAGATGGTTGGACATCGCAGAGCCTCTTACCGCATCACCCCAGCAGGTTCAAGCCTCTCCTGTTTGGAAGTCCCTCCTGTACAGTCTCTAAAGGAGCTTCTATGGAGGGAACCCCCACTCTGGTGGTCTCAGGGGCTGCAACATGGATTATCTGGCACAGAGTAAGCTTTAAAGAAGCTTCAGTTTGCAGTGGTCTCCACTTCTTAAAACCTCATTTCCCCTGTAAGTTATTTTTTACTTATCTTTTTTCCTGAAATTCTTGTTTTTCTTATTCTGGCCTCTGTAGTCCCACAGCGCTCAGGATGACCGGCGGCGCGTCTCGTTCCGCATTGCGCATGCGCGGAGGAGTCAGATGGGAACAGTTTACTGTTTTGCCAACTCCCAACATGGCGCCGGAGCCGTCGCGACGCTTCTGCGCATGCGCGGAGCGTCATTTTTGGCGCGACAGGGGCGGTTTATTTAAAAAAGGGCTCTGGCTTTTAAAAAACAGTAGTTTGGTATTCTGCTCGTTTTTGCCTGCTCTTTTTCTGCATCCTGGAACAAAATTCTCTCTAGAGACTGGTAAGTTCTTCTTTATCCTTCCTGATCCATCGTTACAAGGGTTTTTAAAAAAAAAAAAATTTTTTAAATTAAAAAAAAAAAAAAAAAAAAAAAAATATATATATATATATATATATATATAAAAAAAAATATATATATATATATAGTATTATTATCTAGGCATATGTATATATATATATATATATATTTGTCCTCCTCTTTTAACCCCTTCCAGACCTCTTTTATTCCTGCCTGCCTTCCTCCTCTCTGCTCATGGAGACCACTGCCCAAGCAGACCACCCACGTCCAGTAAGGTAAGAGGCTGTCCATATGGTAAGTATTGAAGAGAGAAAAAAAGAGCGCACAGCTGCTGACAAGACTCCTTCTATCAGTCCTTCCAGGTCCGAATCAAGACGCAGGGAGAGATCAAGCCATGCCTCAAGCAGAAGATCCCGCAGAAGCCGATCACGCTCCGCATCTCGTCACAAGCACTCACGCCGTAGCCATTCTCGTCATGGCCACTCACGCCACAGTCGTTCTCGACGTAGCCGATCTCATCATAGAAGATCACCTTCGTCACATCGCAAGCAAACCCAGCACTCTCGTCCAGCAGCCAATTGCTGCTGGGTATGTGGCGCTACTGCTTTGCCAGATAAATTAGTATGCCGCTCGTGCTTCAATGAAGCTACGAAGGATAGAGAAGCAGACGTCAGGGAAGTAACGGACCTGATTCGGGAATCAGTCAGAGAATCTATAATGGAGTCAACTGCACCCCTGCCGACCAGGTCAGACCCGAGTACTTCCATGGCTCCTCCTCGCTCAGCGATCGAGGCAGGGGCAGAAGAGTCTCCCTCAGAAAACGAAGATCCGGAGGTACCAACAGGTTTTGACTTCACCTTGGTCGAACCCTTTGCAAAGTCTGTCAAAGAGGCCATAGGTTGGGAAGAATCCGAGGAAATACCTCAGAAAACGCGGAAATATTTTCCGAACCTGAAGAGGGATCCAGAAACCTTCCCCTTCATTGAAGAGCTGAATGACTTAATTAAAGATGAATGGGAAAGATCCGACAAGAGACCTAACTTAAACAATAGACTTGCAAAGATGTATCCTTTAAGAGAACCTAACGTCACCTCCTTAATTAATGCCCCGGTGGTGGATGCTTCTTTAATGCGTCTGGCAAGACATGTCACCCTACCCATTGAAGATGCGGTCTCCTTCCGCGACGTCCTAGATCGGAAAATCGACCTAGAACTCAAAAAAGCCTACTCCACAGCAGGAGGCACTTGCAGACCAGCAGTCACCACGGCAGCAGTTGGTAGAGCCATTACAGGCTGGGCTGTCAATATTGAAAAATCTCTTCAGGGAGAGATAGACTTGGAGAAAGTAATTTCATCCCTCCAGGAACTCAAATTAGCAGGCGATTTTATCGCAGAAGCCTCCGTAGACATTATTAGGTGCTCGGCCCGGGCAATGTTAGCCTCGGTGATGGCAAGACGAGCTCTGTGGCTAAAGCCGTGGGTAGCCGACGCAGCATCAAAAACAAATTGGTGTAGAATTCCCTATGATGGTTCCAATCTCTTCGGCTCCAAATTAGATACAGCAATTTCTAAAGTGACAGGGGGAAAATCGGGGCTCATTCCCTCTGACAGGAGACCCAAGAGACCAAGAGGTCCTGCTTATAAAGGTAACCTTCCCGAAAGGTACAGAGAAGCCAAAACCTACAGACCAGGCAGAGAGTTTAAGAGAAACTGGAAAAACACACAGTCTTCCTTTCTGAGGATGCGAAAAACCAAGACCACCCCTTCTACCGAGCAACAGAAGTCCTTTTGAAGGTACGCCCGCCCATCCTCCAAGGGTGGGCGCCAGACTAAAGAAATTCATACAAATATGGTCAGAAAACATCAGGGACCATTGGACCATTTCTACGATCAAGTACGGTCACAGGTGGAGATTCCTGAACAAAATCCCCAGCAACCACTTTCTGCCAACCAAACTCCCAGCTTCTCCAGACAAGGAAAGAATCCTTCTGAAATACATAATGGAACTAAAACAAAAGGAGGCAATTTTGGAGGTTCCACCATGTCAAAAAGGCAGAGGTTTTTACTCCCCTCTGTTTTTGGTAAAAAAGAAAACGGGGGATTTACGGCCAGTACTGGACCTAAAGAGACTAAACAAAAATATCAAGTTAGAAACCTTCAAGATGGAAAGCCTACAGTCCATACTACTAGCTGTGAATCTAGGAGATTGGATGCTGTCCGTAGACTTATCAGACGCCTATCTCCACATCCCAATACACCCTGCTTTTCAAAGATTTCTCCGCTTTGCAATCAAACAACATCACTTCCAGTTCCAATGCCTACCCTTCGGCATCTCATCAGCTCCCAGGACCTTCACCAAAGTTCTCCTGCCTCTCATCGCATACCTGAGAGAAAAAGGTCTAAGAGTACATCATTATCTGGACGATATACTTCTTCTAGCAGAAAGTCGCCAGATCTTGCTACAACACCTGAGAAATCCTACTATTAACTCTGCAAAAATTTGGTTGGCTGGTGAACTGGCAGAAGCTTCAGCCCACTCAGAAGATGATTTTTTTAGGTGCGGAACTAGACACCATCCTAAACAGAGTACAGCTTCCTCAGGAGAAAATCATGCCTCTGATTCAGAAAATTCAGAGGCTAATCTCGGCTACACACCTGCCAGCCAGAGTATGTATGAGTATCCTGGGCTCCATGTCTGCAACTCTGCCCATGATCCAGTGGTCTCAATGGCACACAAGAATCTTCCAGAATTCTTTTCTGAGGCAGTGGGATGGAGTATCAATGCTTCAGAGAATCTACATACACAGGTATGTGAAGCAATCGATGTGGTGGTGGACACGTCCCAAAAATCTCAAGAGATACAAACCTCTAGTTTCTCCACAACCAGAGGTGGTCACCTCAGATGCCAGCCAGCTAGGATGGGGAGCCCATTACCGGAATCTAGCAGCTCAAGGGCAATGGAAGTTCCAGGCTCATGGGATGGTATCCAATATACTAGAGCTCAGAGCGGCTTTTCAGGCACTCCTGGCCTTCACTCCATATCTGGTAGAAAAGAATGTCGTAATTCGAATGGACAACAAAGTCGCTGTAACATATATCCAGAGACAAGGAGGGACAAGGAGTCGCTCTTTGATGCAGGAGGTACGCCCTATCATGGAGTGGGCTCAAGTACACCTAATAGACCTGAAAGCAGTATATGTCCCAGCAGCTCAGAACATGCTGGCCGACTATTTGAGCAGGGAACTGCTCTCAAACAACGAGTGGTCATTGAGCCAACAGGCCTTTTCCCTTCTTTCAAGAACCTGGGGAACACCAGAGATCGATCTAGCAGCCACACCTGCAAACACCAAATGTCGAAGATTCCTGGCAAGAGCAGCCTTCCCATCAGCCGAGGGGATGGATTGTTTGACCCATCCGTGGAATTTCAAGTTGGGTTACATTTTTCCTCCAGTACCCTTAATTGCAAGGTTCCTATCCAGGCTTCGGAAATCATCAGCAACAGTAATAGCCATAATTCCTTTTTGGCCGAGGAGACCATGGTTCACAACCTTACTACAGCTCAGCTTACAACAACCGCTGCCTCTCCCAGTAACATCGGACCTCCTATCCCAGGGTCAATTTCTACACCCAGCTCCAGAGAAGTTACACTTGACAGCATGGAAATTGAAAGGACTCGGCTGTTAGAGCAGGGATGCTCACAGGAGGTCATTTCTACTCTTCTACAAGCAAGGAAAAACACCACCAACAAGACATACTCACAAGTATGGAATAGGTTTTGTTCTCTGGCCCAACAAAGAAAATGGAACCCAGTATCACCAGAGACACCACAAGTTCTGGAATTCCTTCAGTTGGGTATTTCCAAAGGCTTAAGCTCAAGTACTCTTAAAGTCCAGATTTCGGCTCTTTCGGCTAAAACAGGCATTAGATGGGCACTACATCCACTAGTGATTCAGTTCATGAGGGCTTGCTTAAAAATCAGACCTCCAAAGAAACCCACATTTCCAGCTTGGAATCTCTCCACAGTACTCGATGCATTATCTAAACCTCCTTTTTAGCCAATTGAGTCAATCTCACTTTGGAACCTGACTTTGAAAGTAACCTTCCTTATAGCCATTACATCCGCTAGAAGAGTTTCAGAACTTAAAGCGCTATTAATAACAGAACCTTACCTAGTCTTCTATCCCGATAGAGTGGTACTAAGACCCTCGGAACGTTTCACTCCCAAGGTATCATCTTCTTTTCATTATAATCAAGATATCAACCTTCCATCCTTTACTAACGACCAGGGTGAACCTCATGCATTGGATGTTAAAACTATCATTACCAGCTATTTGGAAGCTACAGCCTCTTTTAGAAAATCAGATACTCTTCTAAAATCCCTCACGGTCCTAGGAAAGGTCATCCAGCAACTTCCCGAACAATCGCATCCTGGCTGGTCAACACCATTAAGAAGGCATATTCGTCTCAGCAACTAGTCATCCCAGAAGGCATCAGGGCACACTCAACCAGGGCAGTGGCAACCTCATGGGCAGCATACTGCAGAGTTTCACCGGAGACAATCTGTAAGGCAGCTACCTGGTCGTCAAGACATACATTTACTTCTCACTATAAGATTGATTCTGCGCATCTAACTACAGCGGACTTTGGCAGATCCATTATTACAGCCAATTCCACAGCTCTTTAGAATAATAAAACTTTAATTGCACCCTCCCGACTGGCGAGTTATTTCCCAGTGTGTGCTGCCATGAAGGCGTCAGGAAAACGGAAAATTGTATACTCACCTTTCCGTAATTTTCCTTTCCTGACGCATCTTCATGGCAGCACACAGATTCCCACCCTGTCTTAAGATGATATATACTGAGAATGGTGGGGGTCACCTCTCTTCAACTTTTATAGCTAAACCAATCCTGTCAGGTTGTGGGGGCGGAGTCACAACCCAGTGTGTGCTGCCATGAAGATGCGTCAGGAAAGGAAAATTACGGAAAGGTGAGTATACAATTTTCCGTTTTCTCTGCCACTGCAGACTGCATGCAGGCCCAAAATGCATCCTGACCTTGGCAAAGTATTTCCTATCATGCTGGCATAAACGCATGTGAGCCAGCACCACATGGGGTGCTTGGGGAGCATGAAAGCCGCCCTGTGGAGGACTCCGTTTGGATTGTCCAGGTCAGGATAAGATGATCGTTGGTGGGTCTTATGTTTTTTTGGAGCATTTGCGTTCAGGGTTTCTGCTACTAAAATAATGCAAAACACCTTAACTTGCATTCCTGGAGCACTCTTTTAAAACCATGTCCCACGTTGCCCCTCCTACCTTTGCTAATCTTCTGTGCCACTAACAGGTGTGGCAAGCTAATATTTGCACAAAATATATGGAAAAAATCATCAAACAAATTACTTACCAACTGCAATCAAAAGGTGGTCTGGAGCATGACCAAAAAAGAACACTTATGTTGGGGGAGGGGTTGTCTTTTATTTAGCTAGGAACAGGTGGTCATGTGGGGCTCTAGAGGAGGTGTTAACCCGTTGTGTGCTGACGTGACTTGGGCCAGGAAAATTATCTGGTGGTAGTCATTGATTTGGGGTATGAACAGCTAATTGCATAGTTAACCAAACCCAGTAAAAATCAATCTCAGGCTTGATTCACACTAATGCGTTTTTTTATGCTTTTTGCATTTTGCAGAAATGCAGGGAATTTTTTTTAACATGGGTTCCTATGGAACACATTCACATCAATGCATTTTTGTGCCTCTGCATTTTTGGAAAGTGTCAGGGACTTTTTTCCCCGCAAGATTCAGTGCTTTTCATGTAATAGACTTCAATGGACCCACATCTAGAACGCAAGTACCGTGTTTTTACCGTGATTTGCGTTTTTAGTTTCTTTTTAATTTGTTACACTGTATATAGCTGGTTGAGTCCCGCTAATCTGTCCGCACCGATGTCAAGCATTTCTTAGATAACTAGGGGGTGTGGCCATTGGATGATGTCATCCGGAGGCCCTACCCCTTGTGACTTAAGCGTCTGGGGCATGATGGGTCCGTGACATCATGAGGGGCGGGGTCTCTAGATGACATCATCCAGTGGCCATGTCCCATTTTTATCTAAGAAATGCTTGACATCGGCGAGGACAGATCAGTGGGACGCAGCATTGGAGAATGCTCCTTGGTGGAAGCGGTGGCGGAGGAAGAACACCAGACAAAGAAGACCGGAGAGAGAAAAAGACCGGAAGAAGAAGTGGGAGAAGGAGAAGCCCGGAGGAGGATGAAGCGGGGAAGAAGAAGACATTTTTAATAAAGGACTTGTCAAAAACTGTCTATTGTCTTTTGTCACACTACACTACTTTTTTTGGTGAATGGGTAGGGGTACAGTGTACCCCATACTCATTCATATAGGGGGAGGCCGGGATCTGGTGGCCCCCTTGTTAAATTGAGTTGATTCTAATAAGCCCCTCTGCCCGCAGACCCCGACAACCACTGGTCAGGGTTGTTGGGAAGAGGACCTTGTCCCCATCAACATGCTTTGGGATGGGGGGGCGCAGAGCCCCTCTGCCCCAAAGCACCCCCCCATGTAGGGGCCATGCGGTCTGGTATGGTTCAGGAGGGGGGGCACTCAATCGTCCCCTCCCTTTCATGACCTGCCGGCTGCATGCTCGGATAAGGGTCTGGTATGGATTTTGAGGGGGTCCCCACACTATTTTTTTTTACATATTGGTGTGGGGGGGGGGGTCCCCTCCAAATCCATACTAGACCCAAGGGCCTGGTATAGACCTGGGGGGGGGGAACCCCACGCTGGGTTTTTTCACTATTTTATTTTTAGCCAGCAATTCTTTTTTTTACATTCAGCTGTCAGCGGGAGAACCCGCTGACAGCTGATGACTCATTGGTTGTTAAGGATGCGGCTTCCCGGCTCCCTCCTTAGCAACCAGCTATATACAGTGTAAATAAAATAAAAAATTGTGGTAAAAACGCGGAAAGCACAGCAAAAAGCATTGCAGAAACGCTCAAAAGCAACGTGCATATATGTGAATCGAGCCTCAGTCTTGCTGGTGCTTGATTGTGCTTTGGTGAGCTAGATAATCCTTGTGCAGGGTGAGGCTAAGAGTGTTATTGTCATTTATCAGTGACAGTGCGGTATGAGTTTGACCAGCCATTTGTCACAAGTTGGTGAAGGTGGCAAAGGTCTGACACCATGTCCGTCACACAGCCCGTTCATTTTAATGGGCTGCTCTAAGTATGAAGATTGCTTAAAAGAAGTGCATGATACTTTTTTTTTTAATTGTGCTGCACCAAAACGCATGGTATTTGTTAGCAGGGTTATTATGAATAAAGACATTAAACATAAAGAATAAATGGCACCGACACATACTTGTAAAAGGGATGTGCTTTTTTGTGCAGTACAGGAATGTGCGCCATTTTGCATGCATTCTAGCAATGCAGAAATGTTAACCTAGCCTAAATGTATCAACTAAACAGACAACATTCTCTAATGTAACCCTTTCGAAATCACCACCTCAAGGTGTAAATATTGTATTTTATTTGAGCATCAGAACACCAACCAGGTTCTCATATGATCTTTTTTCCCCCAGAATTCAGATTTAACTTTAGCAGTCTATTTTACTTGATCAGCTGATCATTTAAATATTTTTCACCGCAGGTAACCTTTGCTTGTGAACTTTAACTAACAGAATTTCCCTATTCCCTGTGTAAATAACATTATCAGAAAATGCTGAACAGCATATGCTTACTCAGTGATAAAATGTTTGCATGACATTTTAGATAGAAACATAGAAAACTTTCTAAAATTGAACAGGTGCAAAAAGCTTTCAATAGTACAATAGGAAAGTAATGAGCTGAATCAATATGTTTTAAGTGGATAACCAATTTATAATACAGTAATAGCTAGGATTGAGAGTAAAGTGGTTTACGAGCGTTTTGCAATAAGAGCTATTATTTTTTAAAAATCCTGACTCAGTTTGTGAGCGTTGTCTCAAGAAACAAGCAGGATTCAAGCCTCTGGATGGGCAGTACCGCATTTGGCCAGAGGGTGCGGGGGTGGCGGTGACACTCTGAGCCGTTCGGGGCCGCTCGGAAACACTCTGTTCCTGAGAGTCTCAGAGCCTCTCTGAGTGCTCTCTGAGTGTTTCTGGCACCCCCCCCCCATCTCTGGTTACATGCGGTACTGCATACACTAGCAGTGCCACTGGAACCGATCATCTGAGTTTCCATTATTTCCTATGGGGAAACTCACTTTGATATACAAATTCCTTGGATTACAAGCATTCTTCTGGAACGAATTATGCTCGTAATCCAAGATACCACTGTATAAGGAAATTTCAAACAATGCATGAATGTAAAAACTGACTAAACCACATACTTACTTAAAAATGTCTTTGTTCTCTTTGACTAACCTGCTATATATGACTGATAATTGACACTGCTATACTTGTGGTAAATGTCTGATTCCATAGCCTTTTAAACTTGTCTATATAATTGATGATTGATTCTTACCTTATTTTGCCTTTAGTGATCAAAAGAATCAATTACCTTTTATGACTTTGGCCTGTGTCTGGTCTGGTTTTCTGACCATCTCCCCTCCCATTCAAGTGTCTCAAATCAGATCCTAATTTGATCAATTGGCAAATGTTTACTATTTCAAATTTCTCTATCAATTTAGAGCAGCTTATAGGGAAGTCGCAGACTGGACATTCGCAAACACCATTTTGGGGATTTACTAAAACTGGTGCACTCAGAATGTGGTGTAGCTGTTCATGGTAACCAATCAGTTTCTAACTTCAGCTTGTTCAATTAAGCTTTGACAATAAAACCTGGAAGCTGATTGGTTTCTGTGCAGAGTTCCACCAGCTTTAGTAAATAACCCCCACGTCTCTTTCCTGAGTGTTTCTTTTACAAGTGTTGTCGCAGTTTCATCACTGCAGATAACTAAAGCTGTATGAAGATACAGCAAGAACTCTGCTCAACTCTTGAAAGACGGCAAGAAAACCAACATTTGCTATTTCATTGCTATTTCATTTCTTTTGAAGTCTGATTCTACTCTTCCTTCACACATTGGTGTTCTCTGTCATTACTTTACCCCTCCTCTCTACCAACAGCCTACACATATCACCCTCACTCCTATACTCTCCCTACTACTGCACCCATCACCACCTGCAAATACTGAACCCACATGCTGACCTAAACACCAAGGCATTTAGATATGTGCACTCATACACATTCCACTCCCATCTTACTTTACTCACTCTCCTTCTCTCTCTTCTTTCTTCTCCTAATCTCTGAGGACATTTCTCCCATTCCTGACCCTTCATTTTCTAGTACAGGGGGTCCCCGGGTTACAAACAAGTTAGGGACTGTAGGTTTGTTCTTAAGTTGAATCTGTTTGTAAGTCAGAACAGGTACATTTTTCAAGTGTAGCTCTAGCCAAAAAAACTATTTTTAAGCTTTTTGGATAGCATAGGGAAAGGTTAACACCCCTGTAACATTTGTTTTTCTGTCTGTGCCCCTGTTCAGAAGATTTCACCTCACTTTCTGTCCCAATGACAATTGGATTTTGAAAATTTTGGGTTGTTGTGGAAACAAGCCTTGGTTATAAAGCATCAGTGGAGACACCTTTTCCCCATAATAGCTCTTACAGGAGTGAATTTCCCTTCCTAGGGGTAGATTTTCTCTCACTTCCTGTTGTCTCCCTCCGTTTGTAAGTAGGAGTCGTTTGTAAGTCGGATGTTTGTAACTAGGGGACCGCCTGTACAATCATTTTTATTGTAGTAAGAATAACATTTTGACAAACTTCCCCCAGGCAGGGGTACAGCACAATAGTCATAACAGAAAGGTGTGGGCTAGAGAAGTCTGATCAAAGAACTTTTATAAATAACTGTCCACTGGGTGACCTAGTGGGATAAACCAAAGGTCCATAAAAGTTGCTAAGGGCCCAGGTTGCAGTTGCACTGGTTTACAGCAGAAGTTAATGCGTGTACTGGTCTACTGACCACCTCCGGCACAGGTCGGGGGTGAGCCATCTGTAGAGAGCTACAAAGAGAAAAACACAAGAGGAAATTTTGGAGTCCACCAACAGTGGCTGCCTGCCAATGAGAGATATGCCCCAAGTCTATAGATTCAGGGTCACTCTAGGACAGAAGAAACCAGGGACGACCATGAGCATGGTCTCGGCAGGGAAGAAAAGGAGGAAAAGGGAAAAAGACAGAGGAGAAGGGAAACAGAGGGGGGGGGGGGCGGGGGGGGAGAGAAGTCCTACAGGAGGGGAAGGCAACAAGTTTGTTCCTAGGAGGAGAGACCTAGGCTGCTTGGATGCAATGGGAAGAGCATAGGACCACTGTTAGAAAAGTTTTAAATGTTTATTGTGTGACTATTAGAAAAACTATTAGAAAAACAATAACCTTGAGATTATTTTTAAGATGACTTCTGAGCACATTGTTGTATTAACTTGCTGTATCGTTTGCTTTAACTAACTCCATAGTAAGTTGTAGGATGATTAGGCTTAACCATATATGGTAGAACAAGAATGTACAGGAAACACTAATTAGCAAATAAAGTACCATTTTGTACCAGGCACGCTATGTGTGTTTCCTCAGCCAATAGAAGCGTTATCCCTATATTATTGTAGGTATTAGGAGGGGGGATGTTCATCTCTTTGTATGATTCTTACTGCATCTTTTCACTTGTAAGCATCATCCATTTGTGTGACACATCTGAAATAAATTGTCTGCTTTTCAATACACCTGGAGTTCGACTGATCACAAGAGGAGAGTAATCCTAACATTTTGGTCCTTCGAGCCGTAACCAACAAGTGCATTTCGGGTCAGATGGTCCCGACAAAAACTTTGGTGAGTATTGGACCTCAAAGCTCACTGAGAATTAAAAGTCCCCCCACTCAACGTTAGTGGTGAAATAGGGGCCGGGGCCTGAGACCCAGATCCACTGTCTGGTTTCGAACTTCGTGATCCAGTCCTCCTGGTGTTTGAGAGGTAAGATAATTTAACTTATTCTTAATACTCTCTAAGAGTCTTTTCTTCTCTTTCTGTTTGATTAATGTGTTGTAATTGCCGACATTGGTATTGATTGTATAATATCTTAATAATCCAGTGTGCGAAGACAGAGACACTTGGGAGCGTTGTCTAAGGTAAAAAATAGCATTACCCGCTGTCCAGGACAGATAAAAAAAAGATTTGAGGTATACCGAACGTCAGAGGGTGAATGCCTGACGTCATCGTCGGAGGTGGATTGCCTGACGATGTAAGCGCTTAAGTGATCTAGGAAGATCACAAGACTAACTTTCTTCTGTGTGTTTAGTTTCTCCTTTCTCATGGTTAACCTTTCTGTTGATGCTGTAACCTTATTGAAAAGAAAGAAAAAAAAAAAAAAACAACAGTACTGCAGAGACAAGTTAATTATTTTTTGATTCTCCCTATAGTGTGGGGAGCGATGATATTTTTACACTTCTTGTATTCCTATTGTTACCGTGGGTGGAGGGTCACTATACCAGTGTTTTATAGGTAAATGAGAGACCCATCTGGCATTGACAATGGGGAATAGTCTCTGTAAAAGAATGTTTTGTGCCTGCTTATGAGGCTGCTGTGTTCCTAATGTGCCAAGTGGGAGACTGGAACTGCTCTTTAGGGACACAGGGATGTTTGGATTCAATAGTAAACGAACTGTAAAAGTGTCAGGATTTGATGGATAAATTTAAATTGTTAGGACCCAAGGATCAAAAAAGGTATGGGTTGATAATAGGAGTTTAAATAAGCAGCAAAAAATCTCTCTTCACACCTCAAGGTCTGTGTGTTTGTAAAATTTGTGTAGTAGCCTGTTTGCCTATCAGTGACAGATTGGGAGCTGGCAGAGAAGCAGGAAACTTTAGAAAAGCTTAAAGAGATACTTGGTTTAATTGTCTTATGGCTTCGCTCTGTAAGGCAACCAACACCTTGCTAGCCAATGTATTAAGCAGATAAATATGTAAAATACCAGGTGACATTGCACTATATGGCCCATGGGGATTGGACCGGAGCCGGCGTCTTGGATTACTGCACCGTCTCAGGTACCACTGGACAACATTGTCTGGGAGACTGTGCTACATCTGGGCCGCCTGCTCGGGGACAACCCTCGGTGGGACTCATAGAAACCAAACAGTTGATGCTGCAACTTCAGGTAAAGGTGATCCAATAGCCATATCACTGATGGGTCTAGCAAAAGAGAATTAGACCAGACGCAAATGTTATCTAAATGTTTAAGAAATATTTGAGAAGCAGAAAAATAGCGAAGAATAACTGAGTAAAAAAAAAAAAATAAGTGGGAGAAATCATCACAGGGAGATTAAAGCCTGCAGTTTTTTTCCTCACCCCCTCCCCTCGTGTGAATCTCCTGTATTACAGGAGGGAGTGAAGTGCTCCTCAGTTTCAAATTCCTGTGTGAGAGATTGTGTCTGTAAAAAAAAGTTAACTCTTGACCAGCTATGACAATACAGAAGGGTTATATTGTAAATATTGAAACTGAGCATAAAAAAAAAAAAGAAAAAAAAAAGGTACACTGATATCACCAGGCTGCTTTATTATTTTAGCATGCTATGGTGTTAAAGGAAGCACATGGCAGAAATTGTTGATAGTTTTGAGGAGGTAGATGGGAGACATGAAGGTGGATTACACTGTGGAGTGAACAGAATGTTGTGGAGTTGTCAAGTGGTTTGATGAATGTGAGAAAAGGAAAGGCTGAGAATGTTTTGATTACTTTAAATGTGTCCAGTCCAGAGACAGTATGTGACCGAGTGCTAATTTTACTGCCATAAGGAAATAGGTATTTGAATGGGCTTTGCTAAGAGAAGCGTGCAGTAGTATTGAAGCCCAGAGAGAGGAGAGAAGGGAATACAACAGACTTGATGCTTTTATAGCACAAAAATGATGGTCAAGAAGCTGTTTCTCAGAAACAAGAAAATGCAGATTGCCTGACAGACATAGCAGAAGAGAGAGGGAGATGATGATGGATGACTAGTAGGGCAGCAATAACCCTTTGAGCACACAGAGATTAATTTGTGCATCTGTAAAAATAGGATTTTCGGTGGGAAAGAAAGTCCGAATAATAGTCTTAAAGTAAATATTTCTTGGATATGTTACTTTTAGAACTCCCAGATTTTCAACTGTAAAGTGTTAATGATGCAATGCTGTTTATATTTGGGTACATTTATAAAGTTAAAAGGCTAAGTTCTGAATCACAATATGTTTTTGGGTTAAAAAAAAATGTTTTGGGACCCTTTGGATTTCACTTGGGACCAGAGAATAAGGGGAACAATACAAAAGGGGATTCATGTTTTTTTTAATTCTGCTAAAATATCGGGGTCTGAGAAGAATATTTTGATATATATTGAATATATATGTCAAATAATGTAAATGTCGCTAGGAAACATTTTATGTCTGCATACTTGGTGGACTTATGGACTTATATTTGAATAAATGAAAGAATATTGTTTTTAACAACTCCAAAGTAAGGAAGGCTTTCTTTGGTAGTTTGATCTGTGATCCTGCGCTCATTCATGTTAGATAAAGAGTATCTATTTTCCCCAGCCCCAATTCAAGTGCAGATATGACACCCCCCCCCCCTCCTTCTACACAACTGAAGAATGAGGCGAGTTCCTTTTTATGGGGTGGGTGTCTAGTGATTATATGAATGGGTACAAAATTGAACCTTTAGAGGTATTTTAGAGTTTAGAACATTAAATTAAGGTATGAAATAATGTAGACTACACAGTCCTTAGAGACAAAGAAACAATATTGGAAAACAAAAGGTTGCACAAGTATAGATAACATTTACATGTCACCTGATTGAAAACCGGTATTGCCAAAATCCTTATTTAGATATGCAGCAGTCTTGTGTCAAACGGGGGTGACTGAGATGTTAAATAAGGTATGTAAAGCCTATGGCTTCACTAACTACTAAAAAACTTTTTCCTCTCAATGGATTATATTTGCAAGATACAATGCTTAGGGAGGCATAAGACCACGGAAAGGGAAGTTCCCCACACCGCAATATCCATTCCAACACATTTGCATGGATTTTATTGAATTGGAAAAA
Organism: Aquarana catesbeiana; assembly: GCF_042186555.1. Taxonomy (NCBI): domain Eukaryota; kingdom Metazoa; phylum Chordata; class Amphibia; order Anura; family Ranidae; genus Aquarana; species Aquarana catesbeiana. The sequence goes on along the minus strand of NC_133324.1, from coordinate 542,922,448 downwards.
TGTGAAAGGAAGAAATATTGTTTGCTAATCATAGACACGCTGACCAAATGGGTGGAGAATTCCCGACAGGAAGTGCAGAGGCACAGACAGTGATAATGGACCCCATTTTGTAAATAAAACTATACTACATTTGACAGAAGTGATGGGAATTTAAGTGAAATACCATTGTGCCTATCATCCCCAATCAGCTGGATTGGTGGAAAGACATAATGGCATTCTAAAAAAGCAAACTGAGGAAAGCTATGGAAGAAACAGGTAAAAATTGGATGTACTGCCTACTAGTAGCTGTGACCAGTATGCATATCACACCCACAAAAGAAGGTTTCAACCCATTTGAAATGATACATGGAAGGCCATATAAGATACCCTTACAATCAAATGAAACACCTACTGAGGAGTCTGAGCACACACTAGCAGAATACATGTCTGGGCTGTTAAGACAAAGACGTACTAATGATTTTTGTTCTGTCCTAGAAGGTCCAATTCAAGAAGATGAATAGGTGCATGTGGGAGATTGGGTCTTAACAAAAAGTAATAAGAAAAAGCAGTGGTACTCCCCAAGGTGGGATGGTCCTTTCAAAATCCTCCTAACTACCCCTACTGCGATAAGGATTGCAGAGAGGTCTACCTGGATTCACCAGTCCCATTGCAAAAAGGTTTTACAGGTAGAGTAGGGCCAGTTGGCTACAAGAGGTTCAGAAAGTCTGGCTACAAAGGGAGGTCTCACACAAAGTGGGACTTGTCTCAAACTGGTGAAGTCTCCCTCCCCTTCCAACTCCCCTACCCTATCCGCTGGAACTCTGTAGCTGGTTAGTATGAAAGGGACAGTAATTATCCTTGGGTTACTGGTGATTCTAGGAGAGGCATCCATAAGAGGGGTTATACGTTATGGAAGAGCAGAGGAACCTTTGGGTTGGGAAAGAACAGGAAAAGCATTGAATCTAACCTTTATAGAGGGAATAACTAGCACTATACTGGTAGACTTCTGTCAGATTGCAGATTGTGGGGATACAACTGGTGCTAGAGGAATTCTATGGGCAGATAAATACATTTGCTGGCTCTGGAATAGGGCAGGATGCCAAGCATGGAATCAGGCCCTGTGGACCAGTGTATTAAGATTGGGGGTGTAATCTACCAGGGCCTAAAAAGAGTGGAATAAAGGAAAGACTCATAATTACAAAAGCGGCCAACTCCCCCTGCACACATAATAAGAACTGTAAATAATTATTGATAACATTAAAGGAGTCGAGGAAGGAAGATTAGTGGTTGTACTCTATGGGAGCATGGGTGTCAGAAACTGACCCCTCAGGCAAATTTTTCCTCAAGGTATTACCACCTAATAAAACCTGACAACAGGAAAAGGTAGATTATGGGAGTGTAGATGTAGCGCTATTTCCCTTCAAATCAAAAATATATATATGTAAAATATTAGGGGAGATATGCCTCAAATAAAATGAAGTGTGATACATCCTCTGTCTGTTGGTCTCAAAATGTGTTTGAAAAAAAATAAAAATATATATAAGTGCCAAATATCTAAACAAATGCAACTACTTTATGTACTAAACCTCTGATGCAATAAACCACTTTTGTGTTGCACCCCCTGGGGGCAAGAATTAAAAATAACCTATACAAGTGATAGTGTTACACCCCCTGTTGATGGATATCAGAGTGTGTGTGTTGAAGGTGCTGAACTTCAGATAGGGTGTCCAACTGGTGTGCTACACCCTCTGGAGTCCGCAAACTAAAATCCATGATCTACAATATCTGGAACTGAAGAAATGCAGTGATCTAATCCCTAGTTGGCAAAGTGATAAATATGGATGTCTGCTGTATCAAAAATCTGGTATGTGAATAAAAATCCAATTATGCCAATAGATAAACTTTAAGCAGAAGTGAAAAATAAATTTAAAAAAAAAAGAAACAAACAACAAAAATGTGAATGCACAATTCAATATACGTCTCTGTGTTACACCACAGTAAGACCACATTCAAAACCAAAACAAATGATGAAATTGTTGCAAACACTAAATTATTAGTAGATAAGTCCATACAATAAATAAAGTGACGTGCTAAAAAAAAAAAAAAAAAAAAAAAACAGTGCTTCATCAAAATTTGGTGCTGATTATCCTTTCAAGTGACAGTGGTGCCAGGTGATATTATGCGTGTTGATAAGTTGATAATGTGATTGCACTCACCAGATGACATTGCCCCCCAGGGGTGTTATGCCTTCACAGTGTGAGCTACTGGGTTTTGCTGGGCAATCTGAGAAACGTTTTGCTGGCTTTACCACCGAGATGTCACATAGGGGAAAGAGTAATTCCCATAGTGTGATATTGTTTAAAAAGGCTTTATTTATTAAAAAGATAAAACAAGAGCCGGCGCTGTGCAAACAACAATCGCCGCTCAGACCGGAAGTGACGCCATACTAAAATAGAAGTTCTGAGTAAAGCTATAAGATTTACTAATCTAACAGTAGAAGATGCCATAGCTTTGGAGACAGGATACCAGGAAAAAAATGAGTGGTTAGAATGGTTGAGGTACAACTTTTTTAAAACTTTAAAAAAAAAAAGGAAAACTGTTTAGTTTGTGCCAGAGCAAGACTACATTTAGCAACTATTCCTTTTCCTCTAGATCACAATACAGATCCAGAAGGTTTAAAATGTATGTTGCGATTATATAATAAGAGTTATAAACCTGAAACAAATTCTACCTGTCACACGTTGAGTTTGTTGTTTCCCCCAGTACAGAGACCTCAGATACCTCCAGCAGTTACTGCTTATCCGGGCAACTTTACTTGTTTTGCACTCCCAGGGAACTGTAGCGGGGTGGATCTTGGGTCGCTACCCGATGACTATTGTAGGGAGAGGATTAACATGGGCAATGGTGACTGGGTTGAACATGACATTCAGAGAGCTGATGTCTGGTGGATGTGTGGGGATAAGAAACTGTGAGCTAGGATACTGGCCAATGCCCGAGGGGATTGCGCTATGGTCCAGCTGGCTATACCCCTGAGGATCCTGTCAGAACACCCGTGAACTAAGAGTCGCCAACAGTATTGGAGGGACACCTCTCCCATAGGGTCATTTGACTCTCGGATCTACATAGATGAGATTGGGGTTCCTCACGGAGTGCTGGATGAGTTTAGGGCCAGGAATCAGGTGACAGCTGGGTTTGAGTCTCTTCTCTGGTGGGTGACTATAGATAAAAATGTTGACTGGATTATATGTATATATATATATATATATATATATATATATATATATATATATATATACACACACACACACATACACTATAACCAACAACGATTTGTAAACTATACTAGGGACGCTGTGAAGGGCCTAACAGAACAGTTGGCCACCACATCTCTAATGGCATGGCAGAACCGAGTGGCCTTAGATATGGTCCTAGTTGAAAGAGGAGGGGTATGCAAAATGTTTGGTAGCATGTGTTGCACCTTTATCCCTAATACAGCTCCTGGAGGGACCGTGACCAGAGCCTTGGAAGGACTGACTGCTCTATCGAATGAATTAGCGGAAAACTCAGGTATTAATGATCCATTAACAAACTGGCTTGAAGGATGGTTCGGTAAGTGGACTGGACTTATCACATCATGTTTGATCTCAATTGCTGTGGCTTTGGCCGTTTTGGTCACTTGCGGATGCTGCTGCATTCCCTGTATTCGAGAACTTTCACAAAAACTGACTGAAACCGCAGTCTAAAGAACGATGTATCAAGCCCTTCCTACCTCTGAGGAGACCTTTGTGGACATTGAAGCTCAACTTAATGACATACAGACCGAAAGTGTATAACACTGGGACTATCATCGAAATGTGTTGAGATAAAATAGTCACACAAGAGGAGGGAATGTTAGAAAAGTTTTAAATGTTTATTGTGTGACTATTAGAAAAACTATTAGAAAAACAATAACCTTGAGATTATTTTTAAGATGACTTCTGAGCACATTGTTGTATTAACTTGCTGTATCGTTTGCTTTAACTAACTCCATAGTAAGTTGTAGGATGATTAGGCTTAACCATATATGGTAGAACAAGAATGTACAGGAAACACTAAATTAGCAAATAAAGTACCATTTTGTACCAGGCACGCTATGTGTGTTTCCTCAGCCAATAGAAGCGTTATCCCTATATTATTGTAGGTATTAGGAGGGGGGATGTTCATCTCTTTGTATGATTCTTACTGCATCTTTTGACTTGTAAGCATCATCCATTTGTGTGACACATCTGAAATAAATTGTCTGCTTTCAATACACCTGGAGTTTGACTGATCACAAGAGGAGAGTAATCCTAACAACCACCAAGTTGACCATACTTAGAAAATGAAGGGCCAGCTCTAAATTTCTCAAACTGCAAACCCCAAGTCCGGCACCCTACCGCCTCTGGCAACAGCCACAATCCATTCAGTTTAATTTCTATCCCTCTGCTTCCAAAAACCAGCCCCTCAATCTCATACCTGCTCTGTCTGTAACAAGCTCACATCTATGCATGACCTTTTTATCTCCCATTGCTTTAACATACTTGCCATAACTGAAACCTGGCTTCAAAAGCTGACTCAGCTTCTCCTACTGCCCTCTTCCACGCTGGCCTCCACTGGACTCACCCAGATCCAATGGACAGAAAGAAGGTGGAGTTGGATTCCTTCTATCCCTGCAGAGCACCTTCCAAGTCCTTTCCTAACCCTTACCTTGCTATCTCTCTTCTTTCGAGATTCACTGTATTTGTCTGTTTTATCCAATTTCTCTGAGGATTGCAGTGATTTATCGGCCTCCTGGACCAATATCACACTTTTTTGACAACTTCTCTGTCTGGCTACCCTTCTTTCTCTCCTCTGAAACACCCACTATAATTCTTGGTGACTTTAAGATCCCTATCAACGTTCACAGCCTAGCTGCAGCTCAACTTTTCAACTTAACCTCATCTTTTGACCTAACACAATGGACACACACTTCCACCCACACCGATGGCAATACCCTCGACCTTGTATTCTCCCATCTCTGCAATCTTGGCAACCTCACCAACACCCCCTTTCCTCTCTCTGATGACAACCTCATCAGTTTCACAGTATCCTTGTCTCCAACCACCTATTTCTCCAAGCAGCAAACAATTACTTGTAAAAACCTTCGCCTCTTTAACCCTTTTCTTTTCTATTCTGCTACTGACCATGTCTTTGACAAAATCTCTCCCCTGTCCGGACCTGGCCACCTCTGTCTACAACAGTTCACTCTCATCCTCACTGGACGCACTTGCTCCTCGACCTACACACAGAATCAGGCCCAGACTGTTACAATCCTGGCAAACTGACAACACCAGAAATCTCAAGAGACATTGCCATGCTCTTGAACGACTATGGCGTTAAACCAAATCTCTGCACAACTTCACACTATATCAATCTACCCTCCAAAAATACAATTCCTGCCTCCATGCTGCCAAACCTACTTTGCCTCTTATTAATACCTTTTCATCCAGTCCTCGTCGGCTCTTCTCTACCTTTTAACTTCCTTGCTTTTTTCCCCGCCCCCTCTACCCACTAACTCACTCACTGCCGAAGAGATTGCCAGTCACTTCAAAGACGAGGTTAATGCAATACATGAGGACACCTCCACTGTACAGTTATCTTCCCCACTTAACATACTTTGTCTAACAGCACAGTCAACACTCCTCTTTTAAACTGGCTACTATGGAAGAGGTTGCAAAACATTTCTTAGATGCCCACCTAACCAACTGTCCCCTGGATCCTGTTGCCTCGCAACTACTATGGTCACCCTCTTATTCTATCCTATGCTCCCTCACTCACATCTTCATTCTCTCCCTCACCCTCTGCCTCTCTACCGGCACCTTTCCTTCCCCTCTAAAGCATGCAGATCACTCCCATACTTAAAAAGCCTTCACTGGACCCCACCAACCTTAAGACCAATCCCCCCCCTCCCCGGCCGTGGCCCCTCCATGACTTTTATATCAAAATAAATAATGTAACCATCAATCCCTCCCCTCACGCCAGGGTACTAAGTGTAATTCTAGACTCTAACCTGTCCTTTCAGCCCCAAATCCAATGGTCAAAAGCTTGTAGACTTCACAAGCATAACATCTCTAAAATTCATCCCTTTTAACCAAGCTACTTCTTCACTCCCTTGTTATCTCTCACCTTGACTATTGAGACTCCCTTCTTATAGGCCTACCTTTCCATAGCCTTTCCCTTCTTAAGTCTGCTGCTGCCAGACTTATCTACCTTACCAACTGCTCAGTGTCTGCTACAACCTCTCCGCCAATCCCTTCACTGGCTTACGATTGCCCAGCAAATTGGATTAAAAATGCTAACATCATACAAAGCCATTCACAACTCTGCCACAAACTACATCACCAATCTTGTCTCTAAATATCAGCCAAATTGTCCTCTCCACTCCTCTCAAGACCTCCTGCTCTCAAGCTCCCTTGTCTCCTCCTCCCATGCTCATCTCCAGGACTTCTCCGGAGCCTCTCCCATCCTCTGGAACTATCTACCTCAATCTGTCTGCCTATCTCCTACTCTGGCTGCCTTTAGGCGATCCCTGAAAACTCATCTTTTTCAGGGAAGCCTATCATGCCTCCAACTAATGTTTTGGCGAAACTAGTAGGGATGAATTGACCTGCTACTACCTCTCAACATTATTGGTGTAAATTGTAAAGTGCTCCTTCTGTATTTTGTTTACATAAAATGTATTTGTATGAATCAAGTTTTTTAGAATTGTATACTATTAAAGATTTTATATTTTTATAATATTTGTGTTTCAATTGTCAGTGGCACCGCTATAATCCCCTTCCCCCTGTTCCTATTATTCACAATTTGTTTAGGGACGAGGTGCCGTATCTACTAGGACATTCCACCCACCACCTCTCTGCCTCCAACTAATCTTTTTTCATTTCTATCAGCTCATCCCCCACAGTTATAACCTTTTGTACCACTTGCCCCACACTCTTAGATTGTAAGCTCTTATGAGCAGGGCCATCTTGTATTGTAACTGTACTGTCTCCCTTTTTATATTGTAAAGCGCTGCGTAAACTGTTGGTGCTATATAAATCCTGTATAATATTGATAATACCTTATGTGACTAAATAACTAGGAACAGTCCTGAATAATATATACTTCTATTTGTGTATGTATATATAGAGTTTTAGATAAACCACTAGATTTATATTTTTCAAACGCTGCAATTTTTTTTTATAAGCAATAGAATAGAATGAACTAAAAAAAAAAAACACACACACACTGGCTTTATTCAACCTCACAAACTACTGTATATATATATACTGTATATAGATAATTTGTAATAATGCCAGATAGACACTCCTATGAATGTCATTAAAAAAAAATCATTGTGGCCATTTTTTCACCCCATTGTCCAAGATAGTGATCTCATGTGTGGTGCTCAGAATGGCTATTGGAATAAAAACATGTTTACTTTATATTTTCCCCATTAACCACTTGCCCACTGGGCACTTATACCCCCTTCCTAATCTGGCCAATTTTTAGCTTTCAGTGCTCTCACATTTTGAATGACAATTACTCAGTCATGCAACATTGTACCCATATGAAATTTTTGTCCTTTTTTTCCACACAAATAGAACTTTCTTTTAATGGTATTTAATCACCACTGTTTTTTTTTTTTAAATTATTTTATGCGCTCTAAATGCGCTCTAAATGCGCTCTAAATGAAAACAAAATGAAAATTTTGTAAAAAAAAAATGTACCGTAATTTTTCTTTGTTATAAAATTTAGCAAATAATTTTTTCTTCATAAATTTTGGCCAAAATTTATACTGCTACATATCTTTGGTAAAAATAACCAAAATCGGTGTATATTATACCTGAACACACCTGATGTACTGACGGCCTATCTCATTTCTTGAGACACTAACTAGCCAGGAAAGCACAAATACCCTCCAAATGACCACTTTTTGTTAAGTAGACATTCCAAGGTATTTACTAAGAAGCATGGTGAGTTTTTTGAAGTTGTATTTTTTCCCACAATTCTTTACAATTTTTTTTCCCCACAAAATTGTCATATTAACAGGCAGGGCCGATCCTAGGGTCACTGACGCCTAGGTGCAGAAATATTTCTGGCCCCCCCACGTGGGCGTGGTCATCATATTAACTCCTCCCCTTTACAAATGTTTCAATGACAATGACTCAAACACAGAGATGCTCCCCTACGGAGTCTTCATTACCCTGGGATCCACCCATGATCTCTTAACAATAAACAAATTATCTCTGATGGACACAGAAGAGGGTTTCTGTTAGAGAGTCTGGTCGAAAGAGCCCCCAGACATACTACAGACATAGTGCAGGAGACGGTCAGAGACTGCAAACGTAGTACAAGAGATGGTCAGAGACTGAAGACATGATACAAGAGATGATCAGAGACTGCAAACATACTACAGGAGATGGTCAGAGACTGCAGACGTGATACAAGAGATGGTCAGAGACTGCAGACATGATACAAGAGATGGTCAGAGACTGCAGACATGATACAAGAGATGGTCAGAGACTGCAGACATGATACAAGAGATGGTCAGAGACTGCAGACATAGTATAGGAGATGGTCAGAGATTGCAGACATATTACAGGAGATGGTCAGAGACTGCAGACATGATACAAGAGATGGTCAGAAGCAGGAGACATGATACAAGAGATGGTCAGAGACTGCAGACATGCTACACGAGATGGTCAGAGACTGCAAACATACTGCAGGACCTGGTCAGAGACTGCAGACATGATACAAGAGGTGGTCAGAGACTGCAGACATGATACAAGAAATGGTCAGAGACTGCAGACATAATACAGGAGATGGTCAGAGACTGCAGAAATTATACAAGAGATGGCCAGAGATTGCAAACATACTACAGGAGATGGTCAGAGACTTCAGACATGATACAAGAGGTGGTCAGAGACTGCAGACATGATGCAAGAGATGGTCAGAGACTGCGGACATGCAGTCTACCAGTGCCCACCAAATGCAGCCTACCAGTGCCCACCAATTTCTACCTACCAGTGTCCACCAATTGCAGCCTGTCAGTGCCCACCAATTGCAGCCTACCAATGCCCCTGGATCACACAGAGCGGCAACAATCTCCTGCTGTCACGGAGCTTGGATTTGAATTTCCTGGGCAGCCACTGTAACAAAGTCCCACCTCCTAGACCAGCTCGCGGCTTCTATGATACACGTCACACTAATTCAATTTCACTGCATTGGATAGTTACATAGTAGGTGAGGTTGAAAAAAGACACGAGTCCATCAAGTCCATCCTATGTGTGTGATTATATGTCAGTATTACATTGTATATCCCTGTATGTTGCGGTCGTTCAGGTGCTTATCTAATAGTTTCTTGAAACTATCGATGCCCCCCGCTGAGACCACCACCTGTGGAAGGGAATTCCACATCCTTGCCTCTCTTACAGTAAAGAACCCTCTACGTAGTTTAACGTTAAACCTCTTTTCTTCTAATTTTAATGAGTGGTCACGAGTCTTGTTAAACTCCCTTCTGCGAAAAAGTTTTATCCCTATTGTGGGGTCACCAGTATAGTATTTGTATATTGAAATCATATCCCCTCTCAAGCGTCTCTTCTCCAGAGAGAATAAGTTCAGTGCTCGCAACCTTTCCTTATAACTAATATCCTCCAGACCCCTTTATTAGCTTTGGTGCCCTTCTTTGTACTCACTTCATTTCCAGTATATCCTTCCTGAGGACTGGTGCCCAGAACTGGACAGCATACTCTAAGTGCGGCTGGACCGGAGTCTTGTAGAGCGGGAGAATTATCATTTTACCTCTGGAATGAATCCCCTTTTTAATGCATTCTGTTTGCTTTGTTAGCAGCAGCTTGGCATTGCATGCCACTGCTGAGCCTATCATCTATTAGGACCCCCAGGTCCTTTTCCATCCTAGATTCCCCCAGAGGTTCTCCCCCAGTGTATAGATTGCATTCATATTTTTGCCACCCAAATGCATTATTTTACATTTTTCTACATTGAACCTCATTTGCCATGTAGTTCCCCACCCCATTAATTTGTTCAGATCTTTTTGCAAGGTTTCCACATCCTGCGGAGAAGTTATTGCCCTGCTTAGCTTAGTATTGTCCGCAAATACAGAGATTGAACTGTTTACCCCATCCTCCAGGTCGTTTATGAACAAGTTAAACAGGATTGGTCCCAGCACAGAACCCCGGGGGACCCCACTACCCACCCCTGACCATTCCGAGTACTCCCCATTTATCACCACCGTGGAATCAAATGGTATTTCTATATACCTGACAAGACCAGCTAGGTATAATCATGGCAATTACCAAACTCACAAGACCCTCTTAGTACTGCAGTACTGAGGAGATAGCTTCTTTGTGAACACAAGAAGAGATGAGTCCAAGTCGATGTTCAAAGCTATCTGATTTAATTCTGGGCGGGTATATAACTTATATACGTTATCATTAACCAATCATTATATGGAAGATGGGCGTGGTTAATACAGAGGTGTACATTTCACATCATTACATATCATGACATATCATTAATTATGCCATCTGCTTTCATGACTCATAGTCATGGGTCCTGCTTCCCTGTTTCATGTCTCATTACACAGGAAAGGGCCCAGACATATTGAGCCACAATTCTTTATTTAGACGTACAGAATAAAACTGCTTACACAAGCTATATTTTCTTATATGTGTGCTTTACAGAGAACCTGTTATTAACTAGTTGACTTTAACTAGAGTCTGAATATACAAGTTAAGATATATGAATCCAAAATGGAGTCACTTCTGTTCAGTCATATTACTACAATCCCTTCTTTCAGACATGAAGGTCACGGAAGTGACGAAGGTGACTGACCTCTCTGCATTGTGACGTACACATAACCAACTCAAAGCAGGCACACAGAAATAATGCCAGGAGCAAAGTCACTACAATACACACAGCAATATCCCCGATCCAGGAAAATACTCCATTGAAACCAAACCATCCCATGTTACCCAGGGGGCTCCCAAGTAATTATTTAGCCTTTTCATCATGTCAATACCCCCTTAGGGTCTCGAGGGAAACCATGCCCAGGTCATGTTCTTTTCCAAAAACAATGACCTGGCATAACGGTGTTTGAGAGGGCACCTAGGATGAACACCAGTCTTGAGCAAGTGACGTTCCTCACTGTCCCCGAGAATTCCCATTATCGGAACCAATGAGGCCAAGTAACACCATCCCCTGGGATCACTCAGAATCCATGGGTGGCATGTTCTTCCACAACAAATGTACGTGCTGTCACCCAAGGCCAGTGGCTGTCTGCTAAGGACCCGTTGGGCACCTTCAGAGAATCCTGCAAGGGCAAGCTTTGAGAATAGCCTAGCCATCTCTGTATGGGGGTCAGAGGTATGCATGAAGGTATATATAGTGTGATGTAGGGCAGGATCTAAGATGTCAAACACTGTGGAGTTCCCTCAGACTTTGAATACACATCACCTCTATGTCCAATGAGTGTGTTATTAGTGGTGTTATCGGGTGGGCCACATATAACCTTCCCAGAACACAGAGGCTGGTGGATGACATGTGAACCAATACATATATAATACAGTGCTTATGCCAGCATCCCTTCAAACATTATATACTGAAGTGGTCGAGCACGTCCCGGGTATACTACAACAACAATCCCAATATGCCCCCTGAACCTCACCCGGACCACCACACTAAACATGCAAAAATAGAAAACAACAAACATGTAATCTCAGCTGCATAGCAATTGTCTGGACTGCAAAAGGGAGGAAGGGGCGTAACAGTCCATAAAAACAAGTGGGAGGGGCATGACAGCCTTTAGGCCAAATAGAAATAGTCCCAAAAAAATACACAAAAAAGAAAAGTCTCTTGAATGGCTTCTGAATTTCCATTAAATTCGCAAAAAAGGAAAGAAAAGAAATATCCACATTATAACTCTCATTCTCCTCAACTTTTGCCAAAACCTTTTGGTTCAATTCTGTGATCATTCATATGTACAGACATGAATTCTCTACCCCAAAACACTGCCGCTTTGTAAGGACAGAACTTGATATCCACAAACTGGAACTGATGCGTTGGGCTAGACCTGGGTCTTCGGGCTGGCCCATCTGGATCTCTCTCATGTGGTGCCCACTAGAATTTCATACCTCGGGTTTGCGTCATTTGGCTCCCCCTCAAGGTGTCATTCCCAGGAACATTTTCCAGCAGGAGTCCGCCTTTGATCATCTAAGCACCTCGCATGGACTATCTATCGACAAATAGACCAATGACTTCCTACTGGCGGCATTGGAATTCATTCTCTTACACAACTACTTTACATTCAATGGCTCCCACTACCTCCAGGTGCAGGGTGTTGCGATGGGGACCTCATGTGCCCCGTCGTACACCAACCTGTACCTGGGGGAGTGGGAACGCATGATACACAAATCCGCGCGCCTTGCCCCATACATGGAGAACGTTGTTATGTGGCATCGCTACATTGACGATGTTCTCCTTGTGTGGAACGGACCCTCAGCCCAACTGCCTGACTTTCTAGCATTACTAAATGACAATGACTTCAATCTATCTTTTACCATGACCTGGGACAAAGAATCCGTCACCATCCTTGATGTAACTATCCACAAAAGACAGCAACGGATCCCTCAGTACCAGTCTATTAAGAAAATCTTCTGCGGGCAACTCCATACTCCATGCCAGCAGCTTCCACCCTCAGCCTCTCATTGCTTCCATTCCCTACAGTCAATACCTGCGCACCAGAAGGAATTGCACCGATGACGCCACTTTCAAAAAAGAGGCCAAGATTTTACAAACACGCCTACGAGCTAGGGGGTACTCCAATACCTGTCTCAAAAAAGCGTATAAGAGGGTTTGTGCGAGAACCCGCAGCGACATATTATACAATCCCTCGACTAAAAAACTCAAGTCCAAACCCATCTCCATCATAATGAGGTTTTCCAACCAACATGCGGCTATCCAAAGAGTTGTAGCCAAATATTGGCATATGCTCACGATGGACCTTTCCATCAGTCCCTTCATACCCTCCACACCGGCATTCACTTACAGGCGAGCTGGATCCGTTCGAGACCAGCTGGTCTGCAGTGAATTCAAAAGTGGGGGCAAACGTGACCCCTGCAAGAACAAGGGCACCTTCGCGTGCGGGGGATGCAACTACTGCAGGTTTCTTAACACATCCAAAAACGTCACCCTGCCCAATGGCGAACCCTTCAGACCCAGACATTACGCCAACTGCAAAATGAGTGGGGTAGTGTACCTGCTCACTTGTGAATGCACCAGCTTTTATGTAGGGAAAACCATTCAGGAGTTCTGGCGCAGGGCGTATAGACACATCATAGCCATGCAAACCTGTAACCCCAACTTACCACTTGGCCGACATGTCACCAGTGTACATGAATTCTGCTTCACAATCCTCGATCGCGTGCACACTGGCATGCGCGGAGGAGATGTGAACAAAACATTGCTACAACTCGAGCAGAGGTGGATCTTCAGATTAAGGGCCACCCAACCTCCAGGACTGAATGCCTGCATATCCTATAGACCCTTTTTGGAGGGCTTCTTATCTGGGGGCTCTGAATGGGAACCCTACAAGGTTCCCCCCTAACCCCCACAGGTCTTGCCCTTCCACTACCTCCCCTTGCATGACCCCATGGTGATCGTCATGGACCGTTTCTTCTTTCTTCCCCCCCCCTCTGGCATTACACGAGAACCTCCTCCCCCCCCCCGATTCTGCATTTGTCGCTTATCTGTATATAGTGTACATAAGTTCTCTGTATATGTTTTTACTATAATATGCATACCAAAAAAAATTGTTTTTTCCCCACGTCACGAGCAATACCGCTCACATTTACAAATTTTACATTGCATATTCTAACTTCCTTATCTGCATATTTATTCAACCATTTGTCCATTTATTAAGTGCTCTGGTTGTTCACTCCTTCTTGTGTGTCCTCTCCTATTGTTCTTGACACTTTCTCCCACTGTTCACGCTGAGCTCGCTCCCTTCCAGTTGCTGGATGGCTTGACCCGTCCCAGGCATGGCGCCAGGCTATTCCTCACTCGGCACAGGGGGGCCGCCCATGTGCAGCGCCAGTTGCCACAGGCGGCGTCCCCACAAGCGGAAGATCTGGGTAGAATCTTTTGACCTAGGTCTCTTCCGGTTCCTGCGCCACGGCCTTCGGCACGTGTCTGGGTCCCCGCCCCCGTGCGCTACACGTCATCACGCTGGGGTTTCTGTGTCACCGCGCCCGGAGGTATACACACACTCTGGCTGCAGTCTCCATGGGGGCCGATGCGTGCGCCCCAGGCTCGGGGGGCGTCTACCTTTGCACCCATTGGCCATGCTCGCAACCTATTGCGAGCCAGGCCCTCCCATTTAAACACACACACTTGCCAGTGACCCCTAGGCTTCTCTCCAGTCTGCACGTCTGCCCCCTGACACTACAACCGCTCCTAGGACCTGTATCAGGCAAAAAAACTCTCCCCCATGCATGGCCATCTGTTGTCTACTTGGCAGCCTCAGACCCAGATTCACCCCATCTCACTTCAGTCTGCCTGGAACTTACTCTTTCATATATGTACCCTTCTATATATACTTTATTCTAGGTTGGACACTCTGAGGCCCCCCCCCGGTTGGACCCTGAGCTAGGCACCGACGCTGTGGTCCCTCTGGACACCCCCTCGGTTCATACTCCTGTTACAAGGCAGTTCCACTTACCCTGCCTCCACCAGTGACCCCTTTCACACCGGGTCTCACTTTGCCTGAATATAAGGACCCCCCGCAGTGGGGTACCGCCAGGGCCCCCTCTCTCCCAGGGCCGGCTCCCCCTCAACAACGGACAGGACCCTGCCTATACAGCATCAACCACCTGTTCCAGGTACCCTCCGTTTTTTTTTTTTTTTTGGTTTTTTTCCTGCTTCCATTTTTTAATCCATGTTTTCCTTTTTGCTGTTCCATATTTTTTTTTTTTGTTGCATGTGAGACAAATGCCGCCCATTACCCCAGGATCCCCCCAGGCGTATATACAGCCTTGCCTTGACTCTCCCATACCCCTTTGTCTTGCAGATTGTAGCTTCACTCCAGGAACTCCTACTATGCCTAGTAGTGCTTTCTGACGCCCTCTGTTGGGGAATAGCCCCCCTTGGTGGCTCCACTGGGACACGGCTCATACGGCCTGCCCAATCTGGACCAGGAGCAAGCACACATTCAGCGTTCAGTGGTGATATGTCCCTCCCAATCCCCTTCCTCGAATGTTTCTAATGGATGCAGCAATACATAAATCCTTCCAAGCAATACTATATGACATACCTCTGTTTGTGCTGATTCCAATCAGACACCCCTGAAGAAGAGCATATCTCGAAACACGTTGGGTACTCCCCGTATGTGTGTTTCATATGTATCGGAGTTCTATGATTATGAATCCTGGTGTATTGTACTGCTCAAATTTTCTTTGTCTGTATTGCAACTGTTTCTTGTCATTACCACGCATCCTGTAATTCCCTATATTCCCCTGTACTTTTACCCCATGTATTGTAGATTTGTTTAGGTCTACACACAATAAATACCTAGCTTCATTACAAACATCATACTTTTTATTACTCCAGAGTAGGTCTCCTTTTAAAGTCCCGCAAGAGGAACAATTTTCCATTTGCTCAGATTCATTGGGATGTGGGTGACCCTACCCCATAGACCAACTTAGCACCACCCCTATTTTTCCCATGTTTTCTCAGAAAGGGTTTTCATTATATAGATTCAATATATTTAACTAAACATTTTTCCAAATTCAGTATTACAGCAGAACTTCAACAAAACTTAAACCCCTTTAGTTTCTTCTATTCCCGGGACCCAAGTGGGCCCGAGGGACTTAGAACAGAACATTTTACCCAAACATATGTTCTGACTCAGAAGTCTCCCAACTTTGCAAATATGTCTGATCATATGCAACAAACAAAACATTGATGGATAAACAACATTTCATCATCAACACTTCATGACTGATACCCTGGGAATTCAAAAGGTAAATACCCAGAATAGTCATTCTGATTGCCTATTTCAAACAAATCCTTCCCATCACATTTAGTACCTCATGGACTCAATATATGCAGCAATGTATTTCGATCCCGGTTACTTAATTTCAGTAACTCTTCAAACATTTTTCCCAAATTTCACCCTTCTGTTACCAAAATCCCTTTATCAATTTTTTAATTTAAACCCAAACTTTTAGGAAAAATATAACATGGGCCTGAACACAATATGAGATAACTTCTTGTGTACATCCTAAACACACACTTAAAACACTTTACTAATCGAAATGATACCCTGTGCATTCATTAAACACAATACTACCACTTTCTCATTCCACATTCATTTAGCCATTCCATTCATGCTTCATTTTTCCATATTTTCCTTCTAAACATCTTTTATTTTTCTCTAGTGCACCGGATTACATAACCTTAAAATCACTTCCTCTTTCTTTACCAACCACAATTCATCTGGCATAGCACCTGGAATACATAACTTCCCTTTGTTTACTTTCGAATTCTGGACTCTTAATTATAATATTCTTAAACTTGCATTAACCAAAAAAGACAAAATCAAACATTTTAAAATTCCCAATCAATGTTAAAACATCTTACACAAACACAATTAACCCCATTTGCACAAATGATCATCCCCTTGCTTCATAACAGGCAATGTCCCCATACAATGCAAAACTCCCATTTTCTTTTCCCTATCTCGACATCAACAAATGTGCCGGTCGGCCCAACTTCCCCTCAAACGTACGATCTATTTTTTTATAACATATTTTTTCCCTACATAAGACACCACTCTAGGTTCTGTTCTTTGATAACAGTACAATGTCATTTACTGATCACCTCGGAACCCAGAGCAATTATATCAATCCGATCTATAGCACATTTGCCGATACCGAAAAACCACATTTTAATTTCAATAATGCAAGAATAAGCAACTTACACAACCAAAACAGTCCTTAAAACCAGACTTCAAGGCTCCCCGTTCCCACCAGTGTGACCCAAGTCGCAGCGACTCCAAAAAAGGCTCTTGCACTACCTCATTCCGACTTCGGTGCGACTTGTTCCCACACGGTTTTCACCGGGCGCATGAAATCGCACTGCAAAGTTGCATTGCAAATTGCGTGACTCTGGGGCTGCAACAGTGGAAACAGAGCCCAACTGAAACAATCAAAACACCCTATGCATAAACTGAAATGCTACTGTTAAGAATTTGTATCTGATCAGATTCCTCAAGAAAACATTTGGTACCAGCGCATACATCTAATTTATCAGTGACATGTCACATTCCCCTTTTAATGTTCCCTATTTACTATGCAGTGGGCACAGGCTTAATATTTCATGAATAGACTGACGATACATTTTAACAATAAACGTACTTTTTATAGATAACTTTTCTGAATCAAATCCTTCTTTAACATTCATTTTCCACCTCAGCAAGTCTCTCTGACTCGCTGACTATGGAATGCAAATATAGCAGTATGCTCTCCACAAAAGCGGTGGAAGGCCTGGTCAGTGGTTTGATTCCCTCTTCCAGCACCAAGGGACAAAGAAAATAAAAAACAGAGTGATAAAAACACACACCCTAAAGAGTTATACTACAAAAATGTTTATTCCCTAAAAAAAGAGCAAAAAACAAACAACACCAATACTATAATCCCTATATCCCTAAAGAGTCCCTATAAACGGGGGAAACTCCTAATACAAACAAATGGGTGATAAAAAATATCTCTAAAGGTATAGAAAGGGATAAATGCAGTGGGTATATCCCTCCCTCCCCCAATATAAAACCCCCCCTTATAAGTACCTAACAGTACCCCAAGCCACCTGAGGCGAAGAACTAGGCTTGATAATTCCTGAAGGGAGCAGTTTGATTCCGTAAACACAGAAATGTGTCACACTGTTACATTCCAGAAATGATACAGTCTAAGCGACCAATGATGAGTTGTAAAGTCATACCACAGTCAGTCACACAGTCAGTCAAAGATAGACTAATCATAGATGGGGACACACTGAGAAAATGGATAATCCAAAAATTGATGGCAATTTGGGGAGAAAAAAAAAAAAATCTTCTCCTCACAAAGAAAGAAAGGTTGTTATTATATCCTCGAATGTATGGAAAATCCTGCTGTACGATCCTAATAGGTAAAAAAATGTGGTTAAATGATGGCAGACACTGATTGCAGGTGGATGAATCACTAAGCATTTCAATCCCGACCTTGTCAGGTACATAACATAAGCAGGAACGATCACATAAGTACCGTCAGTGTAACCAAGAGCCAGGGTTCCCACAGCATGTAGGTATAACATCCAAGCAATTGTAATAATACATTTACATGGTGGTTACTCACTGATACCGGATCACACAGAGAACTCTCCAATGTGAAATGAGATTCAATCTGTTGGTCTGTATGTAATAGCCATAGTGTCTTCCATCATTAATTTGTTCAGATCTTTTTGCAAGGTTTCCACATCCTGCGGAGAAGTTATTGCCCTGCTTAGCTTAGTATCGTCCGCAAATACAGAGATTGAACTGTTTACCCCATCCTCCAGGTCGTTTATGAACAAGTTAAACAGGATTGGTCCCAGGACAGAACCCTGGGGGACCCCACTACCCACCCCTGACCATTCCGAGTACTCCCCATTTATCACCACCCTCTGAACTCTGATCAGTTTTCCGGCTATCTCACAGGAGGCGGGACTTTGTTACAGCGCCGCCGTGCATTTCAGACTAAAGCCTGTGCGGTGTGTGAGATGCACACAAGTAGTGGCATAACTAGGGTTGGTGTCACCTGGTGCGGTAAAACATAGTGTCACCTCGTACCCCTCCTATTTTTGGGCCAGCAGCCCAGCATTGGAGCTTGTTGGCACGTGTTGCGGCTGTCAATAAGGCCTAGAGGATATCAGGTTAGGCACTTTCCAATTGCTCAGTCCCTAGGAGCAGTAATGGATAATGGCCAACAGGCCCTCTTACTAGACCCAGCGAAAGTGCAGCAGTGATTCCTCTGGCTGGACGTTCGCTCACTCTGAGTTGCCCAGGGCGACTCTGGTCAGTAATGTAGCATGTCTGTACCCTGGCAGTGGCTCAGTCTTTTTCTCTCTGGTGGTGCTGGGCAGCAGCATGGCTTTCTCTCTGGTGGTCCTGGGCAGCAGCGTGACCCTCTCTCTGGTGGTGCTGGGCAGCAGCGTGACCCTCTCTCTGGTGGTGCTGGGCAGCAGCGTGGCCCTCTCTCTGGTGGTGCTGGGCAGCAGCGTGGCTTTCTCTCTGGTGGTCCTGGGCAGCAGCGTGGCCCCCTCTCTGGTGGCGCTGGGCAGCAGCGTGACCCTCTCTCTGGTGGTGCTGGGCAGCAGCGTGGCCCTCTCTCTGGTGGTGCTGGGCAGCAGCGTGGCCCTCTCTCTGGTGGTGCTGGGCAGCAGCGTGGCCCTCTCTCTGGTGGTGCTGGGCAGCAGCGTGGCCCTCTCTCTGGTGGTGCTGGGCAGCAGCGTGGCCCTCTCTCTGGTGGTGCTGGGCAGCAGCGTGGCCCTCTGTCTGGTGGTGCTGGGCAGCAGTGTGGCCCTCTCTGGTGGCACTGGGCAGCAGTGTGGTCCTCTCTCTGGTGGTGCTGGGCAACAGCGTGGCCCTCTCTGTGGTGGTGCTGGGCAACAGCGTGGCTCTCTCTGGTGGTGCTGGGGAGCAGCATGGCTCTCTCTCTGGTGGTGCTGGGCAGCAGCGTGACTCTCTCTCTGGTGGTTTTGGGCAGCAGCGTAGCTCCCTCTCTGGTGGTTTTGGGCAGCAGCGTAGCTCCCTCTCTGGTGGCATTGGGCAGCAGCGTGGCTTCCTCTCTGGTGGCACTGGGCAGCAGTGTGGCTCTCTCTCTCTGGTGGCACTGGGCAGCGGTGTGGCTCTTTCTCTGTTGGTGCTGGTACAGCGTGGCTCTATGGTGGTACTGGGCAGTGTGACCCTCTCTCTGGTGGTGCTGGGCAGCAGTGTGGCCCTCTCTCTGGTGGTGCTGGGCAGCAGTGTGGCCCTCTCTCTGGTGGTGCTGGGCAGCAGTGTGGCCCTCTCTCTGGTGGTGCTGGGCAGCAGTGTGGCCCTCTCTGGTGGCACTGGGCAGCAGTGTGGCCCTCTCTCTGGTGGTGCTGGGCAACAGTGTGGCCCTCTCTCTGGTGGTGCTGGGCAGCAGTGTGGCTCTCTCTGGTGGTGCTGGGCAGCAGCGTGGCCCTCCCTCTGGTGGTGCGTTATAGCGTCTACAAACTATGGGAAAGATTTATGGCATTTTTATTTATTTCATTTTTTTACTAGTAATATCGGTGATCTACGCTTTTTAGCGGTACTGCGACATTGCGGCGGACAGATCGGACACTTTTAACACCTTTTTACTACCATTGACATTTATACAGCGATCAGTGCTATAAAAATGCACTGAATACTGTGTCAATGTCACTGGCAGGGAAGGGGCTAACACTAGGGTTCGATCAAAGGGTAAACGTGCTCCCTTGTGTTTCTTACTGTGGGGGGATGGGACTGAATGGGGGAGGAGACATATCGCTGTTCGTAATTACTACAAACAGCAGATGTGTCTCTTCTCCCCTGTCAGAACAGGGATTTGTGTGGCTACACACACAAATCCCTGTTTTGGCTCTCGTGCCCGCGATCGCGGGGAACCGGCAGCGATCGCGCCCACCGGCCACGCGCATCAGGTCCCCCACCATACAGTGGGCGCTTGCACGCACGCACCAGCTATGGCTCTTAAAGGGGCTGCCGTACTGGTACATTGTTTTGTGGTAACGGACCACTTTGCCTACGTAAATGTGCGTTAATTGTGGCAAGTGGTTAATTGTTTTATATGTTTTTGCTATTTCCTATTGTGAATAGTATGGGTTTATGAGATTTGCAAATCATTGCATTTTGTTTTCATGTAGGTTTTACACAGCGTCTCAACTTTTTTGGAATTGGGGCTGTATTCTGCATCAGCATTTATTTTATTTTATTTTCTTTTTAGGCTTTTTCCCCTCTAGAGACACCTTTGGAAAGCAGTATTGTCAGTTTGGGGAGAGGCTAGTGCTATATGCACTAGTAGATTTAGATGGATTTAACTAACAAATTAAAGCTAACTGAACTCTAGCTAACACTTTTTTGGGATAAAGATCATTGTACCCCAATGTTTGCCTCAACCATCTAACTGTCATTTATGCTGGACAGCTTTGTCTGTTAAAAGAAGTTGAAAAATACCAGATTTATTGGATGGATCACCAGGTGAAAGAAAATGAAAAGGGCCTAAAATGGAAGCTAATACAGCCACCACATCTACAGTGCATATAAAAAGTTTACACACCCCTGTAAAAGTGTCATGTTTCTGTGATGTAAAAAAATGAGAAAAAAGATAAATTTTTTCTACCTTTAACCACTTCAGCCCCGGAAGAATTTACCCCCTTCCTGACCAGAGCACTTTTTGCGATTCAGCACTGTGTTGCTTTAACTGACAATTGCGCAGTCGTCCGACGTGGCTCCCAAACAAGATTGACATCCTTTTTTTCCCAGGTACGCACAGTGACTTACACAGAATGTCCTGGTCTCCTCCTGGGTAGGGTGACCACATTTCCAAACTGCCAATCAGGGACACCCCCCCCCCCCAAAAAAAATATGATTTTTGAAAAAAATTTTGGACGATTTTTGGGGCAGGGGTGTACGAAATCAGCGGGCCTGTGTGCAAGATCAAAATTGGGCCCTAGGCATCAAGAACAACAACAATATGGTGCGCAAAGCGTTTCGTAATGAACTGTGGACATGTCTTAAATTGCACTAAATATTGGCTTAAAGGGGGTGTTCTTAAAGAGAGTCTGAGATGACTTGTATAGTGCAGAATGTGGTAATGTTAAATAGGGAATGCAGAGTGTATGGCGGGGGGTAATATGTACAGGAGAGGAGTGCATAATGTATAATGGTGGGTAATATGTACAGGAGAGGAGTGTGGAGTGTATGGCGGGGGGTAATATGTACAGGAGAGGAGTGTGGAGTGTATGGCGGGGGGGTAATATGTACAGGAGAGGAGTGTGGAATGTATGGCGGTGGGTAATATGTACAGGAGAGGAGTGTGGAGTGTATGGCGGGGGGTAATATGTACAGGAGAGGAGTGTGGAATGTATGGGGGTGGGTAATATGTACAGGAGAGTAGTATGGAGTGTATGGCGGGGGGGTAATATGTACAGGAGAGGAGTGTGGAATGTATAATGGTGGGTAATATGTACAGGAGAGGAGTATGGAGTGTATGGTGGGGGGGTAATATGTACAGGAGAGGAGTGCAGAATGTATAATGGTGGGTAATATGTACAGGTGAGTAGTGTGGAGTGTATGGCGGGGGGTAGTTAGTGGAGAGAGGAGGAAGAGGAGTGCAATCTCACCTCCTGATAGTCTGTCAGCCACTGCTATACCACTTTGGTGGTGGGGCACTCCGAAGGATGTACGGGGGCACCCTGGAGGTTGTAAGGGGGGATGTAATGGGGCACTCTGGTGGTACTAACTTAGTGAGAGCCCCCTTACGTCCTCCGGGGTGCCCCCTTAGTGCCTCCGTACATCCTCCTCCAGAATTGCCCTGAATCTCTAGCAAAGTTCCCAGGATTCCAGACGGTACAATTGTCCCCTGAATAGCAGCCAGTTTGTCTTTGAAGATGGGGAAGGGGGCAAGTTGTCAAAAAAGAATACTTGCAGTGATTTGGGGGGATAAGAGCATGCTGTATGTGCTAGGGGGCACACTTTGGGAGGGGAGAGAAATTGTGCTGGAAGGGGGTTTAAATAAAAAATCTGACCCCCCCAGCACAATATATCTCCCCTCCTAA
This sequence comes from Aquarana catesbeiana, assembly GCF_042186555.1. Lineage (NCBI taxonomy): Eukaryota > Metazoa > Chordata > Amphibia > Anura > Ranidae > Aquarana > Aquarana catesbeiana. The sequence continues at coordinate 542,899,561 of NC_133324.1, read as the reverse complement.
AGTGCCCCCTAGCACATACAGCGTGCTCTTATCCCCCAAAATCACTGCAAGTATTCTTTTTTGACAACTTGCCCCCTGTCTCTGTGTCTCCTTCTCCTGCAAGTGCCAATCATTAATATTCTGTACAAACCTCAGATCAGCATGCCCCGTTCTCTTGATGCTGAGTGCTGTGTCCATTCTCCTCCCCCTCCTTCTCCTGTCTGTGACATCCGAGCCGAGGAAAAGTGGGAGGGGACTTCAGTCCGTGTGTTAGTGTGAGGTGGGCAGGAGGGGGGAGGAAGGGAGAGATGTCGTACACACTGTAATCGCAGGCAGCATGTGGGAACAGAAACACCCCACACAAGCTGCAGGCCAGTCACTGGAGCCAAGTGCAGAGGTGAAAGAACCAGCAGTGACTGCCAGCAGCACTAGCGCGGAGGAGGAAGTGAAATCCTCCCCCGCTTTCAACGCTGGGCAGTGACGTCACTGGTTGCCAGATGCCAGGCGGCTATAGCAACCAGTGATCAGGAGTAGGTGGAGGAGGTGGAAGCGGAGCCAGAGCCAGCGCTATGGCAGCTCGGTCCGCCCCTGTTCCCAGATTGTCAGTTTCATTCCAGGACACTGTATTGTCCCGGAATGAAGGTGCCCGGGACCGGGGACAAAGATGTAAATTACGGGATAATCCCGGGCAATCCGGGACACGTGGGCATCCTACTCCCGTGCAGAGCCGGCTCCTGGCCCTGGGCCTCAAACTCTGATGCACCTCCATCAGGTAAGTGCACACTCCCACACCCATATTTAACACAATGGCCAAGATCCTATCCTTAAATGTACACGGCCTAAACTCCAGTAAAAAAAGACATCTGGCGCTACGGGAGTTCAGACAATCAGGAGCTGATGTTATACTAGTTCAAGAGATCTTGGCAAAGGGGGCTCGTTCGCATTTGCCTCCAAATATTTCCCCCAGATTTACCTCTCCTCAAATACCCATAAAAGAGCAGGAGTGGCAATACTCATTAAGAAGGTATCCCCCTTCACTTGTGTAACCCAATGCTGCAACCCTCATGGCCACTTTATTATGCTACAGGGACTCTGGCATACACAACACGTTACACTATGTGCCCTATACGCACCAAATGTTAAACAACATAGCTTTCTGTCTAAGGTTTATGCTCGTATTTTCAAATCAAACCCCGGAGTTTTGGTGGTGGGCGGAGACTTCAATCTCATCCAATCAGCAACTGCGGATCGTCATGTGGTGGGCTCCCGGGTGTCTCTACCTCGGGTCCTTAGGGACTCTAGATTATTCTGACAAATCTCTAGACAATATGCGCTCTTTGATGCCTGGAGGGCCCTCCACCCAGGCGATCGGCAGTATACATTTTACTCCGCACCCCATCGCACACACTCCTGTATTGACTACTTTTTTGTTAACAATCATACACTTAAACTAACGCGCACAGCTCAAATACTCCCTGTTTCTTGGTCAGATCACGCCCCTATTTTACTCACCTTGGATTTGGGCATCCCTAATCGTAGACCCTATAATTGGAGATTAAATACATTCCTTCTTCAACACCAACCTGCCCAAGTAGAATTAACCACCACTCTCAAACATTACTTTATAGAAAACGCTACCCCTGATATCTCTCTGCCTACACTCTGGGAAGCCCATAAGGCAGTCCTTCGGGGTAAATGTATAGCACTTTTTTCTGCAATGAAAAAAGATGCACTAGCCGCAAAAGTAAAAGCGGAACAGGAACTTGGAGTGCTTGAATGCAAACTCCAAGTCACCCCCACAATACCCCTTCTCAGGAAAATAATCCATCTACGTTCAACTCTCAAGGATCTCGCCCAAGGTCGCATAGAAAAAGCACTGACCAGACTAAAACAAATGTTCTACGACAAAGGAAATAATGCACATACCCTTTTAGCTAATAAATTATGCGAAAAGTCCCACATGCAAACACCACACCAGATTAAAAACAAATCGGGCCAATTGATATCCTACCCTACAGAGATTGCCCATATCTTTGCAGACTTCTACAAAGATCTCTACAACAACCCGGACATACCCAGTAACCCTCCCTCCCCAGAACTATCCCAAAATATGAGAGAATATTTAGAACAAAGCGGAATCCCTCATCTAACACCATCTGACCTGCTGTCGTTGAATGCACAGGTCACTGACGAAGAGATAGAACTGACTGTTAAGTCCCTGCCAACTCACAAGGCCCCAGGCCCAGACAGATTCCCTTATGAGTATTATAAGACGTTTCTTCCCATACTACTCCCATATATACGCAAATTATTTAATGCTTTCCTTCACGAAACCCCCATACCTCCAGACATGCAGCGTTCCTTTATCACTTTAATTCCTAAACCAGACAAAGACCCCTCCCTATGCGCTAACTATAGACCTATCGCCCTATTCTCACATTGACCCAACCCCATACTGCCCTCCCGATTTTGCATGCAGAATTAGATCGCTTCCGTCTTCTCTCGGGTTATAAAATTAACGCATCAAAGTCAGAAGCTTTGCCTATTAATATCCCCGCAGCAGAGGTCACATTTTTGAAAAACAACTTTCCCTACACTTGGAAATTGACCGCTCTGAAGTATCTGGGAACCCACATCACCTCAAAATTTAACACTATATACCAAGAAAACTTCCCCCCTCTCTTCCGCTCCACTAGATCCTCACTGCTTCAGTGGAAAAAACACCATATTTCCCTACTAGAACGAATCGCTTCAATTAAAATGACCATCCTCCCGAAGCTCCTATATCTCTTTCAAACGTTGCCCATTCCAGTTACATACAAACACCTGAAAAAACTCCAGTCTGAACTACTCCATTATGTCTGGAATTACAAAAGACACAGGATACCGAGCTCAGTGATGATGGCGTCATGTACTGAGGGGGGTTTAGCATTCCCCAACATTATCAAATACTATCAAGCAGCTCAGTTGCGAGCAGATGCCTCATGGTTTACCCACAAATCATATAATAAATGGACAGAAATTGAAAAAATATGGCTATCCCCCATACACCCGAATAATTTACTGTGGCGTGCAAATGCGGATGTAGCCCCTGATCGTTTGCTGGGTCCCAGGTCCCAATTGAGACGGACATGGCGAACATTGGCTCACTCTCACAGACTGTCCTCAGATAAATCACTTCTGACCTCTTTTGTCTGTAATCCTAAGGTGCCAGATAGCCTCACCTACCAGATGTCACATCCTTGGACATCCCGGAACCTATTTCATTTCGGGAACTTGGTAGACCCCAGGACATGCAAACTGTTAACATTTTCTGACCTACAGACCAAATACGAACTCCCCAAACAGGTATTCTATGGATACCTGCAAATCCGACACTATACACTCACTATAGCACCTGATCTACGATTCTCCCCCCCATCTCCATTTGAAACTATAATTTTAGCAGGTACTGCACAGAAGGGCCTCATATCGGGTATATATAAGATTTTGAATGCATCCTTCCTAGAAGAACGAGGCAAACATTCATATATGATTAAATGGGAGAAGATCCTCGAAATCCCTATAGGAAATCCCTATAACACAATGGCAGACAATATGGTCCCAAGCTGCAAAGAGCTCAATATGCACATTATACAAAGAGAATATCTATAAAATTCTCCTACTCTGGTACATGACCCCAGAGGTGATCCACGCTATTTTCCCCAATAGTTCTGATAAATGCTGGCGATGCCGGGGAGCAAAGGGCACTTTTCTACACATATATTGGAGTTGTCCATTATTAACCCCATACTGGATCGCGGTTCAGCAGTTATTAGCTCACCTTCTGGAAATGCATGTCCAGGCGTCCCCAAAATTCTTCCTGTTAGGCTTATCACCACTAAAACTCCCTAAGCCATACAGGAAATTTGTACGCCATGTACTCACTGCAGCGTGCTGCCTTGTAGCGCTACACTGGAAAAGCTGTATTCCACCCTCTGCTGAGGATCTTTACACCAGAATTAAGGATGTAGAACTGATGGAGAAAATGACTGCCAGAATATAGGACAGGTTGGAGGCACATAACAGGGTCTGGGAGCTGTGGCATCTCCGGGAGGACCCACCATGATCAGGTATCACCTCCACTTGGATGAGTTCTACACCCCCTCTATCCCTTTCTTTCTCTATTACCCCCTCTATTTTTCAATACTGCATACCCCTGTGATTCCTATAATCACAGACAATAAGTTACAGTTTAACAAAAGTATCAGCGATAACTACATGCCAATAGAATCGCTATAAGTTAGATACTAAACTATCACTGGCAAATAGCAATATCTCAACATTTGTGAGTAAATGCATGTCATCAGAAATGTATGTAGTAATCAATATTTGTGTTTTGTCCTTAATGCCTTTCTGTACTGTACCGCAGATACGAATGATATTAATAAAATGTTATCTGAAAAAAATAAATAAATAAAAACATAAAATAATATGGTTGCATAAGTGTGCACACCCTTAAACTAATACTTCGTTGAAGCTCCTTTTAATTTTATAACAGCACTCAGTCTTTTTAGATATGAGTCTATCAGCATGGCACATCTTGACTTGGCAATATTTGCCCCCTCTTCTTTGCAAAAACACTCCAAATCTGTCAGATTGCAAGGACATCTTCTGTGCACAGACCTCTTCAGATCACCCCACAGATTTTTTGGGAACAGTGATCTCTGTCATGTCCCAGTGAGCCCATCCCCCCTACAGTTAGAAAACACCTAGGGAGCACTGTTAACCCCTTGATCGCCCCCTAGTGTTAACCCCTTCCCTGCCAGTGTAATTTTTACATTGATCAGTGCATTTTTATAGCACTGATCAATATAATAATGTCACTGGTCCCCAAAAAGTGTAATTTGGGGTCAGATTTGTCCGCCGCAATGTCGCAGTCCTGCTAAAAATCGCAGATCGCCATCATTACTAGTACAAACAATAAAAAAAAAAGTCCCTAAAGCTATTCTATAGTTTGTAGATGCAATAACTTTTGCGCAAACCAATCAATATACGCCTATTGCGATTTTCTTTACCAAAAATATGTAGAATATATATCGGCCTAAACTGATGAATAAATGTGTTTTTATATATATTTTTTTTGGATATGTATTATAGCAAAAAGTAAAAAAAAATTTTTTTTTGAAAATTGTCGCTCTTTGTTATAGCGCAAAAATGATAAACAGCAGAGGTGATCAAATACAACCAAAAGAAAGCTCTATTTGTGGGGAAAAAAGGACGTCAATTTTGTTTGGGTACAGCATCGCACGACCGCGCAATTGTCAGTTAAAGCGATGGAGTGCCGTATAACAAAAAATGGCCTGGTCATTAACCACTTCAGCCCCGGAAGGATTTACCTCCTTCCTGACCAGAGCACTTTTTACAATTTGGCACTGCGTCGCTTTAACTGCTAATTGCGTGGTCATGCAATGCTGTACCCAAACGAAATTTGCGTCCTTTTCTTCCCACAAATAGAGCTTTATTTTGATGGTATTTGATCACCTCTGCCGCTTTTATTTTTTGCGCTATAAACGGAAAAAGACCGAAAATTTTGAAAAAAAATGATATTTTCTACTTTTTGTTATACAAAAAATCCATTAAAATCAATTTTAGTCATACATTTAGGCCAAAATGTATTGGGCCACATGTCTTTGGTAAAAAAAATGTCAATAAGCGTATATTTATTGGTTTGCGCAAAAGTTATAGCGCCTACAAACTAGGGTACATTTTCTGGAATTTACACAGCTTTTAGTTTATGACTGCCTATGTCATTTCATGAGGTGCTAAAATGGCAGGGCAGTACAAAACCCCCCCAAATGACCCCATTTTGGAAAGTAGACACCCCAAGGAAATTGCTGAGAGGCATGTTGAACCCATTGAATATTTATTTTTTTTGTCCCAAGTGATTGAATAATGACAAAAAAAAAAAAAAAAAATTAGAAAAAGTTGTCACTAAATGATATATTGCTCACACAGGCCATGGGCATATGTGGAATTGCACCCCAAAATACATTCAGCTGCTTCTCCTGAGTACGGGGATACCAAATGTGTGGGACTTTTTGGGAGCCTAGCCGCGTACGGGGCCCCGAAAACCAAGCACCGCCTTCAGGATTTCAAAGGGCATACATTTTTGATTTTACGCCTCACTACCTATCACAGTTTTGAAGGCCATAAAATGCCAAGATGGCACAAACCCCCCCCAAATGACCCCATTTTGGAAAGTAGACACCCCAAGCTATTTGCTGAGAGGCATGTTGAGTCCATGGAATATTTTATATTTGGACACAAGTTGCAGGAAAGTGACAATTTTTTTTTTTTTTTTTGCACAAAGTTGTCACTAAATGATATATTGCTCAAACATGCCATGGGCATATGTGGAATTACACCCCAAAATACATTCTGCTGCTTCTCCTGAGTACGGGGATACCACATGTGTGGGACTTTTTGGGAGCCTAGCCGCGTACGGGGCCCCGAAAACCAAGCACCGCCTTCAGGATTTCAAAGGGCATACATTTTTGATTTTACTCCTCACTACCTATCACAGTTTTGAAGGCCATAAAATGCCAAGATGGCACAAACCCCCCCCAAATGACCCCATTTTGGAAAGTAGACACCCCAAGCTATTTGCTGAGAGGCATGATTAGTCCATGGAATATTTTATTTTTTGACACAAGTTGCGGGAAAGTGACAATTTTTTTTTTTTTTGCACAAAGTTGTCACTAAATGATATATTGCTCACACAGGCCATGGGCTTATTTGGAATTGCACCCCAAAATACATTCTGCTGATTCTCCTGAGTATGGGGATACCACATGTGTGGGACTTTTTGGGAGCCTAGCCGCATACGGGGCCCCGAAAACCCAGCACCGCCTTCAGGATTTCTAAGGGCGTAAAGTTGTGATTTCACTCCTCACTACCTATCACATTTTTGAAGGCCATAAAATGCCCAGACGGCACAAAACCCCCCCAAATGACCCCATTTTGGAAAGAAGACACCCCAAGCTATTTGCTGAGAGGCATGATGAGTACATGGAATATTTTATATTTTGACACAAGTTGCGGGAAAGTGACAATTTTTTTTTTTTTGCACAAAGTTGTCACTAAATGATATATTGCTCAAATATGCCATGGGCATATGTGGAATTACACCCCAAAATACATTCTGCTGCTTCTCCTGAGTACGGGGATACCACATGAGTGGCACTTTTTGGGAGCCTAGCTTCATACGGGGCCCCGAAATCCAATCACCGCCTTCAGGATTTCTAAGAGCGTTAATTTTTGATTTCACTCCTTACTACCCATCACAGTTTTGAAGGCCATAAAATGCCAAGATAGCACAAAACCGCCCCAAAATGACCCCATTTTGGAAAGTAGACACCCCAAGCTATTTGCTGAGAGGCATGGTGAGTATTTTGCAGCTCTCATTTGTTTTTGAATATGAAGAAAGACAAGAAAAACGTATTTTTTTTTTCTTTTTTCAATTTTCAAAAGTTTGTGACAAAAAGTGAGGTCTGCAAAATACTCACTATACCTCTCAGCAAATAGCTTTGGGTGTCTATTTTCCAAAATGGGGTCATTTGGGGGGGGGTTTGTGCCATCTGGGCATTCCATGGCCTCCGAAACTGTGATAGGCAGTGAAGAGTGAAATCAAAAATTTACGCCCTTAGAAAGCCTGAAGGCAGTGCTTGGTTTTCGGGGTCCCGTACGCGGCTAGGCTCCCAAAAAGTCTCACACATGTGGTATCCCCGTACTCAGGAGAGGCAACAGAATGTATTTTGGGGTGTAATTTCACATATTCCCATGGCATGTTTGAGCAATATATCATTTAGTGACAACTTTGTGCAAAAAAAAAAAATGTGTCTTTTTCCCGCAACTTGTGTCACAATATAAAATATTCCATGGACTCGACATGCCTCTCAGCAAATAGCTTGGGGTGTCTACTTTCCAAAATGGGGTCATTTGGGGGGGTTTTGAACTGTCCTGGCATTTTATGCACAACATTTAGAAGCTTATGTCACACATCACCCACTCTTCTAACCACTTGAAGACAAAGCCCTTTCTGACACTTTTTGTTTACATGAAAAAATTATTTTTTTTTGCAAGAAAATTACTTTGAACCCCCAAACATTATATATTTTTTTAAAGCAAATGCCCTACAGATTAAAATGGTGGGTGTTTCATTTTTTTTTTTTCACACAGTATTTGCGCAGCGATTTTTCAAACGCATTTTTTGGGGAAAAATCACACTTTTTAAAATTTTAATGCACTAAAACACACTATATTGCCCAAATGTTTGATGAAATAAAAAAGATGATCTTAGGCCGAGTACATGGATACCAAACATGACATGTTTTAAAATTGCGCACAAACGTGCAGTGGCGACAAACTAAATACATTTTTAAAAGCCTTTAAAAGCCTTTACAGGTTACCACTTTAAATTTACAGAGGAGGTCTACTGCTAAAATTACTGCCCTCGATCTGACCTTCGCGGTGATACCTCACATGCATGGTGCAATTGCTGTTTACATTTGACGCCAGACCGACGCTTGCGTTCGCCTTTGCGCGAGAGCAGGGGGGGACAGGGGTGCTTTTTTTTTTTTTTTTTTTTTTTTTTTATTAATTTTTTGATTTTTTATCTTATTTTTAAACTGTTCCTTTCATTTTTATTTTTTTAAAATCATTTTTATTGTTATCTCAGGGAATGTAAATATCCCCTATGATAGCAATAGGTAGTGACAGGTACTCTTTTTTGAAAAAATTGGGGTCTATTAGACCCTAGATCTCTCCTCTGCCCTCAAAGCATCTGACCACACCAAGATCGGTGTGATAAAATGCTTTCCCAATTTCCCAATGGCGCTGTTTACATCCGGCGAAATCTAAGTCATGAAATGCTCGTAGCTTCCGGATTCTTAGGCCATAGAGATGTTTGGAGCTATTCTGGTCTCTGATCAGCTCTATGGTCAGCTGGCCGAATCACCGGCTGCATTCTCAGGTTCCCTGTTGGGACAGGAGAGCCAGAGAAAAACATGGAAGACGGTGGGGGGGACATTTCCTCCCACTGCTTGTAAAAGCAGTCTAGAGGCTAATTAGCCGCTAGGATTGCTTTTACATGAAAGCCGACCGCTGGCTGAAAAGAATGATACCAAGATGATACCTAAACCTGCAGGCATCATTCTGGTATAACCACTCAAAGTCCAGCAACATACCAGTACGTTGCTGGTCCTTGTTGGGCATATATTGTAAACTTTTTTTTGATCGGTGGGTATGCCCACCATTAGAATACCTCCCTTCATCCACCCACTTCTAATGATGGGCATACATGCACCATTTATATATGCCGAAGCATGGGGGCATCCTCCCGCAAAAGACAGGAGCAAATTGCTCCTCCACCCACTGCTGCCCCCACGCTTCGGCATATATGCTGAAGTATGTAACTGTGGTGGTGAAATCACCTCCGACAGCGCTGGAGTCACGGCTTTATGTATCGTGGGAGCAAACGCTGTTGCTGTCAAGATAGATAAATCCGCGCTGCAACTGAATGGCGTACCTGCTAAGCAAATGATGGTTAACAAAAAACAAAGTAACATTACAGTATAACAGTAATACTTACCATACCTGCAAAGCAAATACAAAAAAAAAACATAGTAAAAAATAAAACATTTAACGCAACCTGTGCCTACCTAAAATATATATATGCCGAAGCATGGGGGCATCCTCCCGCAAAAGGCAGGAGCAAATCGCTCCTCCACCCACTTCTGCCCCCACGCTTCGGCATATATGCTGAAGTATGTAACTGTGGTGGTGAAATCACCTCCGACAGCGCTGGAGTCACGGCTTTATGTATCGTGGGAGCAAATGCTGTTGCTGTCAAGATAAATAAATCCGCGCTGCAACTGAATGGCGTACCTGCTAAGCAAATGATGGTTAACAAAAAACAAAGTAACATTACAGTATAACAGTAATACTTACAATACCTGCAAAGCAAATACAAAAAAAAAACATAGTAAAAAATAAAACATTTAACGCAGCCTGTGCCTACCTAAAATATATATATGCCGAAGCATGGGGGCATCCTCCCGCAAAAGGCAGGAGCAAATCGCTCCTCACCCACTTCTGCCCCCACGCTTCGGCATATATGCTGAAGTATGTAACTGTGGTGGTGAAATCACCTCCGACAGCGCTGGAGTCACGGCTTTATGTATCGTGGGAGCAAACGCTGTTGCTGTCAAGATAAATAAATCCGCGCTGCAGCTGAATGGCGTACCTGAAAACAAAAAAATGTTTAAAACACAGTAAACTATAAAAAAATTACATACCTGAAAAGCAAACATGATAAAACATAACAATAAAACATTGCAGAATAGAATACAGTAAAAAAGAGCAGAACAATAGAGAGAAAATAGAGAGAGAGAGAACAATAAAACGACAACTATTTTTGGTTTTTTTATTTTATATTTTTTTTGTGTATTTTTTTTTTTTTTACTTTTTTTTTTTTTATAACTGTAACTTTTAAAACTGTAATGGTTCCAGGTTTGGGTCTCTCAAAATGCGATGGCATCTTGGGAGACCCTGTGGAAGTGTGTCCTAGTCTGTGCAGTGCTGTACCCTACGCTAATACTCAACTAGTGTATGGTAGCGTTCAAAGCATTCACCCATGCAAAGACCAGGATTGCCAGGACAGGAGGGACAATAAGACCGGGTGTCACGCCTAAATCCGCGCTTTCTGCAGACACGACATTTTCTTTGGGGGGCTCGTTGGGTAGGGGTACTCTGGAGTACATAAGGAAAATGCCTCTCATGCAGCCGGCCTACTGCATTTGGATTGGGAAGGTGAGGTGGAGCACCGTCTGGAAACAGAAGGGCTCTGACGATCTCTTCCTGGAATTTAAGGAAGGATCCAGTCCGTCCTGAAGCTCTGTATAGCACATGAGCGTTCAGCAAAGCCAATTGAAATAAATAAACAGACACTTTTTTGTACCAGCGTCTGGCCTTATGGGCAATTAGGTACGGCGCCAAGAACTGGTTGTTGAGGTCCACCCCTCCCATATTAAGGTTGTATTCGTGGACACAGAGGGGTTTCTCCACAACACCAGTCGCCGTAGTAATTTGGGTCATCGTGTCTGCATGAAGGGAGGTGAGAACGAAAACATTCTTCTTATCCCTCCACTTCATAGCGAGCAAATTATTATACTTCAAGCAGGCTCTCTCCCTCAGCCTAAGACGGGACTCTACAAGCTGCTGGGGAAAGCCCCGGCGATTAGGTCGCATGGTGCCACATGCTCCAATCTGCTGATCAAACAAGTGACTAAAAAGTGGCACGCTCGTATAATAATTGTCCACGTACAAGTGGTACCCCTTTCCGAATAAGGGTGACACCAAGTCCCACACTATCTTGCCAGCACTTCCTATGTAGTCAGGGCAGTTTGTCGGCTCTACGTGACTATCTTTGCCCTCGTAAACCATAAAACTACATGTATAGCCTGTGGCCCTGTCACAGAGCTTATACATCTTGACCCCGTATCTGGCACGCTTGCTGGGAAGGTACTGTTTGAATGACAAGCGGCCAGAAAATTTAACCAGGGACTTATCAATGCAGACAACTTGATGGGGAGTAAACAAGTCTGCAAAACGTTGGTTGAAGTGGTTTACGAGGGGCCGAATTTTGTAGAGCCGATCGTATGCAGGGTCTCCACGAGGACGACAGAGTTCATTGTCGTTGAAGTGCATGAACCGCAAAATCTGCTCGTATCGTGCCCTGGCCATTGAAGCAGAGAACACGGGCATATGGTGAATTGGGTCAGTGGACCAATATGACCGCAACTCACTCTTTTTGGTTATGCCCATGTTGAGGGAAAGGCCCAGAAAGATCTTAAATTCGGAGACCGTAATTGGTCTCCAATCTCTGGCAAGGGAGGACTGGGGATTAGCGGCGATGTGTTGACCAGCGTACAAATTGCTTTGGTCCACAAAAGATCTATAGAGATCTTCGGTGAAAAACAGTGAATAAAAATCCAGTGGCATAAAGTCAACTGTTTCCACCTGAATTCCAGGTTGGCCAGTGAAAGGGGGAAGTACGGGTGCTGCAGAAGTGGTGGGTACCCAATTCGGATTGGCGAATGCAGCAGGAAGGGCACTATGGGCACGACGGGCCTGTCTTTGTCTTCTTGGTGGCAGCGGGACACTAGTTGTGCTTGCCACCTCACCAGCTTGAACTGCACTTATGGGACTCGCCACGTCACCACGTGATACTGCAGTGCTGGATGTACGACCAGGGTGTACTAGGCCGCTGGTGCTTGCCAGTTCACCAGAAGGAGTAGCGGCACTAGTCCTTCTCTGCTCCATACGAGAGCCCTGCGGTTCTTGCACTTCAAGGACAGAAGAAGAAGTTCGGGGTCTGGTACTCCTGACCCTAGCAGGGACCACAACTCCGTCGTCAGAGCTATCTGTCATGGAGCCGCTGTCCTCTACAGGTTCGTATTCTGAGTCTGAACTTGACAGATGAGTGACTTCCTCTTCACTATCTGTCATGCTCAGAAACGTGTAGGCCTCTTCACTGGTGTACCTTCGATTTCCCATTTTGGGCTCTAAATTTAGGGGTACACTAGTGAGACTCACAGGCACAAAAGCTCCTGACTGTCAGCGACTGATTCAAAGCGCTACCAAAAAACTGTTAGCGATCGCAGGGATCAGGCCTGACTCTGCGAACGCTGCAGTTATGTGTGCTTAGTGTTTTGTGACAGTTATCGATCGATACTGCACTTGGGTGGGCTGGGCTGGGCTGGGCCGAGGGGCAAACCGCAGGTGCTAGCAGGTATCTGGGCTGATCCCACTAACACTGCGGTTTTTTTGGGGGACCCTAAACTGCTGGGGAGTATAGATCTGATCGGATCAGATATCGATCCGTTCAGATGCTATAGCACTAAGGGAGGTGTATGCTGCGTGCGTGGGTTTTAGCGGTACTGGCGCTAACCTGACGCTGCCTGGGGCGACGCAGACCTTATCTGATCCTAAAAACTTAACTTCTATCACCGCCGGGCAATTAGGGGGTTAAACCTTTATAAGATGATAAACGGCGGGTGCCCTAAAACTGTAATAAACTACAAAAAACAAACCAACTAACCAGCGTCACCCGTAACAATTATATGGTGATCACTGGTGAAAGGGTTAACTAGGGGGCAATCAAGGGGTTAAAACCTTTAGTAGGTAGTATATGGGGGTCCCTGTCGCTATAAAACACTGACAGCAAACCTATATACTTACCTCCCTAACTAGCGTCACCTGTGTCACTAATACAGCGATCAGAAAAACGATCGCTTAGTGACACTGGCGACGGGGGGTGATCATGGGGTTAAAACTTTATTAGGGGGGTTAGGGGGGTACCCTGGACCTAAAGGGGGGTACCCTAGACCTAAAGGGGGCTAACCTAACTGCCCTAACACTTGTAACTGACACAAACTGACACCAATGCAATAAATCAGAAAAAAAAAAAACCTGCTATTGGTGTCAGAGTGACAGGGGGTACAGGGGGGTGATCAGGGGGTGACTGGGGGGTGACAGGGGGGTGACAAGTGTGCCTGCGTGTTCTACTGTTAGTGTAGTGTTGGTGCACTTACTTGGATGTCTTCTCTCCTCTGCGCCGGGACGAAAAGACCGGCTCGAGGAGAGATGACATCACTTCCTCCGCTTCTGTTTACATTCACAGAAACCGAGGAAGCTTGTCATTGGCCAGGAGCGATCGCGAGGGGGGAGCCACGAATGAGTGGCCTCCCCCTCACCTTTGATCGACCCTGACCTCGATCCGACCGCCGCTGGCACCGGGGGGGGGGGGTTCGATCGGACCCCCCACCCGCGGGCAGGCAAGGACGTACATGTAAGACCTTTTGCCTGCCCGTGCCGCTCTGTCAACGTACATCGTCGTGCGGCGGTCGGCAAGTGGTTAAGGGGGCAAATCCTTCCGGGGCTGAAGTGGTTAAATGATGGCAGGTGTGTACTGACTCCTATTTAGCATGAGCTTGAACGTGGTTGCTTAATTCTGAACACAGCTACATCCCCAGTAATAGGAGGGTGTGCACACTTATGCAACCACATTATTTTTTTTTTTATCTTTACTCCCCCCCCCAACCCTAAAATATTTCAGTTTGTTTTTTAATTGAGGTGTACAGTTTATAGGTCACATTAAAGGTGAAAAAGTTCTAAAATGATTTATCTTTGTCTCATTTTTTTTTACATCAAAGAAATCTGACATTTTAACAGGGGTGTGTAGACTTTTTATATCAACTGTATAACTTGGCAGGCTGCAAGTAATAAATGGAAACGCTCCACATGGTATAAAATCAATGGTAACCATTATTTGTTTAAAACAATGTTACTCACTCATAAAAACATGGACAGTGCTGTAAAAATCAAAATCCCTAATGGAAAATGCAGATAGCTTCTGGATATCACGATGATTACATCATGAGCATGGGCTCTGCCTTACATGTTTTGTCAAAAATGACATTTTCCAAGGCTCACACACCACGCTAAACAACTATGTGGAGCATTTCCATTTTTTCATGCACATTTCCCTGAGTGGCTGTCAATATATATGGTGGATTGAAGTTGCAACATCATATATCCAGGATCTGAGCTAATTACTTTCAAACGCTATATGACTTCTCATTGTGAGGGTCATATCATTCCGTCATGATTATGATTTGGGCACTGGTGTGGGAGCACTGAGTGCATTTTTTTTTTCACTTAGAGGAGTTATTTTTTTACACCATATGAAGATTATTTCATCTTTAATAGTGAATTTATTTTGTTTGCACGGACATTCTATTATAAACACATATTCTGGACTGTTATCAGTTTTTTTTTTTTTTTTTGAGCACTGCACTTCAGTTTGGGTCTATTTGATATTACCATTTTGTATCTAATGGTGCTAACAGCTGATTTGGGGATTTTACCTTTTTAGTGCAGTTTTAAGCTGCAATTTATTACATTTTAACGTTTTGATGTAATTCCGTTTGCTTTAAGGCTTCTATCAAGCACTGTCTGGAGGCTGCCCTTTTCTGAAGAAAAACTTTCTTAATCGTACATCACAGGACACAGAGCCATAATAATTACTATGTGGGTTATAGGCCACCTTCAGGTGATGGACACTGGCACACCCTAAACAGGAAGTTGCCTCCCTATATAACCCCTCCCACTACTGGGAGTACCTCAGTTTTTTCGCCAGTGTCTAAGGTGTTGGTCACGAGTAAAGATGTGCTGTGATGTGCTGAGCTCCACTGGAGCAATCCTTGCTGGGGCTAGCTATGCAGCCAAAGTGTCTTTTCAGGCCGAATTGAATGGTACCCGGGCCTTGTTGCAGAAGAAACGAGGTTCAGCCCGTAACACTTCTCTTTTTAGAGAGCTGGACCCCGGGATCCAGAGCTTTGGTGTTTTCAGCCATACAGTTTTTACTGGCGGGGTGCTTTACAGGTCCAGGAGTGTGGGTTCCCCGAGGGTCCCCGGTTCCTGAAGGTTTTGTAACAGAGCCCACCATGAGAGCTGAAGATTGGGTCTGTTGGTTTTTACCACAGAAATCCCTGCGGTGGGAAAGGTAAGTGGAGGTTTCTAAGGAATTTTTAAATTTTCTTATGAAATGTCTCCTTTAAAGAAGTAAATGTTGTCATGCCTAAGAGTCACCACTGGGGGCTGTATAGAGCACGTACCATGTTATGCTTTCCTCAAAGATCACGCTGTGTCACAGAAGCAGCAGGCTTCCCTCCGGCGAACAGCTTAGACCTCCGGTAAGATTGGGGGGGATTTTCTTCCACGAAACACCCCCCACCTAGACGGGGGAAGCCAAAAATGATCGGCGATGCTGCTCCATTTTTTCACCGCCCTGCGCGGCAGCTTGTCACAGGTCTCCTCTCCTCACCCGCCACACACACACACACGCTGATCCCGTCGGATCAGAGGCCTGCGCTCGCGTGGGAAAACCCTCTTTTTAAAAGGGGGGTGCGATGTGACGGAAGGGGCGGGGCTTAGCGCGGCATTGGCGTCCTGCAACGTCCAGCGCGGGAGTATGTTAAAGCTCCATTTTTGCTGGCTGCAGATGTCGGAGGGACACAAGAGCAAAGATGGGCATGTAAGAGGTTGGTGACACAGGCATTCCCATGGCACATTTACTAAAAGCATCAGGCTGAGCATTAATAGCAGCGGCAGTTGCTGGACTATTCTAAAAAAAAAAAAAAAAGGCTAAAAGTCTCTTTCTACAATGGCATCCTCCCCTGAGAGGGGGTGGCTGGTCAGAGTGAGCATCGGGGCCATGAAATGTTTTCAACACTGCAGCCCCTGTCTATATTACTAAAGAGGTCTTTTTCCTCAGCCATGATAGGATTGGAAAAAAGGTTACCGGCTTTAAACGCATCTCAGTGTGTGACAAAATGCGACAGGTTCCCTTCCATTACCCAGGACCCTCAAACTGAGAAACTGGGGGTGGGAGAAGATGAATTCCCTCAGGGGACAGTGGGAGGCTGATGACTCCTCTTCTGAGGGGTCAAATGCGGGGGCAGAGGCGGCTCTCTATTTAGGCAAATTAGGAGGTCGCCTAAGGCCCCGTGCTCACAGGGGCCTCGCAGCCGCCTAGTTTGCCTAATTAAAGATCTGTGTTGATGGCGGATCCCCCCGCTATCAGCACAGTGCTGAATCCGCTCACCGCTACATGGAGACATAGCAGGCTGTGATCGGAGCTCACTGACAGCTCCAGGTCACAGCCAGGGAGAGCCGCTCAGAGCCAGCGCTGACACATCCTCCCCTCACAAGCAGGAGAGCAGAGAGAGCTGCTAATGCTGCTGCTCCTCCTCCTTCCACTCACTTCTCCTGTCTGACCCATCGGGGGATGAAGCCAGTGTCGGACCAAGTCCCAAACTTCTGGCACTGCACTCCACTCAATGAGGATTCTTTGCTGTGCCATTGATCTCTGGTTCCTCCACCCGGTGCCTCTCTCCCCGCCCACCTTGGTGACCCTTTTTGCATCTGCCGCTGTATACACAGTGAGGAGAAATCTGTAGAACCGCTCCACCCTGCAACTTCGGCTCTCACACGTTGCTTGCAGCGGCACCTGATTTCTGCCGGTAAGGCAATATAAATGGAGATCTTAAAGAGGGCAGGGGGTGCTACTATAAGGGGTCTCCATGATCTCTGGGGGTCTCTAGGGGGTGCCCACTTACCCTCCACCTGTGCTGTGCCCTCCTCCCCCCTGTACTGTGCCCACTTACCCTCCCCCTGTGCTGTGCCCACTCACCTTCCCCCTGTACTGTACCCTCCTGCCCCCTGTACTGTGCCCACTTACCCGCCCCCCTGTGCTGTGCCCTCCTGCCCCCTGTACTGTGCTCTCTTATCCTCCCCCTGTTCTGTGCCCTCCTGCTCCCCTGGTACTGTACCCTCCTGCCCCCTGTACTGTACCCTCCTACCCCCTGTACTGTGCCCACTTACCCTCCTCCCTGTACTGTGCCCTCCTGCTCCCCCTGTACTGTACCCTCCTGCCCCATACTGTGCCCTCCTGCTCCCCCCTGTACTGTACCCTCCTGTCCCCTATACTGTGCCCACTTACCCTCCCCCTGTGCTGTGCCCTCCTGCCCCCTGTACTGTGCCTTCCTGCTGCCCCTGTACTATAGCCTCCTGCCCCTGTACTGTGCCCACTTACCCTCCCCCTGTGCTGTGCCCTCCTGCCCCCTGTACTGTGCCCACTTACCCTCCTCCCTGTGCTGTGCCCTCCTGCTCCCCCTGTACTGTACCCTCCTGCCCCCATACTGTGCCCTCCTGCTCCCCCTGTACTGTACCCTCCTGTCCCCTGTACTGTGCCCACTTACCCTTCCCCTGTGCTGTGCCCTCCAGGCCCCCTGTACTGTGCCCACTTACCCTCCCCCTGTGCTGTGCCCTCCTGCTCCCCCTGTACTGTACCCTCCTGCCCTCGTACTGTGCCCACATACCCTCCCCCTGTGCTGTGCCCTCCTGCCCCCTGTACTGTGCCCACTTACCCTCCCCCTGTGCTGTGCCCTCCTGCCCCCTGTACTGTGCCCACTTACCCTCCTCCCTGTGCTGTGCCCTCCTGCTCCCCCTGTACTGTGTCCACTTACCCTCCTCCCTGTGCTGTGCCCTCCTGCTCCCCCTGTACTGTACCCTCCTGTACTGTGCCCACTTACCACCCCCCCGTGCTGTACCCTCTACCCCCTGTACTGTGCCCACTTTCCTTCCTCCCTGTCCTGTGCCCTCTTGCCCCCCCTGTACTGTACCCTTCTGCCCCCTGTACTGTGCCCACTTACCCTCCCCCTGTGCTGTATCCTCCTGCCCCTTGTACTGTGCCCACTTACCCTCCTCCCTGTGCTGTGCCCTCCTGCTCCCCCTGTACTGTACCCTCCTGTACTGTGCCCACTTACCACCCCCCCGTGCTGTACCCTCCTGCCCCCTGTACTGTGCCCACTTACCCTCCTCCCTGTCCTGTGCCCTCTTGCCCCCCCTGTACTGTACCCTCCTGCCCTCTGTACTGTGCCCACTAACCTCTCCCCTGTGCTGTGCCTTTCTGCTCCCCCCTGCCCCCTGTACTGTGCCCACTTACCCTCCCCCCTGTGCTGTGCCCTCCTGCTCCCTCCTTTACTATACCCTCCTGTACTGTGCCCACTTACCCTTCCCCTGTGCTGTGTCCTCCTGCTCCCCCTGTACTGTGTCCAATTACCTTCCTTATACAGTTAATTTTTATCACTTGAATTATTTTTCCCATTATGGGTGTGAGTAGGGCCTCGTGCCTAAATTTTGCCTAAGGCCTCGCAAAGCCTAGAGCCGCCTCTGTGCGGGGGGATCACAATCTGTAAGACTGATGGTGCAATTTCTGGCTGAATGGTCCGCTCCACATTTATGCTACCCTTAACTGAGTGTTTGGATTCAAGCCTCCTCAAGCTGTGCATGCCTTTCCTGTCCATTCATTGCTGGAAAAGCTTTCTGTATCTGAGTGGGATCACCCAAATAAGCATTTTTCCCCTCCTAAAGGTTTTTGTTTTCACACTTTATCCTATGGGGGGGAAAAAATTCACTAAAGGTGGGGATACCAGCAATTGATGCTGCTATATCCTCTGCGAATAAAAGTTTGACTTGTCCGGCAGACAATGCTCAAATGCTTAGGTATCCAACAGATAAAAAGTTAGAATTCCTATTAAATACACTTTTTTCTCTGTCAGGTTGAGTGTTTCAGCCTGCGCTGACAGTAGGCCCAGGATCTTTCAAGCTAGTAGCAGCTTTATGTTTGCAATAGTCACTATGAAAGATTCTATCCTCACGCCTTCACTAAGCGCCATGCAAGAAGCTCCTGGCTATTCTTCCTTTTTGCAGTGAAACGGCTGTTTGGGGATGATTTGGGTAATACATCCAAAGAATTTCTAGTGGAAAAAGTACCCCTTTGCCATTTAAGAAAAGGAGTAAACGTATTTCATTTTAACAAGCTCCTTCTCTAGTGCCAGGGGCATCAGCCTTCACGACGGCCTCCGCTGTCAAATTCAAGAGGTAATCCTCAGGGTCAACCCCAGGGACAGAAGTCTTGGGGGAGGAAACCTACAAAATACTAAAGCCTCCTTTTGGAGGAGGCGCCCCCGATCACTTGAATAGGGGGAATATTTCTGCAGTTCTCAAGGGTCTGGCAGGAAGAGTGTCGAGACAGGTGGGGGACTTCCTCAATAGCTCCAGGGTACAAACTGGAGTTCCAAGAGTTCCCGTCTCCTCGTTTTCTCAGATTCTAAGGAACCAGGAGAAAAAGAAGTCTTTCTTTCAAGCATTGGACCATCTTTTGGCAAAAAAGTGATCATAGTGTTCCCCATGAAAGAGCAGGGGTTGGGGTTTTGTTCAAACCTTTTTTCACGGTGCCAAAACCGAATGGAGATGTCAAACCCATTCTGGATTTCAAAGATCTTAACCGGTTCCTGAATATCTGCTCTTTTTTCGCATGGAGTCAATCCAATCAGTTGTCTCCATCCGACAAGGAGGAGAACTTCTGGTGTCAATCCACATCAAGTATTTCCCCACTCACCAGTGATACCTACTTTTCAGTTTGTAGCTCTGCTTTTGGTCTAGCTACTGCACCTTGAGGGTTTACAAAGCTTCTGGTCCCTCCTCTAGCCAGATTAAGGGCCCAAGGTATAACGATTATAGTTTACCTAGACGATCTGCTCTTGACAGACCAGTCGGTAGCCCGCTTAGACCAAAGTATGGCCACCACATTCAACTACCTGGAATACCTAGGTTGGATTCTCAACCTAGAGAAATCTTCCTTAAAACCATGAAGGGGGCTAGAATACTTAGGTCTGATCATAGATACACCCAGAAAAGCGTATTCTTGCCCCAGGCAAAGATCACCGCCATAAAGGAACTGATTCAGGTGGTCGAAGCAAAGAAGAATCCTTCTTTTCAACTTTGCATGAGGTTGTTGGGAAAGATAGTGGCTTCATTCAAGGCCGTTCCTTATGCTCAGTTTTGTTCGAGACTGCTGTAAAACAGTATCCTATCGGCTTGGAACAAGAAGGTCCAAGCTTTAGATTTCCCAATGTGTGACTCCAAAGGTTGCCTCAGTTTATGATTAATAACCAAAAATCTGCAAAGGGGAAAATCCTTCCTACAGTTACCTGGGAAGTGGTAACAACATATGCCAACCTTTTTTTAGGTTGGGGAGCAGTCCTGGAAGAGGCAACTGTCCAAGAGAAGTGGTCCAGATCAGAAATAACCTTGCCCATTAACATTCTAGAGATTCGGGTAGAGCACTTGGCCCTGAGGGCCTGAACGTTCAGTTTACAGAATTGTCCTGTCAGGATCCAATCCAACAATGCCACAGCAATGGCCTATATCAATCAGCAAGGGAGCACAAGAAGTTGTGCGGCCCAGAGAGAGGTGAATCATATCCTATCTTGGGCAGAAAACAATGTACTTTGACCATCGGCAGTCTTCATTCCAGGAATAGAAAATTGGCAGGCGGACTACTTGAGTTGCCAGCAGTTGTTCCCGGGAGAATGGTTCCTTCACCCCGATATCTGTCAATATGTCAAAGATGGGGGATCCCAGACGTAGATCTGTTAGCGTCCAGGTTCAACAAAGAAATCAACAACTTTGTGTCAAGAACAAAGGATCCGCTAGCATGTGGAACAGATGCCTTGGTGTTCCCGTGGAATCAGTTTTCACTGATTTATACATTCCCTCCTATTCTGCATGCATCCACAATGTCTTTGCAGGATCAAACAGGAAGGGAAGTCGGTGATTCTTGTGGCCCCCAGCGTGGCCCAGGAGATCTTGGTATGCAGAGATCATAAGGATGGCGGCAGGGGTTCCATGGACCCTACCACCACGTCAAGACCTTCTCTCGCAAGGTCTGGTATTCCATCCTACCTTACAAATGCTAAATTTAATGGATTGGCTATTTAGACCCACATTCTGAAGAAACGTGGGGTGTCAAGTTCAGTGGTATCTACCTTGGTTAATGCAAGGAAGCCGGCCTCCAGAATCACATATTATAGAGTCTGGAAGGCATATGTCTCCTGGGAGGAATCCAGGGGTTGGCACCCCAGGAAGTATGTCATAGGTAGAATCCTTGACTTTCTGCAGATGGGGTTAGAAATGAAGCTGGCGTGGAGTACTTTCAAAAGCCAGGTCTCGGCCTTATCGGTATTGTTTCAATGACCACTTGCTTCGCATTCATTGGTTCGTAGTTTTTTTCAGGTGGTAACGTGGCTTAATCCCCCGGTTAGGTCACCCCTGAACCCTTGGGACTTGAATTCAGTTCTGTCGTCATTACAAAAACAGGATTGTTGAGCCAATACGACATATTTTCTTGGTCCTTTTGACAAGGAAACTAGTTCTACTGGTAACCATATCTTCTGCAAGAAGGGTATCACAGTTGGCTGCTCTTTCTTGTAAAGAGCAATATTATCATCCACAAGGATGAGGTAGTATTGCATCATCATCCTAACTTTCTACTGAAGGTAGTGTCAGGTTTTCTATCTAAACCAGTATATTCTCTTGATGTGGTGAGAGCAGTCAAGATCTACTTAAAGGCGACTGCTCAGATTCGAAAAACGGATGTTTTGTTTGTGTTGCTTGAAGGTCCTAAAAGAGGACAGGCAGCATTGAAATCATTCTAACCTATGGTTTAAAGAGGTAGATTCCACCTTCTCAAATCAAAGCGTACTCCTCCAGGGCTGTTAGTGCTTCGTGGGCAGTGCATCACCAAGCCTCCATGGCTCAAATCTGCCTCTTCATTACCCTACCCTCCCTTCCACTTCTTGCTCCTTACAGACTGGAGCTTCTTCCAGGACCTTCCCACTCACCGGTGGCCTTTTTGACGCCCTCTGTTGAGGAATTCTCCCCTGGTGGCCGCGCCTGGGGTAGGCATTGTGGCCTTGCGGGTTGTGGACCAGGAGCAGGACATACCTTTACCTCCAGTGGTGTTAGGTCCCCCCCCCCAGGACCTTCCTTCTTTTTAATATGAATGCAGCATTTGACACATGCCCTCCAAGCACCACTATATGGTTATTAGCCGTTGTGCTTTTTCATGTATATTTGTATACTTGTATTTTAACCATTACCTTCTTGATACATCTATGTCCATATATATCATTGATGACAACATCCTCACAAATGGTTTATAATTGTTTTTTCAATTTATAGACATACCTTTTGCTCGCTGATTCCAATCTGATACCCCTGAGGAAGAGTATATCTCGAAACGCGTTGGGTACTCCCCGCATATGTTTTCCATGTGTTTTGGAGTTCTATGATTGTGAATTATTCTTTGCATCTGTATTACTACTTTTTTGTATGTATCACGTATGCTGCACAGTTACCCCATGTACCACAGATCCATTTAAAGATCTATACTACTAATAAACACTTTATCATACAACCTCTGTATGTCCCACACTCTTTATGAC
The DNA here is from genome assembly GCF_042186555.1 of Aquarana catesbeiana. NCBI lineage: Eukaryota > Metazoa > Chordata > Amphibia > Anura > Ranidae > Aquarana > Aquarana catesbeiana. The sequence continues at coordinate 542,876,627 of NC_133324.1, read as the reverse complement.
CTGTGAGTAGGTGTTCCCTTTAAAGTCCCGTAAGAGGATCAATTTCCATGTAACTATCTTCTGCAAGAAGGGTATCAGAGTTGGCTGCTCTTTCTTGTAAAGAGCAATATTATCATCCACAAGGATGAGGTAGTATTGCATCATCATCCTAACTTTCTACCAAAGGTAGTGTCAGGTTTTCTATCTAAACCAGTATATTCTCTTGATGTGGTGAGAGCAGTCAAGGTCTACTTAAAGGCGACTGCTCAGATTCGAAAAACGGATGTTTTGTTTGTGTTGCTTGAAGGTCCTAAAAGAGGACAGGCAGCATTGAAATCATTCTAACCTATGGTTTAAAGAGGTAGATTCCACCCTCTCAAATCAAAGCGCACTCCTCCAGGGCTGTTAGTGCTTCGTGGGCAGTGCATCACCAAGCCTCCATGGCTCAAATCTGCAAGGCCGCAACTTTGTCTTCAGTCTATACATTAACCAGATTCTATCACGTGCATGTAAAAAGACATGAGAATGTTGCCTTTGGGTGCAGTATGCTGCAGGCAGCAGTATAAATCCTCTGATCTCATGTTGCCCTACTTTGGTTGTGTCTCCCTCCCCTCAGTTGGCACTGCTCTGGGACATCCCACATAGTAATTACTATAGCTCTGTGTCCCGTGATGTACAATTAAGAAAATAGGATTTCTGTAACAGCTTACCTGTAACCTTTTCTTTGAAGTACATCACGGGACACAGTGGTCCCTCTTTCTGGTATACACGTGTATTGCTTTGCTACAAAAACTGAGGTACTCCCAGTAGCGGGAGGGGTTATATAGGGAGGCAACTTCCTATTTAGGGTGTGCCAGTGTCCACCACCTGAAGGTGGCCTATAACCCACATAGTAATTAATATGGCTCTGTGTCCCGTGATGTACTTCAAAGAAAGGGATTTTACAGGTAAGCTGTTACAAAAATCCTATTTTTCCAGGGTAAGCACCTCAATGCAGATTGGTGCTTTCCCTTGGAAATAGTCCTAACTCCTAGAGCCAGGCAATTGCAACTGACACAAAACAGCAATCCAGCTTTGTTCCTGTCCACTCAGCAGTTTAAGGGACTCATTCCCTCTTTCACATGTTCCAGCACCTGTTGCTTTCTCCATAATCTATAAAGAATATACCCAATACAGACCCAGAAACCCAATTGCAGAAAGCAAGTCCTTGAATAGTCAGGTGTTTTATTTCTCCAACATCTATCAAAACTAAACTATTTACAAAAAATACAGATTTAAAATGTTTTAACAAAAAAAAAAAAAAAAGAAAAGCTATCAATTTGACTATTTTTTTTTTACCAAATTCCATGTATATCCTACATACATATGCCCTATGCAGGTCTACTGCCTAAAGATAAATTCAGATACAGTACACAATTAGGATTAGCAGGATTTTGATGAGTGATAGCCTGAATTTAAAATCCAGGTCACCAAACACTGCCTTATGCTCAGATATTTACCACTTACTTCCTGATGTTGCACGGTATGTTGAAATAGCATGACTGCTTCCTTTCATTGAAGAACCAGCCCACAGATTAAAGATATTACAAAATGCCAGTGTACTGCTGTTTCCTCATTTCTAGCACACTTTATAGAAGATACCAGTGGCAGTCTATGTCTTGAGTGACCTAAAATGGTGAGTGCTGCTGATTTTTCTACACTTACAGTGAGCTTTTTTAGGTGATTGAGAAATATAACATGTCTAAATACTTATGTCTTCAGGTGAAACAATAATAATGATAAGGCAGCAGTACTGTCAGACTTTGTTCAAGCAAAATTATTTTTCTTTAGCATGTACAAGTGTACTTATGAATATGCATTGTTCATAGAAGGTTGTTAACAATGTGCCTTGCCTTATTATTAATCTACTGTTTGTATTTTTAACTGCTTCAGCCCCGGAAGATTTTACCCCCTTCTTGACCAGAGCGTTTTTTGCGATTCGGCACTGCGTCGCTTTAACTGACAATTGCGCGGTCATGCGACGTGTCTCCCAAATAAAATTGACGTCCTTTTTTCCCCTGGTATTTGATCGCCTCTGAGATTTTAATTTTTTGCGCTATACACAAAATAAGAGCGACAATTTTGAAAAAAACGCATTATTTTTTACATTTTGCTATAATAAATATCCCCCAAAAATATATAAAAAACATTTTTTTTCCTCAGTTTAGGCCAATCGTATTCTTCTACATATTTTTGGTAAAAAAAAAATTGCAATAAGCGTTTATTGATTGGTTTGCGCAAAAGTTATAGCGTTTACAAAATAGGGGATAGTTTTATGGCATTTTTATTATTAATTTTTTTTTTACTAGTAATGGCGGCGATCAGCGATTTTTATTGGGACTGCGACGTTATGGCGGACATGTTGGACATTTTTGACACATTTTTGGGACCATTGTCATTTATACAGCGATCAGTGCGATTAAAAATGCACTGATTACTGTGTAAATGACACTGGCAGTGAAGGGGTTAACCACTAGGGGGCGGAGAGGGGTTAAGTATGTCCTAGGGGAGTGATTACTAACTGTAGGGGGATGGGCTAGTAGTGTCATTACTCTGATCACTGCTCCCGATGACAGGGAGCTGTGATCAGTGACACTTGTCCCTAGGCAGAACGGGAGATGCTGTTTACATCAGCATCTCCCCATTCGTCCTCTCCGTGAGGCGATCGCGGGTATCCCCGCGGCGATCGAGTCCGCGGGACCCGAGACCCGACTCACGGAGCTCCCGGCCGGCGCGCGCGCAATGGCACGGTGGGGAATTTAAATGGACGTACCTGTAAGTCCATTTGCCCAGCCGTGCCAGCCGTGCCATTCTACATCGGCGTGCGCCGGTCGGGAAGGGGTTTTAATGTACTGCTTGTATGCACAGGGCCATGGCCAAACAATATACCAAAGTAATGCATTTCATTATGGGCTAAAAAGAATTGTATAATTTTATAGTAATGGTAAATAATGTTATAGTAAATCCAGACAGAGAGACAATGCTTAAATTGTTCAAATATGCAATCTGAACAAAGACACTATATGATAACATTTTTAAACATAATACATATTAATTTGTAGCACACAATGTGCAAAATCGAAGCTTTTATACTTCATTTCAAATTTTTTTATATGGATTCCTGACCTAAATTTGACATTTTTTGCCTTTTTTTTTAATTAATGTGTAGTCTCAAATTTTCCTCTGTAATTCAGGAGTGGAGTTTCATTATTGCATTAATACTTGCATATACTATGACTGGTTTTGCAGAAGTAGCAGTTCACTGTTGTGTTGCAGTGATTTTGTATTTTTTGTAGCTTGTTTTGTTTACTCACTGTGTAAAACAACCTGGTGGGGCACTTTGTACAACATTTCCTGTAAACTGTATTTAAAGTGTTGTAAACCCCTACCTATACCCAGTGAAGTGACTGACCTCAAGTGAAACACAGATGAAACAAATTCTCCTACATAAGTTGCAACTGCTTATTTGCAACAATATGTCCTGTACATCCTTGAAAAACTCAGAGTTGAAAAGGATTTTTCACAGACTCACAAAGCAGTTGGCGGGGACATATGGTTACACATTGTAAAAGAGCTCTGAGAGCCAATTGGAGGGAAGGGTCACCCCCCCCCCCCCCCCCCGCTTCGCACAGTACACAGAAACAGAGCTGAGGCTTTCAATCACAGGCTGTGTGCTGGAGATCCTTCCTTGTCACCTTTTTAGTTCTTATTGTCAGGAAAGCTTGTCAGAAGTGACTCATGCAGATAGCAGAGGAACAAGAAATGGCACTTGGTGCTTTGGAAAGAGAACAGTAAACAATATAGAAATATTTGCTTTGCTCAGATTTCATGTCTGAGGTTTACAACCACTTTAATCTGGGATGTGATCATACCACTATGCGTAAAGGGTTTATATTTGACCTGTGAGCAATATGTGTTCGTTTTAGTGATTCTGCATCAAGCACCTATGACATTAAGAGGTTGATTTACTAAAGGCAAATCCACTTTGCACTGAAAGTGCACTTGGAAGTGCAGTCGCTGTGGATCTGAGGGGAACATGCAAGGAAAATAAAAAACAGCATTTTTGCTTGTATGTGATTGCATGATAAAATCAGTAGAGCTTCCCCTCATTTCAGTTCTTTCCCTCAGGTCTACAGTGACTGCACTTCCAAATGCACTTGCAGTGCAAAGTAGATTTGCCTTTAGTAAATCAACCCCTAAGCTTCCTTATTTGAGGAATTTGGGGGAAAAATATCCAAATGTGCGAGTATTTTCTTTAATTACTTGTCCCTACATATTATATACTGCAAAACATTTGCTTTTCTCCCATAGGCACAAGCTCTGGGTTTTATACGACACTTGCCATTTTCATTATGCTGTTTAAATAATTTTTTTAAAAAAGCACCGCCATCTAAATGTATCTGTTTAATAAAATTGGATAAAAGCAAGTATAAAAGCTTGCACTCACAAAACTCGAAGGCAGAGGCGGCTCTCTAATTAGGCAGATTAGGTGGTCGCCTAGGGCCTCGCACTCCCAGGGGCCCCACGGCCGCCTAATTTGCCCATACCTTAACTTCCCCGGCGAATCAGAGTCATGGAATGCCCGCAGCTTGTGTGGGGTATCTTTGTTCCCGCACGCCGCATGCGAGCTCCACTTTTTATGGCAGAGTCGACATCTCTCCCCGCTGTCCCCAGCTACCGCACACATACACAGTGCAGAGTGCTATGGAGTGAACTGAACCTGACCTTCCTCCTCCTGCTGTGATGTTTTCCTTTGTACAAGGAGAAGGAGGCTCACCACACTGCCGAGACAATGCTGCTGGAATGAGATCAGCTGTCTGAACTAATCCACATTGAGTCTTTCAGAGGTGGGGGACATGAATAAGAGGGTGGGGGGGGCTAGCCTACAGTTCACTTTGAGTGATTTGGGGGGGATATGTTCTAGGGGGCACTTTAGGACCTGTGCTACAAGGGGGCTTGGATATGAAATACAACCCCCTTAGCGCATACCCTCTCCCCCCAATGTTAAAGAGATGCTCTCTGCCACAGAGGGGGTGGCCCCACAAGAGATGTTTAAAATTGCTCCAGGTGCCCATACTAGTGCCCCCCTTCCAGGCAAGTGGAGCAAAGTGTGGGTTCCAGGTCACAGGGTGGGTTCACACTATGAAAACACAGGAACACGCTGTGCATTCTGTGCGATTCACATGTGGCCCGGGTGCAATTTCAGCCCAATTATGCATGCAGTCTCTGACCATCTCCTGTACTATGTCTGCAGTCTCTGACCATCTCCTGTACCATGTCCCCACACTCTCTGACCATCTTCTGTATCATGTCTGCAGCCTCTGACCATCTCCTGTTTCATGTTTGCAGTCTCTGACCATCTCCTGTACTATGTCTGCAGTCTCTGACCATCTCCTGTACCTTGTCCGCACCCTCTCTGACCATCTTCTGTATGGTGTCTGCAGTCTCTGACCATCTCCTGTACTATGTCTGCAGTCCCTGACCATCTCCCGTACTATGTCTGCAGTCTCTGACCATCTCTCGTACTATGTCTGCAGTCTCTGACCATCTCCTGTACCATGTCCGCACACTCTCTGACCATCTCCTGTACTATGTCTGCAGTCTCTGACCATCTCCTGTACAATGTCTGCAGTCTCTGACCATCTCCTGTACCATGTCCGCACACTCTCTGACCATCACCTGTATCATGTCTGCAGTCTCTGACCATCTCCTGTAGCATGTATGCAGTCTCTGACCAGCTCCTGTACCATGTCCACACACTCTCTGACCATCTCCTGTACTATGTCTGCAGTCTCTGACCATCTCCTGAATCATGTATGCAGTCTCTGACCAGCTCCTGTACCATGTCCACACACTCTCTGACCATCTCCTGTACCAGGTATGCAGTCTCTGACCATCTCCTGTACTATGTCTGCAGTCTCTCACCATCTCCTGTACTATGTTTGCAGTCTTTGACCATCTCCTGTATCATGTTTGCAATCTCTGACCATCTCCTGTATCATGTTTGCAATCTCTGACCATCTCCTGTACTAGGTCTTCATTCTCTGACCATCTCCTGTACCATGTCCGCACACTCTCTGACCATCTCCTGTATCATGTCTGCAGTCTCTGATCATCTCCTGTACTTTGCAGTCTCTGACCATCTCCTGTAGCATGTATGCAGTCTCTGACCATCTCCTGTACCATGTCCGCACACTCTCTGATCATCTCCTGTACTATGTCTGCAGTCTCTGACCATCTCCTGTACTTTGTCTGCAGTCTCTGACCATCTCCTGTATCATGTATGCAGTCTCTGACCATGTCCTGTACCATGTCCGCACACACTCTGACCATCTCCTGTACTATGTCTGCAGTCTCTGACCATCTCCTGTACAATGTTTGCAGTCTCTGACCATCTCTTGTACCATGTCCACACACTCTCTGACCATCTCCTGTATCATGTCTGCAGTCTCTGACCATCTCCTGTACTTTGTCTGCCTTCTCTGACTATCTCCTGTAGCATGTATGCAGTCTCTGACCAGCTCCTGTACCATGTCCACACACTCTGACCATCTCCTGTACTATGTCTGCAGTCTCTGACCATCTCCTGTATCATGTATGCAGTCTCTGACCAGCTCCTGTACCATGTCCACGCACTCTCTGACCAACTCCTGTACCAGGTATGCAGTCTCTGACCATCTCCTGTACTATGTCTGCAGTCTCTGACCATCTCCTTTACTATGTCTGCAGTCTCTGACCATCTCCTGTATCATGTCTGCAATCTCTGACCATTTCCTGTACTAGGTCTGCAATCTCTGACCATCTGCTGTACTATGTCTGCAATCTCTGACCATCTCCTGTATCAGGTATGCAGTCTGACCATCTCTTGTACAATGTCTGCAGTCTCTGACCATCTCCTGTACCATGTCTGCACATCCTCTGGCCATCTCCTTTATCATGTCTGCAGTCTCTGACCATCTCCTGTACTTTTTCTGCAGTCTCTGACGATTTCCTGTAGCATGTATGCAGTCTCTGACCATCTCCTGTACCATGTCCACACACTCTCTGACCATCTCCTGTATCAGATATACAGTCTCTGACCATCTCCTGTACAATGTCTGCAGTCTCTGACCATCTCCTGTACTTTTTCTGCAGTCTCTGACGATTTCCTGTAGCATGTATGCAGTTTCTGACCATCTCCTATACCATGTCCACACACTCTCTGACCATCTCCTTTACTATGTCTGCAGTCTGTAACCATCTCCTGTATCATGTATGCAGTCTCTGATCAGCTCCTGTAGCATGTCCACACACTCACTGACCATCTCCTGTACTATGTCTGCAGTCTGTAACCATCTCCTGTATCATGTATGCAGTCTCTGACCAGCTCCTGTAGCATGTCCACACACTCTCTGACCATCTCCTGTATCAGGTATGCAGTCTCTGATCATCTCCTGTACTATGTCTGCAGTCTCAGACCATCTCCTGTACTAGGTCTGCAATCTCTGACCATCTCCTGTACTAGGTCTGCAATCTCTGACCATCTCCTGTACTATGTCTGCAATCTCTACCATCTCCTGTACTATGTCTGCAGTCTCTGACCATCTCCTGTACTGTGTCTGCAATCTCTGACCATCTCCTGTACTTTTTCTGCAGTCTCTGACCATCTCCTGGAGCATGTATGCAGTCTCTGACCATCTCCTGTACCACGTCCGCACACTCTCTGACCATCTCCTGTACTATGTCTGCAATCTCTGACCATCTCTTGTACTATGTCTGCAGTCTCTGACCATCTCCTGTACTATGTCTGCAATCTCTGACTATCTCCTGTACTATGTCTGCAATCTCTGACCATCTCCTGTACTTTGTCTGCAGTCTTTGACCATCTCCTGTATCAGGTATGCAGGCTCTGACCATCTCCTGCACAATGTCTGCAGTCTGACCATCTCCTGTACAATGTCTGCAGTCTCTGACCATCTCCTGTACCATGTCCACACACTCTCTGACCATCTCCTGTATCATGTCTGCAGTCTCTGAGGATTTCCTGTAGCATGTGTGCAGTCTCTGACCATCACCTGTACCATGTCCACACACTCTCTGACCATCTTCTGTATCAGGTATACAGTCTCTGACCATCCCCTGTACAATGTCTGCAGTCTCTGACCATCTCCTGTAGCATGTATGCAGTCTCTGACCATCTCCTGTACCATGTCCGCACACTCTCTGACCATCTCCTGTACCATGTCCGCACACTCTCTGACCATCTCCTGTATCATGTATGCAGTCTCTGACCATCTCCTGTACTATGTCTGCAGTCTTTGACCATCTCCTGTATCAGGTATGCAGTCTCTGACCATCTCCTGTATCAGGTATGCAGTCTCTGACCATCTCCTGTACAATATCTGCAGTCTGACCATCACCTGTACAATGTCTGCAGTCTCTGACCATCTCCTGTACCATGCCCACATACTCTCTGACCATCTCCTGTATCATGTCTGCAGTCTCTGACGATTTCCTGTAGCATGTGTGCAGTCTCTGACCATCTCCTGTACCATGTCCACACACTCTCTGACCATCTCCTGTATCAGGTATACAGTCCCTGACCATCTCCTGTACAATGTCTGCAGTCTCTGACCATCTCCTGTAGCATGTATGCAGTCTCTGACCACCTCCTGTAGCATGTCCGCACACTCTCTGACCATCTCCTGTACTATGTCTGCAGTCTCTGACCATCTCCTGTATCATGTATGCAGTCTCTGACCAGCTCCTGTAGCATGTCCACACACTCTCTGACCATCTCCTGTATCAGGTATGCAGTCTCTGACCATCTCCTGTACTATGTCTGCAGTCTCTGACCATCTCCGAGTATGAAAGGGGTTAAAGTCTTTTAAGACATTCCATTTCCGAACACAAAGGCAGCTACCGAACACTTCAAACAGCTGAACAAGAAACCCATACTAATAATTCTCCCTCCAAGTACGAGACAAGGCTCTGTCTTGAGGGTCCTGAGATGGTCAGAGACTGCAGACATAGTACAGGAGATGGTCAGAGAGTGTGCGGACATCATAGAGGAGATGGTCAGAGACTGCATACATGCTACAGGAGATGGTCAGAGACTGCAGACATTGTATAGGAGATGATCAGAGACTGTATACCTGATACAGGAGATGGTCAGAGAGTGTGTGGACATGGTACAGGAGATGGTCAGAGACTGCATACATGCTACAGGAAATCGTCAGAGACTGCAGACAAAGTACAGGAGATGGTCAGAGACTGCAGACATGATACAGGAGATAGTCAGAGAGTGTGTGGACATGGTACAGGAGATGGTCAGAGACTGAAGACATTGTACAGGAGATGGTCATACTGCAGACATTGTACAGGAGATGGTCAGAGACTGCATACCTGATACAGGAGATGGTCAGAGACTGCATACATGATACAGGAGATGGTCAGAGCCTGCAGACAAAGTACAGGAGATGGTCAGAGATTGCAGACATAGTACAGGAGATGGTCAGGGAGTGTGCAGACATGGTACAGGAGATGGTCAGAGACTGCATACATGCTACAGGAGATGGTCAGAGATTGCAGAGAGATTGCAGACATAGTACAGGAGATGGTCAGAGACTGCAGACATAGTACAGGAGATGGTAGAGATTGCAGAAATAGTACAGGAGATGGTATGCGTGTAATATATATATATTTGGAATATAATATATATGTAGTATATATATTTGATTAACCACTTCCCGACCACTGCACGCCAATATAAGTCAGCACAATGGCAGTGGCGGGCAAATGGGCGTACCTGTACGTCCCCTTTAAGAGGCGGGGATAGCAGGTGCGCGTGCAACGTATAGTGTGACCGTGCCCGCGGGACCGGCGGACTCGATGTCCACAGGTTTCCAGGCGATCATGTCACAGAGCCACAGAATGGGGAAGTGTCTATATAAACAAGGCATTTCCCCGTTCTGGCTTGTGTCATGACAGAGATCACTGCTCCCTGTCATCAGGAGCATTGATCGCTGTCATGTGGCTTGAAGCCCATCCCCCCCACAGTTAGAATCACTCCCTAGGACACACTTAACCCCTTCATCACCCCTTAGTGGTTAACCCCTTCACTGCCAGTGTCATATACACAGTAATCAGTGAATTTTTACAGCACTGATCGCTGTATAAATGACAATGGTCCCAAAATAGTGTCAAAAGTGTCCAATGTGTCCGCTATAATGTCGGAGTCCCGATAAAAATCGCAGATCGCCGCCATTACTAATAAAAAAAAATTAAAAATAAAAATGCCATAAAACTATCCTCTGTTCTGTAGACGCTATAACTTTTGCGCAAGCCAATCAATTTGCGCTTATTGTGATTTTTTTACCAAAAATATGTAGAATACATATAGGCCTAAACTGAGGAAAAAAATATTTTTTTTATATATTTTTGGATGATATTTATTATAGCAAAAAGTAAAAAATAATGCGTTTTTTTTTTTTTTTTTAAATTGTCGCTCTTTTTTTGTTTATAGCGCAAAAAAAAAAAAAAAAACGCAGAGGTGATCAAATACCACCAAAAGAAAGCTCTATTTCTGGGAAAAAAGGACGTCAATTTTGTTTGGGTGCAACGTCGCACGACCGCGCAGTTGTCAGTTAAAGCGATGCAGTGCCGAATCGCAAACAAGTGCTCTGGTCAGGAAGGGGGGAAAATCTTCCGGGGCTGAAGGAGTTAATTGGTTAGAGAAAATTCTAGAAACTAAATTCATAGATATTTTTCCCATTATGGGCAAGAATGGGGCCTCATGTCTAAGGTTTGCCTAAGGCCTCACAAAGCCTAGAGCCGCCTCTGCTCGAACGTATACAGGCAAATCATCAATCACAGCAAGCTGTCATCTTGTAGAACTCCAGAGGAGGCTGGATGGGGTGTCCTTGACTCCCGCTGTAAATAGAGGTGTTTGTGACTTCCACTGTAGGATGGATGAGAGCGTGGCTGATGAAAAGCTGCAAGGGCTCTATTTGGCTGGATGGGGTGCCTGTGACTCTCGCTGTGGTCCTCTGGACATCTACAAGCTGACACTGGCTAGCTAGCTGTGATTTACACCAACAGCAATAACCCAGCGCCAATGAGTAGCCACCTGGAGAACTCAATCAAGACGTGGAGTGTATAACATATATTGTTATCATACCATGTCATATAATATCTTATGTGCATTTAGCATGACTAGACATAGAGGGAGAATAGTGCAGCTGGACCAACCGTAGCTGGTAGATACAGAACAAGATAAAACAACAAAAAATGTCCAGCTCTCTGGAATTCACATAAATAAAATAAAATAAAATAAAATCTGGCAGTCCAAAAATAATGATAAAAAAGGACAGTTTATTGAGTCCAATAATAATATAATAAAAATGATAATTCATAAATTGTAAAAACAAGCTTTGAACAGATAAAATTGAACCCACAGTAACACAGAACTATATTGCACTGAATGAAGACATCTTAGTGTGTACTTAGGGTAAAAATATATGTATATAAGACAGTTGGCCCTTGAGCAGCAGAAAACCCACACAAGAAACCCATCCAGGTGTATTGTAGCAGCCAAGTCAAAATAGAAAAAAGTTAATGAAACAAAAAAAGGGGGCACCTCACCCAAGGAATCAAGGGGACTAGCAGAAGCCCCACTGGCTGTGTGATCTGTGATCGTGGAGGACAACTCACCGGCTCCAGCGAGCAGAGGATGTGGCGTGGAAGGAGCCGACGCTCCGGCGGGAGGAGAGCAGCGCTGTGTGATCCAAAGTCGGGAGGGACAGCTCACTGGCTCCAACAGGCAGGGGATGTAGCGTGGAGGGAGCCAAAGCTCCGCCGAAGGGAGAACAACCTCACCGAGGCTCCGTCGCGGGGGCCAGTGACGTCAGCACGGGAGAGCCGCCGGAGTGTCAGCTGGTAAGCGTGAGCTGCTGGATCCCGGCTGTGTCTCCTGGATGTGTCTCCTCGGGGATGGATTCAACCCCAATGGTGGATGGTGTCACTTGAGGGAATCCAGGGATGAACTGGGGGGGAGGATAGGATGTGAATGGCTCCAGCCACGCTGATGGAACACCTCATGTGCCAGATCAAACTGTGACCCTTCAAAAAGAGAGTACTGCAGGGATGAATGGTGTCACCCAGGGGGTCCAGTGGAGAAATGGACAAGCAAAAAGGGAATTGATGGGACTGGCAATAGCCAATGTGGATCTCTTTAACTGGAGGGGACATCCTATATTCCTGGTGAGAGGTCCCTCTTATCACCCCCCTGCAGTCCTTCCAGCTGGGGTATGCTTTAACTGGAGGGGGGCTCCCATATTCATGGAGAGGGGTCCCCTCTTATCACCCCCCCGCTGCAGTCCTCCCAGCTGTCGTCTTCTTCAACTGAAGGGGGCTTCCTATGTTTCTGGGGGAAAGTCCCCTCTTATCACCCCCCTGCAGTCCTCCCAGCTGGGGTCTTCTTTAACTGGAGGGGGCTTCCTACGTTCCTGGAGGGTAGTCCCCTCATATCACCCCCACTGCAGTTCTCCCAGCTGGGGTGTTCTTTAACTGAAGGGGGCTCCTATATTCTTGGAGAGGGGACCCCTCTTATCACCCCCCTGCAGTCCTCCCAGCTGTGGTCTTCTTTAACTGGAGGGGGATTCCTATGTTCCTGGAGGGAGGTCCCCTCTTATCACCCCCCCACAGTCCTCCCAGCTGGGGTTTTCTTTAACTGGAGGGGACTTCCTATGTTCCTGGAGGGAGGTCCCCTCGTATCACCTCCCCTGCAGTCCTCCCAGCTGGGGTCTTCTTTAACTGGAGGGGGGCTCCTATGTTTCTGGAGAGGGGTCCCCTCATATCACCCCCACTGCAGTTCTCCCAGCTGGGGTGTTCTTTAACTGAAGGGGGGCTCCTATATTCTTGGAGAGGGGACCCCTCTTATCACCCCCCTGCAGTCCTCCCAGCTGTGGTCTTCTTTAACTGGAGGGGGGCTTCTACGTTCCTGGAGGGAGGTGCCCTCTTATCATCCCCCCTGAAGTCCTCCCAGCTAGGGTCTTTTTTAACTGGAGGGGGGATCTTATGTTCCTTGATGGGGTCCCCTCTTATAACCCCCCTGCAGTCTTCCAGCTGGGATCTTCTTTAACTGGAGGGGGGAGGGAGGAGAGTTCCTGTATTCCCATTTGATCACCCCCCCTGAAGTCCTCTTAGCTACGGGTCTTCCTTATCTAGAGGGGGGGAGGGATGGATGAAAGTTCCGTTATTCCTGGGTGGGGGTTCCCTTCTGATAACCCCCAGGAGTCTCCTTTAACTGGAGGGAGTGGGGTTCCTGTATTCCCAGATGGGGGGTTTCCCTGTATTCCTGTATGGGTGGAAGGGGGTCCCTTCGAAACACCCACATGCACTTCTCCTGTTAAGGGGTCTCCTTCTCCTGGAGAGGGGTCAGTACATCTGTAAGTGTGTGTGTGTGTGTATGTATGTGTGTGTGTGTGTGTGTGTGTGGGGGGGGGGGTTCTTGCCTGACTCCACTTGTACTGGGGGACAGACTGACCTTGTTTGATTCAACTATGCCCCTTAAGCTCCTCCCCTCAAAAACAAAATTTGGCCACATCCACTGTTTGTCACGGCGCAACACATTATTACTCTTCTTGGGGCACCCAAAGGTGTCGCTGCTTTTCTACAATCCTGTAGTGTACAGTATACTGCAAAAACAAAAATTGAACTGCATGGTGCCGCTAAAGTGTTCGGGTTTGGCATGATGAAAAGTGGCAACCCTAGTGCACACCCTAATGCAATAGGCTGCACACACCTATGTCTGTTACCGTTTCTCCATGAAAGCCCATAACTAAAACTTCTTGGCCACTTATAGGGACAGGAAGTGGAGAGATTACCCACTGAACGACTAAGGGCTGACAGGTTCTAAATCTTCATCTAAATGTTACTGACATTCATCATAGCTTTTACACAATCCTATGATATTCAGGATTGCACCAATACACTGAACTGATAATACACATATCATATGCCTCTCTTGATAATTGGTGCCTTCAACAACCATTTCGACTTCAATATGGACACCCTCATTACTTCTAGCTCCTTGTCACGCAGCTACCTATTTAAATAAACGTATTCAGAACGTATAAAGCACAAATAGTTAACCAGCTGCCATGTTAATCAGTGAACTATTGCAACTCCCTTCTCATTGGCCTGCCTCTCCATAGGCTATCCCCTCTCCAGTCTATGATGAATGCTGCTGCCAGACTTATCCACCTTACCAACCGCTCAATGTCTGCCAACCCTCTCCTCCAATCCCTACACTGGCTCCCAATCACCCAGCGAATTAAATTCAAAATACTAACCACAACATGCAAAGCCATTCACAGCTCTCCTCTGAGCTACATCACCAATCTTGTCTCCAAATATCACCCAAATCTTCCTCTTTGCTCTTCTCAAGACCTCCTACTCTCAAGCTCTCTCGTCTCCTCCTCCCATGCTTGTCTCCAGGATTACTCAAGTACCTCTCCCATCCTCTGGAACTCGCTACCTCAACCTATCCGGCTATCCCCTACTCTTGCTTCCATCTAGCGATCCCTGAAAACTCATCTCTTCAGGAAAGCCTATCCTGTCTCCAACTAATCTTTTACCACTTCCATCATCTCATTCCCCACAGTTACAACCTTTTGTACCACCTGCCCCACCCTATTAGATTGTAAGCTCTTCTGAGCAGGGCCCTCTTAATCCTCTTGTATTTTATTGCATTATAACTGTATTGTCTCCCTTTTATATTGTAAAGTGCTGCGTAAACTGTTGGCGCTATATAAATCCTGTATTATAATAATAATAATGTTCTTTTTCCGATAAACCAAATAGATATCAAGGATCATAATTCTGTTAGTCATGCCGACACCACTATTCCCATAGTGGGATAAACTTTCACACAATAATAAAAACATAAAATTGTATCCAAGTATATTGCAAACATTTTCAGCTTGTACCACTGGTTGACTAATAAATACAGAGTTGCAGATTTGTGGAGATTTACTCACATGTATGGAGATTTGTGTGTAGTTTCTAAGTTGCAATCCTGTGATAGCAATCTCCAGCTCTAATGATTTAGTAATCGATTTTGATGTCACATCTGTTCACCAACATCACTACCAAGATGACACTGATTATTCCTTCAGATTAAAAAGTGTGCAGGTACTCTGCTTTCTAAACTGTTAAATGTATTTAATGCAGCCTTTAGGAGCCTTTCCCATGTGCATTACAAAGGCTACCATTGTGTTAATCTTGAAGGAATCTGCAAAATTACATTTTGAAACAGGTAGCAGCAACTTAGTTACCTGGGGCCAACTACAGAAAATGAGAACGAAAGACTACTTTCAAGTGTCACTCCAAATACACTCTAGCCAAAAGTTGGCACGGCGTACTGTGAATAGATGCTTTATGTACATTGGTATGGTGTAATAGCAAATGCTTATACTAAACATATAAAAGGACCAGTTTGTGTAGTAGTGTCTTCCAACATTCCAACGTTTCCCTCTATGACAACCCGGCAGCAGTGCTCCTAAATTTGACCCCTATGTCCAGTAAGCGATATCGTAAATCCTTACTGAAACACCTTCTGAATACAGCCAGGGCATGCGTCCCCAGCATGTGGAAACAACAATCTCCACCTTTGGTGCTTTGCCAGGGTGAATGATATTCAGCAGATGGAACACCTGACAGCTGCCCTTAGGAACAGGACAGAGGAACACAACACATGCTGGCTATTTTGGGATATGTTCCGGTTCTCAGATGAATACCTGACAAATGCTTGAGCAGCTTCCTTAACGGGAGATTGAAGCCATGGACCGTCGACCCTGGTGAAGCTCTTTACCCTTCTTCTTTCGTCCTCCCATCCTACTGTCTCCTTTCCTTCTTACTTCCTTTCTTGACACCTAGGGTGTCGTCCCGTTTCTCTACTACCCAGAAAAAATTTCCCAGTATGTGTTGATCAATGGGTGCCACTTCCGCAAAGATGGGGCTGAGAGCCGTATTTTGTACACTAGCCACGTTTTGCTCCCAACCTCACGATGGCTCGGTATCTGCTAGTTAGGGTTATTCCCATTTTATTTTTTCCTACTGGTATGTGTATGACAACTAAAGCTATTTTTTGGGTTCCCACCACACTACAGGTTAAAAACAGGTTATATTTGTTTGTAGAGGCTATTGTCAACAGTTTATAGATACCTCATATTGCTATATTGGAACCTTGCCTGTTATTTAGTTGATATCCATTGACTCTTTGACTTCATGGTAATAATGTCAATTAACTGATTTCATTGACTATGATATGTAATGCCATACCATTTTGTTCAAACCGCATACCTTAAATAAAGGATTAAAAAAACAAAAAAAAACACTTTAAATACTCACAAAAAAAATAGCCAGACATCAACACAGAACAAAAGCTGCACGTCCAAGCCAGCTGGAGTATGTCACCACTAAACCCCGCCCAGGCTGTCCTTTTCTTTTGTGTAAAGTGTCTTTAATGAAGCGTTGGAAGAAACTGCTAAACTATTGGGTTTCTCTTCCATCCTTTTACATGTGAGACCAGATTCTAATATAAGTGGTGTCAGAATGTGAGAAAGCCATCCATGCTCCTGTGAGGGATTTCAAGCCATCTATCCCCCTGAGTGAAATTTAAGGCGATATAAGAGTTTCTTTTGAGGTCTTGGGCTCTCGTAAGCAATCCTGTATGGTGAAGGTGGGAGCACAGCGGTCATTGAAGGTGTTTTATCACATTGAATTTCACAAGTGGATGTACTTTAAAGCAGTGGTCGTCAACCCTGTCCTTGGGGCCCACTAACAGGCCAGGTTTGCAAGATAACTGAAATGCATCACAGGTGATATCATTTGCTGCTCAGTGATTGCAGTATTCTAGTCTGCATCTCCCCAAGGTAATACATAAAACCTGGCCTGTTAGTGGGCCTTGAGGACAGGGTTGATGACCACTGCTTTAAAGATTATTGTAGGACTTTTTTGGGGACTTGTTTATATTTGAAACTACAGTGCCTTTGATTTAATGATTTGGGTACGACAGTGTGTAAGCAGGTGCTTACAGGTGTTGCTTATGAGTTAGCTAGTTTCTTAGGCTACCCAAAAGGGAAGGGGTTAAACCAATCTTTGTGTTTTTTTCCGAGCATTTATGGACTCTGTGTTGTAAATAAAAAGGGGGAAGGCTCTGCTCAGGCAAGCTCTTTTGCCATGGCCTGAAAGGGAAGCAAGACCAGGGACAAGACAAAGATGTAACCCACAGCAACCCACAAGCCCCTCTAGGGAGAACACCTGCCTTCAGATTCTGCTGGATCACAGACTTTAGGAACTCTTACCTTGGGGAGGTATGCACTGTGCAGCCTACTGTTAGATAGTTATGAAGGAATTTAGCTGTTTCATGCCTGGTCTAAAGTTATTCAAAGAGGTGCATGAAGGTATATGGCGTATCTAAAGGAACAGGGCTTGTAAGCACACTGGACTGATAATACACATATATGCCTCTCTTGATAATTGGTGACTTCAATAACTATTTAGAATCAATATGGACACCCTCATTACTTCTAGCTCCTCATCACGCAGCTACCTCTTTAAATAAAGTTATTCAGGAAGTAAAAAGCACAAATAATTTATAGGCTGCCATGTGCTTTTTAGATCTCAAGGATCATAATTCTGTTAGTCATTCTGACACCACTTAGCATTCTCATAGTGGGATAAACTTTCACACAATAATAAAAACATAAAATGGTATCCAAGTATATTGCAAACCAATATTTGCATTTTTTCTAGGCATTTCTGGGCTCTGCCATCCTGTGTTGTAAATAAAAAAAGGGGGAAGGCTTGTTCAGGCAAGCTCTTTTGCCGTGGCCTGAATGGGAAGCAAGAGCAAGAACAAGGAGAAGATGTAACCCACAGCAATCCCTCTAGGGAGAACACTTGCCTTAGGATTCTGCTGGATCATGGACTTTATGATTTCTTACCTTGGGAAGTTATGCACTGGGTAGCCTACTGATAGATAGTTACAAACACATTTTTCTGAATGAGCATTATACTGCTGGACTGTATTGCCAATATGTTCACTAATGTCTTTTTAACTGTATAATGTCTAGTCTGAAGGTATTCAAGGGGCTGCATGCAGATATATGGTGTATCTAAAGAAACAAGGACTTTAAGCACATAAGAGGGTAAAGAGTATAGAACGGAAGGCCATTACTAAGTGTTAACTCAGCAGAGGAGTTGGTGGGAAATGTGTAGTTTTTTTTTAAAGGTTAACTTTTTTTTGTTTTGTAATACACAACAAGCAACAGATACACATGTGTACATTTGGAGCGAACAGCGTTTCAATCATAATGTACTACATTTATCCGGCATCCAGTCAGTGAACATAGAGCTACATGTAGGTCACATTGCTGTTTAGTATAGTTCAACCCATATAGAGTTCAGGGACATATAGACAATCCACATAATGTGGGATTATAACCTTATTCTGTACATTAAGGAGTGGGTGGTATGGTACTATCTGAGCTGATCCAGGAGTTCCAAATCTTAGAGAATTTTTTTGGGCATCCTCTAGCTTCATGCGTCTACTTGTACAGTGGTATGGCGTGGTTTACCACATGCTGACCGGGCCATAGCCGAAAGACGGCTACAGCGCAGTCAGCTTATTCTGGGTGGTCGTCCATAGACGTCCTCACTGAATCGCGCTCCCGTGCGCCCCCTGGGGCGCGCATCCGAGAACATCCATGACCAGGACCCGGTGCATCACGGATCACGGTGATAGTGGCCGTTTACCACGTGATCGCTCCGTCAAATGACGGAGCATCACCACTTGTAAACAAACCGGCGTCATGTCATGATGCCGGTTCCTCCCTCCCCTCTCTGTACCGATCGGTATAGTGTGAGAGGAGAGAGGGAGAGATCGTTTGCAGCACTGTGGGCACTACAGATCCAGCCCACAGCGCTGCTCAGTGCCCATACTCTGCCATACTCTGCCACACTCTGCAATACTCTGCAATACTCTGCCAATAATCGCCAATACTCTGCCAATACTCGCCAATACTCTGCCAATACATTTTAACAGAAACAAAGAATTTTTTATTTTTTTTTTATATTTACCGAATTTTCAGTCTTTTTTGATTTATAGCGCAAAAAATAAAAAACCCAGCGGTGATTAAGTGCCACCAAAAGAAAGCTCTATTTGTGTGAAAAAAAGGACAAACATTTCAGACGGGTACAGTGTTGCATGACTGAGTAATTGTCATTCAAAGTGTGAGAGCACCGAAAGCTGAAAATTGGTCTAGTTAGGAAGGGAGTTTAAGTGCCCAGTGGTCAAGTGGTTAACCATGGTGAGCCTGAAATCTATAGTGGGCAAGGATTGAGATATCCAGTGCATGGTTATCGATTTTTTTGCATAAAACATTACTATGCGTATAAAGGACTGTACATTTTTAGATAATTATTCATAATCAATGTATCCTAGTAGGCATCGTAGGGGGTTACATATGTTAGGTATCTGAGCTATGGAGCTGATGAAGGCCGTGACCTCTGACCAGAACTTCCTTATCAGAGCACATTCCCACATTAAGTGAAAAAATGTACCATCAGCCACACCGCATCAAGAGCACAATGGAGAGGGCAATCTATGTAGTCTATACAATAAGCATGGTGTGAAGTAAGACCTATACAACAGTTTTGTTTGGAGCACCTTGTCACGAGAGGAGAAGACAGTGGTTACCTGGAGGGAAAGAACCTCCCTTCAGACATCCTCCATCAGCTCAGGTATGTCAGAACGCCATTTGTGTTCAATGGAGCAAAGCCTGTTGGTCGTGGAGTGGAGTAGAGACTTGTAATATGTAGAAATAAGTTTGGTGTGAGAGGGATCAGTCAGTAGACGCTCTAACGGTGAAAGCTGAACATCTATATTTCGAGACTGAACCGCGTGATGTATCTGTAGGTATTGGAAATAGGCTGTGTGAGGGAGACCGAAGTCCCTTTGAAATTCTGCGAAGGAGCGGAACATGTTATCTGAAAATAAGTGTGAGACTGTTTTTACCCCCTTTTTGTGGCGTGTGTAGTGGGCAGTAACAGCTTGGAGAGCCTAAAGATCTGTAGGTTCATTGCCAGGACATTCACACTTTCTCTCCCTCTAAGTGACATTCAATGTATTAGGTTCTGGAGGGATTCGTAGGAGGTAAGGATGACTGCCTCCAAAGAAGTGGCCGCATTGTTGGCAGGGTAAGACCACCAATGCATGGAAGACACGGAAATGCCAGACCCCCTTCCAAAGTGGGTAGTTGAAAGGTGCGTTTTGCAATCCTCACTGCTCCTCCCCTCCAGATAAATTTGGTGAGTGGGAAATGTGTAGTTGCTATGAGTAATCATGGGATGATTGGGAATGTAATGCCAGACATTCGGCATGGGTGACAGGTTCTCCGGTAGTGAGGGGGTTAGTGCTCTGACTCCCTTCCTAGAGGTTGGTGCCCCAAAAGCAATCAGGACCAGACCTACAAAATAGAGACCCCAGGAATGTAGCCACATGTATCCGAGAGCTTTAAGGGTTAACAAGGGCACGCATGAGGTCCACACGGCAGGACCCCATTCTGTCACTGTAGAAGGTAACTCTGACTATAGTGGATAAAGTGCCATCATCCCTAATGTTGTACAACAACAGGAGAAAACCCTTTAAGGGTGGGACTATATAGGCACTGAACAGATGCCAATTAGATAAAAAATGTAATTTATTGGTACAAAAAAATAAAATCTTATAGGACATACAGAGCATCAAGCAATATATAATTTAGGTACAAATTGATCATAAAAGGTAATGACACTTCAGACACAGAATTAGCATCACATATGTATGTCACTATGTTTTTAAAACCAAGACTGAGGAGCCGCAGGGTTGCGCTGGTGCTCATGCCCCGTTGCACGCCCACCGCTAGCCCATATGTGGTCCCGCCCAGGTATCACACTGCAAAAGATCCCCCAGTGGTAGCCAGAGCCAGAGGGCACCAGGATCATGAGGAATCTATTGTAAAGGCAAGCAGGAAGCACGGCCCAATATTGTCTATGGCAATTGTGGAGGATCGTAGAAACTATACGAGTATGGTACACCATACTCGTAAACACCTCCTTTGGTCCAAGGGACCAAAGGAGGCACGGTAAAGGAGATACCTTAGTTCCTATGACAATCTACCTACAGGACGTCCAAACAGCATCCATGAATGAATGGCCTAGCAGTGGGCGTCCGACGGGGCACGAGCGCCAGCGCAACCCTGTGGCTTCTCAATCTTGGCTTTAAAACATAGTGACATACATATGTGATGCAAGTTCTGTGACTGAGGTGTCATTACCTTTTATGATAAATTTGTACCTACACTATATATTGCTTGATGCTCTGTATGTCCTATAAGATTTTTTATGTAATTGGCGTCTGTTCAGTGCCTATATAGTCCCACCTATTCTGTCACTAGGAGTGATGAGGTGGCAGAGGAAAGCTGGATTGGTGGAGCGGGATGTGCAGCAATGTGGGACAGAGTGTTTCACGGAAGGAATCTGTATGTTACGCAGCTGCGCAAGGTGTATGTCTCACTTCTAAGTCGGGGTTCCACCTTAATGTTGATCTTCACATGACTGCGGCCCTGTCTGGTTCTGGGCATTAGTGGGCACGTACATGTGAAAAGGTACCCAAATGTGCAGGGCGTATAGGCCCCGTCTACACAAGAGCAACACTTTATATAAGATATTCCTGGTATCATGATATTCTGATATCTGTTTCTTCACTTTATTTATTTGTATTGCACAGAGCGGGTATGTATCTTTTTTATTTTATTTAAAAAAAAATAAATAACTTAAAGTGGAGGGCCACCCTAAAAAAAAAAATTACATTAATATTCTTAAAAAAATATAAAAAAAAATTATGAAAAAAAAATGTTTTACTTACCAGAGACCCCTGTTGCTAGGCAGTCTTCCTAATCTGCCTCTTCCTATTCCGCAGCACTGTTTCCTCCTCCTCGGCGAGCGGCCCCGTTGTCTTTTGGGACATGTGTGTGTCCCAGGAAACAACGGGGCCATTCAGAAAGCGCCGCGCGGATCGCGCATGCGCAGTAGGAAACGGGCAGTGAAGCCGCAAGGCTCCACTGCCTATTTCCCTTAGTTAGGATATCGGTGCCGGCAGCCGATCCGATGGACGGATCGGCCTCGGGGGGCCGACATCGCGGGCTCGCTTGGCAGGTAAGTGTCCTTATTAAAAGTCAGCAGCTACAGTGTTTGTAGCTGCTGACTTTTAAAAAAAATCAAAGAAACGGCCGGAACACCCTTTTAACAATCACTTTAACCCTAATGATTTAGCTAGTGCTTCTGACGCCTTAAAGCCAGGCACACCCCATAAGTGGCGCACAAGGTCAGATGCTGGATGAAGTTGTCTATAGGAATCCAGAACTGTCCTGTGTACTTTGCAGTCCTATCTCAAGCAGGCCTTTCAATTCCTCCTTACAGTACATCTCCACATATGTTGTGGAGATGAAGAGAGGGAAAGAATTTTGTAGTTTGGCAAAAAAAGCAGGACAGAACTAATATCATTTGTTGATATTTCAGTGCAGCAAAGGTGCTGTGTTTTAGGACTTGAAAGGTCTTTAAAGGATAAATCATGGTCAAATCTGGACGTATTACAGGGATGTTATTCATTTTTAAAAATGTTGCCCTGACATACTGTATGCTTTATGAAGAACTTCAGGATCATCAGAAGTCTTTTGTAGCAACCTGCATCCAGGGTCACACGTCTGTCATGCATATGTGAGGGTTTATGCTAGTACCAGTGTATACCTGTGTACATCTGCAAGCAGCTATTGATTTCGATAGGTGGCTGTGTGCAGCATCTGTGGCTCCCAGGCTAGGGCACACACCAGAATTTTACATCATGCAACCCCAGGCACCTGTATTCATGAGGACTTAAAGTGATTGTAAAGGCCGATTTTTTTTTATCTTAATGTATTCTATGCAATAAGATTAAAAGCCTTCTGTGTGTAGCAGCTCCCCTAATACCTACCTGAGCCCCGTCTCTATTCAGCAATGTACACGAGTGCCTTGACCGTCTGGGACTATCCCTCCTGATTGGCTGAGACACAGCAGCAGTGCCATTAGCTCCCGCTGCTGTCAAAGTCAGTTAGCCAATCAGGAGAGGGGGGGGCGGGGCCGAACTGCGGCTCCGTGTCTGAATGGTTTTGGGAGGGGCACTGCCAGAAAATAAGGTGTTGCTTACAAAACTGTATTTAATGTATCATACCGTGTACAGAGGTCAGCAGTATGTAGGGCAGTATACAGAGGTCAGTAAGATGTAGAACAGTGTACAGGGGTCACTAGTTTGTAGAGCAGTGTACAGAGGTCAGTAGTATGTAAATCAGTGTACAGAGTTCAGTAGTATGAAGAGCAGTGTACAGAGGTCAGTAGTATGTAGAGCAGTGTACAGAGGTCAGTAGTATGTAGAGCAGTGTACAGAGTTCAGTAGTATGAAGAGCAGTGTACAGAGGCCAGTAGTATGTAGAGCAGTGTACAGAGTTCAGTAGTATGAAGAGCAGTGTACAGAGGTCAGTAGTATGTAAATCAGTGTACAGAGTTCAGTAGTATGAAGAGCAGTGTACAGAGTTCAGTAGTATGAAGAGCAGTGTACAGAGATCAGTAGTATGAAGAGCAGCGTACAGAGGCCAGTAGTATGTAGAGCAGTGTACAGAGTTCAGTAGTATGAAGAGCAGTGTACAGAGGTCAGTAGTATGTAGAGCAGTGTACAGAGGTCAGTAGTATGTAGAGCAGTGTACAGAGGTCAGTAGTATGTAGAGCAGTGTACAGAGGTCAGTAGTATGTAGAGCAGTGTACAGAAGTCAGTAGTATGAAGAGCAGTGTACAGAGGTCAGTAGTTTGTAGGGCAGTGTACAGAGGTCAGGAGGATGTATTGTAATGTACATAGGTCAGTAGTATGTAGAGCAGTGTACAGAGGTCAGTAGTGTATAGGGCAGTGTACAGAGGTTAGTAGTGTGTAGAGCAGTGTACAGAGGTCAGTAGGAGGCTATTAGTAAGTAGGGCAGTGCACAGATGTCAGTAAGATGTAGGGCAGTGTACAGAGGTCAGCGGGATGTAGGGCAGTGTACAGAGGTCAGCGGGATGTAGGGCAGTGTACAGGAGTTAGTAGTAAGTATGGCAGTCTACAGAGGTCAGTAGTATGTAGGGCAGTGTACAGAGATCAGTAGTTTGTAGGGTAGTGTACATTGGTCAGTAGTTTGTAGGGTGGTGTAGAGTGGTCAGTTGTCAGGCTAGGAGCAGATAACAGGCAGCAGTTCAGGTGTGCTGATTATGCAAAGAGTTAAAGGAACAAGAGCACAAACCACGATCAGGTCTAAGCAGAGCAGATCAGCTAGGACTTGTAGTTCACCGCTGCAGATGAAGGTAGATGTTGGCTGGACCTTGTAGTTCACCGCTACAGATGAAGGTAGATGTTGGCTGGTGCTTGTAGTTCACTGCTACAGATGAAGGTAGATGTTGGCTCGAGCTTGTGGTTCACTGCTGCAGACTAAGGTAGAGGTTGGCTGGGCAGCCAAGTAATAATGCTGAGTCTGGTACTACAGTAGAATCAGGTAAATCGTAGTCTAGGCAAGCTGGGTCATACATAGGTAGATCGGAGTCCAAACGGTACCGAATCAGAAGCGAGCAAGTAGGGTCAAAAACTAGCCGGGTCATACACGAAATGTACAGAGCACACAGCCTGTGATTGAAAGCCTCAGTCATCACTGTTCCTGTGTGCTGTGTGAAGGTGGGTGTTACTTTCCTCCAACCAACTCTCAGCTCTCCTCACTGTATGTAGCTTCAGCTCCCCGTCCCTACTTTCAGACAAGCTGTAACAAATTCTGCACTTTGAACAGCTGGAGAGAAGAGAAGATTGCAGATAAACATGTGCAACTCGTGGAGGGAGATTTGGCTCATCTCTGTGTATCACCTGAGGTTACAACTTAACCAAATTTTAAAAAATGGTAGAGACCAACACATTGTTTTTCATTAAAATAATGTGTCACAGTAAAAAAAATTTCACCTTTGCAATGTTAAGTATGTAATGCAAATCAAATGTTAAAAAATGCTAGTTCAATCCATTTTAATTTCAGGCTGGAACACTACAAAATTGGTAAGAGGCAAATTGTTTTAAATAATTCAAAATAAGGTCAAAATAAAGAGAAAACCATACTGTGGGGGCTATAAAATTGTGGGGGCTATAAGGGAAAAAAGTGAGAAAACTAGAATAAACTGGATTAAGCAAAAGAAAAAAAAAATAGACCAAAAGAAAAAGATAAAACCTTGCATAGTCACCAGAACGTCCCCAGGGAACAAACAAGTGCAAGGGCTATGTGGTACTGGCAGACCAATGATTCAGCTGCCAAAGCAAAATAGGCACTCACTACTCCCTTACAAGCCTTACAAGTATTTTTATGTCCCATGTTGAGACTCTTCCCTGTGTTTCATCACATATGGCGACCCATCACATTTCGGAACGGAAGTGACGATCTGCTGAGAAATTTGGCACTGCGCATGCGTAACTTGGCGTTATGCGTTCCAAAAGTTTTTACGACAATACGGAGCAGTGAAACCGTGAGATAATGTCACGGAAGTGACGTTACAGACAAGCTCTTCTTCTGTACAATTATTGATTGTAACACACCACTTTGCAACAGGGCCCCTTGCTTCGCTCAGAATAATTATATTTTAACTCTATGTCCACTTGAATGGTGGGGCTTGAACCTGGACTTAGGGGTGGAGCCACATAATAACTGCGCAAGCGCAGTTTAACGTCAGTTCCGTCACACTATCTGTTTTAGTGTGTCGTAAAAGTGTTGGTGGCGTCGCGCATGCACACTCCAGCGGGTAAATGTGATGGGTCACCATATGTGACGATACACCTGCATTTGTGGGAAAATTTATATTGGTTGTGAGACAAAGCATAAATAAAGTACATACATTTAGAAACATTTATCTGTTAGGGTGAAAATGATTTGGTAGCATGAAATCTTCTTCTTTAGTTCGTTCTTTTTTGTATGTTTATCATAGCAACACAGACAGCGCTAAAACTGTGACCATTATTAAATTTAAGAAAATGAATTATGGTATCCAAGAAGATAACATTAAACAAACAGGAGACTCTTTCAACTTGATTGTCTTTTGCCTAGAGGTCTGAATTCTCACCAGATGCCTTTTTGGAGTTTTATTTATCACTCTTCATCCTTTTATTTTCTCACTTAATTTTACTAATTAATCACTTTTATAATTATATTTTTTAACTTTCTTATATCTTCTCACGTCTTATTTTTCATGCTTGGACCCAGGGCTGGCTTTACCATAAGGGACTATTAAACACATTGCTGGCAATTTATTTTTTTTCCACAAAAAAAGTTTTATTGAGGAATAACAAGTATAAAGGGTATGGGGAAAGGAAGGGGACCCAAAGGGCCATAACAAACAATACAATAGCAAAGGTAAACAAATTACATAGAAAAAAAAGTTTGTTCCTATAAAAGATGGTCAGCCTCTCAGGAATCGTAACAGCATGTGTATCAGTGAAAGGCACATTCAGATTAAATATATGAGTGCCAGATATAGATCGCCAACTTAACAATAAGGTCCCTAAAAAAGAAAGAAAGAGGACAAAAAAATTGAGAGAAAAGAGAGCCTGGCAATTTTTAATATGAGAGTTGGCTACAATTAGCAGGACTCAGCTGTTAAAATGTCCTGGGCTGTTGCAGAATGTCTGCCAGCCCCTTTGTAGTAGAGGTATGCCCAGTGACATTTAAAACAGCTGGAGAGGGTGCTATACAAAGAGGCTGAAACAGCTTCTGAGATGCTGGGGAGAGAAGACAAAATTCAGGACAGGACACACAGGATCAATAGTATACAGAGCATCTGGAATGGCTGGCTAAGTGCTGAGAAGAGGAGCAAGTTCATGAAACAAAGAAGCAAGTAGGTCTACTGAAGAAGCCCTATCGCATGGCGATACGTGTCTAGGGGAGGAGTTGAGCTTTGTGATGTTACATCAGAGTCGCTCCCTTAGAGGTGGTGAGCAGGATTACATTGTTTGAAAAGCGTGTATTCTTAATCTTCTTGTAAGTAGAATTTTAAGCAAAGTTTTAAATAAAGAGTTGTTACGGAGTACACGAGGTCTGTCCTTTCTGCCTTGTTACATACTACCTTTGGGAAGCTGTGAGGACAGAGGTTCTGTTCTTTAGAGGAGGAGAGAAGAGATTTGCCTGGGTCTAAAGAGAGAAGCTTTCTTTGATTTGTATGGAGGTGAGCAGGCCCTTCATCTGGTGATAGATATTCCTAGTGCATGAAGAGATTAGGCACAGGGTGTTTTTGAAGTAGTTGATTTTGTGCACATATCCACAGAGGATCTCATCCGCATTGTTTTGCATTTATGATTCACGATATATTCATAATTTGGATGTATCAGAAACCATGAATCAGACCGAGACAGAAGTAAAGTCGCACTTGTTTAATAATAATAATAATAATAATAATAAAGTAAACAGAGTAAGAGTAGTCAAAACAAACCAGAGTTCTGTAACCGGATCGGGTAGTCAGCCAAGCAAATGTCAGAGAGCCAGAGATAAACGTAGTAGTACAGCAAGCAGGATCAGGAGCCAGAAGGAACGTCAGCCGAGCAAGTCTTCAACGGGAACACAGGAGAACGTCTCTGTGATGTTGACAAAGGCGAAGTCAGAGATCAAGTGAGCTTGACGGCTTTAAGTAGGCAAGACTGACGAGCAGAATCAACAACAGCTGGGTAACTGTGGAGAGAGATGGGAGCTGGCAATTAGCCGACAGCTGAGCGGCCAGCTCAGAGAAGGAAGGGCTGAGCCCAGCCCTGACAGTACCCCCTCCTCAACGCCCCCTCCCCCTCAGAGGACCACCAGGCTTGAGGGGAAAACGTCCATGGAAATCACGGAGGAGGACCAGGGCATGTATGTCCAAGGAGGAGACCCAAGAGCGTTCCTCCGGACCGTACCCCTTCCAATGCACCAGGTACTGTATGCGCCCATGGAACCTACGGGAGTCAACAATGGATTGTACTTCATACTCCTCATGGTTCTCAACCTGTATAGGGTGAGGACGTGGCACCGAGGTGGTAAAGCGATTGCAGACCAAAGGTTTCAATAAGGAGACATGAAACACATTTGAGATGCGCATACTAGGAGGAAGGTCCAAGGCGTAAGCCACTGGGTTAATCCTGCGAAGGATACAGAAAGGCCCAATAAACCAAGGTGCGAACGTCAAAGAAGGAAAACGAAGTCGGAGGTTGCGAGACGACAGCCAGACTCTCTCCCCAACCTGGTAGGAAGGTGCAGGCGTCTGCGGTCAGCATGGAGTCTGTACCTATCGTTAGCATGTTGCAAAGCCTCTTGAACTTGTGCCCAAGTGGAGTGAAGACCACGGAGATGCTCCTCTAATGCAGGAATACTCTGCGGAACAAAAGAGTCAGGCAACATAGAAGGTTGGAAACCATAATTCGCCATAAACGGGGACAATCAGGAAGCAGAACACAAGGAACTGTTGTGAGCAAACTCTGCCCACGGTAATAGGTCTGACCAGTTGTTATGAAGGTCAGAAATATAGCAACGTAAGAATTGCTCCAAGGACTTATTGGCTCGTTCTGCGGCCTCATTAGACTGTGGGTAATACGCAGAAGAGAAAGCAAGCTGAATTCCCAACTGTGCACAAAAGGCAAACTGACTACCCCTGTCAGAGACAATAACCTTGGGTAGCCCATGTAAGCGAAAGATCTCCCGAGCAAAAATGGAAGCCAGTTTCTTAGAAGTGGGCAACTTTTTAAGCGAAATACAATGACACATCTTTGAGAATTGGTCAACCATCATAAGGATAACAGTGTTGCCTTGGGAGTTGGACTCTCTGGTAAGAAAGAAAAAAAAAATAGTTATCCAAAAATGAGGGATGGATGGGTGGTTTTTTCTTTAAGACCAAGTTGTGAAAGTGGGTGGAACTGCGCTTAATTAAGGAGGGGGGGGGGCTTTTTTTCTTTTCCAAATAACATTTTATTATTGTTTGTATTTGCGATACAAAATAAAGAGGTACACAATTTCAAAGGTGTAAATTGTAGTATGTGTCATTACTTTCAGATACTTACTCAGGAATACTGATGCTATGTTTAAAGACAGTGATAATTATTTATCTAGCGTTATCATTTTGTCAAATATGTATCGCTTATTCATTTAATAAAATGTTACAATTTGCATGTGGCTGTAAGAGTCACAAGAATACTCTATATGAAGGGAAGGAGGGGGAAAGAGGAAGGAGGGGGAAAGAAGTCATCAAGATAGCTTTTTTTTTTTATTACCTGATCATGGTGTGTCCTCCCGAAGGGTGCCACAACTCCCAGACCTTATTATGAGCCTCCAGTCTGTCCTGCATCCTAGCCGTCATTTTCTCCATCAGCTCTACATCCTTAGTTCTAGAGAAAAGAGCTTCAGGAGAAGGGGGGACGCGGCGTTTCCAATTTAGGGCTATGAGACAGCATGCTGCTGTGAGTTTTTTTATAGGGCGTGGGGAGCCTCAGTGGTGACATACCTAGTAGGAAAAATTTTGGGGTCATCGGGACAGTGGTACAATATGGGGCGATTAGTGGGCAGCTCCAATAAATATGGAGGAGAGTACCCTTCGCCCCCTGACATCGCGAACACCTATCTGTACTAGTAGGATAAATGGCGTGGAGTACATTTGGGGTCATATACCAGAATAGGAGAATTTTGTACGTGTTTTCTTTATATAGTGTACATATTGAACTCTTTGCTGCTTGGGACCATATCACCTGCCACTGTTCTATGGGAATTTCCTCATTGAGAGCTTTCTCCCGTCTAGTCATATAGGAATTTTTCCCATGATCTTCTAGGAGGCTAGTATTTAGTATCTTACAAATATCTGATATTAGGCCCTTCTGTGTGGTACCCGCCAGAATTATAGTTGCAAAAGGGGATGGGGGGGGGGAATTGTAAGTTAGGGGCTATAGTAAGTGCCTAATGTCGGATTTGCAGATACCCATAGAACACCTGTCGTGGTAGACCGAATTTGGTTTGAAGTTCAGCAAAGGGTAACAATTTGAGTGACCTGGGGTCCACTAGGTTCCCAAAGTGAAATAGGTTCCGTGATATCCATGGATACGACATCTGATGAGTGAGGCTATCTGGCACCTTGGGATTACAGATAAAAAGAGGTCAGGAGCAATCTCTCAGATGACAACCCATGGGATTGTGACAATTTGCGCCAGAGCCGCCTAAGCTGGCATTCGAGAGCTACCTATGCATTCACATTCCAGAGTAAGTAAGGGCGGCACAGTGGTGTAGTGGGTAGCACTCTTGCCTAGCAGTAAAAATGGTTGCTGGTTCAAATCCCAAATACAACACAACACTACCTGCCTGGAGTTTGCATGTTCTCCCTGTGCCTGCGTGGGTTTCCTCCATGTACTCTGGTTTCCTCCTACACTCCAAAGACATGCTGGTAGGTTAATTGGCTTCTGCCCAAAAATAAAAAATAAAAAATTGGCCCTAGTATATGAATGTGAGTTGGGGACCTTGGATTGTGGGCTCCTTGAGGGTAAGGACCGATGTGAGTGTGTACCTACTCAGGTTGAACTGGATGGACTGGTGTCTTTATTAAACCTTACTAACCATGTAAGTTATTCAGGTGTGTCAGAGCTAGCCATATTTTTTCAATTTCTGTCCATTTGTTATAGGACCGTTGGGTGAACCATGAGGCAACTGCTCGTAGCTGGGTTGCCTGATAGTATTTAATAAGGTTTGGAAAGGCGAGGCCCCCTTCACCATGTGCTGCCATCAGTACTGACCTAGGTATTCTATGTCTTTTGTAGTTCCATGTGTAGTAAAATAGATCGAAGCTTTTTCAGGTGTTTGTAAGGAACAGGTATGGACAATGTTTGGAAAAGATATAGAAGCTTCGGGAGGATCGTCATTTTAATTGATGCAATCTGCCCTAGGAGGGAGATGTGGTGTTTCCTCCACTGGACCAGTAAAGATATGATTGAGCGTAAGGGGGGGGGGGGGATTTTCTTGATACAGGATAGTGAATTTTGGGGTGATTTGGATCCCCAGGTATTTCAAGGCAGTTGTTTTCCAGCTGTAAGAAAAGTTGTTTTTTAAAAGTGCAGTCTCTGCTTCGGGAATGTTAATGGGCAAGGCCTCTGATTTGGATGTATTCATTTTATATCCCGAGAGGGCTCCGTAGCAATCTAGTTCCGTGTGCAGGACCGGAAGGAATATGTGGGGTTGAGTCAGTATGAAGATAATGTCGTCAGCAAAAAGGGAAGTTTTGAACTCTTTGCCTCTAATTGATATTCCCTGAATGGTAAGATGATAAGGATTTAATAGTCTGTTCTATTTCCTCGTCGGTGATTGGGGTGTTAAGTACCAGTAGATCAGAGGGTTGAAGATGGGGAATCCCGATTTGTTCCAAATATTGTCGCATGCGATGGGAAAGGTCCAGAGAGGGGGGGTTACTGGGGATGTCCGGGTTGGTATAGAGATTCTTATAAAAGTCTGCAAAGGTATGGGCAATCTCTGTGGGGTGGGATAGCATGTGGCCCGATTTGCTCTTGATCTGGTGTAGGGTCTACATGTGGGAGTTTTCATGTAGCTTCTTTGCCAAGAGGGAGTGTGCTTTGTTTCCCTTGTCGTAAAACAATTGATTCAGTCTGGCAACGCTTTTTCAACGCGGCCAATTCACTAAGGGTTGCACGTAGGTTGACTATCTTTTTAAGGAGGGATATTGTAGGAGTGAGTTGTAGTCGACTTTCAAGAACTCAAAGTTCCCTCTCTGTTTGTACTTTTGTGGCCAGTGTGTCTTTTTTCATTGCGGAGGACAGTGCCATGCACCTACCTCGGAGGACTGCCTTGTGGGCTTCCCATAGTGTGGGGAGAGATATATCTGGAGTATTGTTCTCCGCAAAATAGAATTTGAGGGTGGTGTTTAATTGTTCTCATGCAGGGAGGTGTTGAAGGAGGAATGTGTTTAGTTTTCAATTATATGGTCTACGATTGGGGGAACCGAGGCCTAACGTAAGTAGGATAGGGGCATGGTCCAACCATGAGATAGGGAGTATCTGAGCTGTGCGTGTTATTCTGAGTGTAGCGTTATTAATGAAAAAATAGTCAATGCGGGAGTGTGTGCGATGGGGGGCTGAGTAGAAGGTGAACTGCCGATCACCTGGGTGGAGACCACTCCAGGCATCAAAGAGAGCATAACGTCTGGAGATTTGTTGGAAGATCCTCGAGTCCCATGGGGGGGGAGTCCCATGGGGGACTATGTGCTGAAAAGAGAAAAATTGTCCAGGGCTAGAGGGGGGAGCTTTAATGTTTGCTGATCTTACACACAAACTTTTTTGAAAGCTCGTTTGGCTGTACTTCTCCGGTGGATCACAGGAGTGCAGTTTGTTCTACACTCCTGTGAGCCATTTCCAGCAGACAGCAGGCTGTCGGCTGATGTCACAGAGTTAGTTCAGGCTTGAAAGAGGCTCGGAAAGATTGCAAATAAATGGTCGTGATCCACCTGGACGGGCACCGCCTCTCTACAAACCGCTGAGCTCTCTGCTCAGGGAGCTCTCAGAACCGAGTGATTGGCAGTGTTGTATCCGGCGATGGACAGATGCAGCACCACCTAGGTAAGTATGATTCTAAAAAAAAATATTCCCATACTTCTCTTTTAAATAGCAGTTTTTAACCACTTGCACACTGGGCCCTTAAACCCCCTTCTTAACCAGACCAATTTTCAGCTTTCAGTGCTCTCACATTTTGAATGACAATTACTCAGTCGTGCAACACTGTACCCATATGAAGTTTTTGTCCTTTTTTTTTTTTACACAAATTGAGCTTTATTTTGATGGTATTTGATCACCTCTTTGTTTTTTATTTTTTGTGCTATAAATGAAAAAGACTGAACATTTTGTAAAAAAAAAAGCATTTTTTTTTGTTTCTGTTATAAAATTTGTAATTTTTCTTCATAAATGTTGGCCACAATTTATATGGCTACATATCTTTGGTAAAAATAACCCAAATCAGTGGCAATTTGTCATATTAAGTTATTTCTCTCACACAGCATATGCATACCACAAATTGAACCCCATTCTGCTACTCCTCCCAAGTATGGCTATACCACATGTGTGAGACTTTTACACAGCCTGGCCACATACAGAGGCCCAACATGCAGGGAGCACCATCAGGTGTCTTAGGAGCATATTATTTCTTGACTACCTCTTACACTTTTGAAGGCCCTGGCGCACCAGGACAATGGAAACGTCCCAAAAAATGATCCCATTTGGAAAGTAAACACCCCAACGTATAATCTTTGAGGCATTATGAGTCTTTTGAACATGTGATTTTTTTCCACAATTTTTTGGAAAATGTGCAAAGAAAATGAAAGCGCATTTTTTTTTTACTCAAAGTTGTCCATTTATAAGCCATTTCTTACACATAACATGTACATAGTAAAAATTACACCCCAAAATGCATTCTACTACTCTTCCGGAGTATGGCGATACCAGATGTGTGAGACGTTTACACAGCCTAGCCACAAAGAGAGGCCCAACATGCACGGAGCACCATCAGGTGTTCTAGGGACATAAATTTCAAATCTAATTTGACTACCTATTACACTTTTGTGAGGCATTAATGGACACTGTATTGGCATGCATGTGGCACAGACGAGAACTGATGTGGCATGAATGAGAACTGATGTAGCATGGATGTGGCAATGAATGAGAACTGATGTGGCATGGATGTGGCACAGATGAGCACTAATGTGGCATAGATGTGGCACGGATGAGCACTGATGTGACATGGATGTGGCACAGATGAGCACTGATGTGGCATGGTTGTGGCACGGATGAGCACTGATGTGGCATGGCTGTGGCATGGATGAGAACTGATGTGACATGGATGGATGAGACATGTATGAGCCATGGATGGAGCATGGATGAGACATGTATGAGCCATGGATGGAGCATGGATGAGACAAGTATGAGCCATGGATGGAGCATGGCTTGATGGATGAGCCATGGCTGGGCACAGATCAGCGCTGGAAACTTCAGACCAGCCCACAGCACTGCTGCACCCGGCTCTCCCCCTCTCCTCACACACTGTACCAATTGGCATGAGGAGAGGGGAGGAGCCAAACTGGATATGCTGCAATTTGTTTCCAAGTGATCACGCCATCATTGGATGGCGTGATCACGTAGTAAAGGGCCACTGTCATCGGCCCTTTACCTCGATCCGTGACACGTTTGGCTTCATTCTTAGATCCAACTGACGAAATTTTCTCTCCACTTGCAGCAGCTGCTTGTTTTGTCAACCCTATCGTCTGTAAAAACCTTGTTGATGTGACAGATGAGAATATTCAGGAACTGCTTAAAAAGGCAGAGCAGTATGCCGCAAGAAAATCCACATTGCCACACACACAACATGAGGAATTGTCTGAAGAAGATGATGTGGTGGAAGAACTATCGCAGGAAGTGGAAGAAGCACCGCCACCGGCATCCACATCTAAGCAGCCAGTCTTTTGGTTTCTTTCTAAATGCCACAGAAGACCCAGGCAGAGGATCTCCCCAAGCAGCATAGAGCAGCAGATCAGAAAATATAAGGAAGAGCTTTTGCACCAAGTTGCCATAAGTGAGGACACCGCAACCAATTTTTGGCTGTCAAAGAGTGACACTTTTTTTCACCAGCTAAAACCTTTTACTATAGACTTGCTGGCTATGCCAGCTTCTCAAGCCTTTGCAGAGAGGGTATTCAGTGTTACAGGTGACCTCTATAGAGGAATAGAGGAAGGGTCATGTTGACAAGAAGTGCTTTCCTTAAAATTAATCGAAACAAATAGAAGTGTTTTATTATTCTCTTCAGGTATTTCTATTTCTAACATAAGAAGCATACGTAAAACTTGTGGGCAGGCACGGACTGGGACAAAAAATAGGCCCGGGCATTTTGGATTGAGCAGCCCATGACATGTTAACCGGCCCCTTCCCCCGCTCTCCACCCTGACAGATCCCCTGAGAGAGGGGAGGGGGGAACCCAGCAGAGGTGTGGGGGGGGGGGGGGGAGGTGAGGTGGGACCAGGAAAAAGCATGGGGGGTTGGAGAGCACAGGGAAGAACCTTGAGAACATGGGATGGGGCAAGAGCACAGGGGAGAGGCAGAGAACACAGGGCGGAAGAGGAGAGCACAGGGGTCCAGCGGAGAGCATGGGGGAGGTGCAGAGCACAGGGGGGGCAGTGGAGAGCATGGGGGAGGTGGAGAGCACAGGGAGGGCGGCGGAAAGCATGGGGGAGGTGGAGAGCACGAGGGGGCAGTGGAGAGCATGGGGTGAGGTGGCAAGCACAGGGAGGGTGGTGGTGGAGAGCACGGGGGGAGGTGGAGAGCACGGGGGGAGGTGGAGAGCGCGGGGGGAGGCAGAGAGCGCGGGGGGAGGCAGAGAGCGCGGGGGGAGGCAGAGAGCACGGGGGGAGGCAGAGAGCACGGGGGGAGGCAGAGAGCACGGGGGGAGGCAGAGAGCACGGGGGGAGGCAGAGAGCACGGGGGAGGCAGAGAGCACGGGGGGAGGCAGAGAGCACGGGGGTGGCAGAGAGCACGGGGGGAGGCGCAGAGCACGGGGGGAGGCAGAGGCAGGTGGCGGAGAGCATGGGGGGTGGCAGAGAGCATGGGGGGTGGCAGAGAGCATGGGGGGTGTCAGAGAGCATGGGGGGTGGCAGAGAGCATGGGGGGTGGCAGAGAGCATGGGGGGTGGCAGAGAGCATGGGGGGTGGCAGAGAGCATGGGGGGGGTGGAGAGCACGGGGGATAGGGGAGAGGTGGAGAGTATGGGGAGGGAGGTGGAGAGCATAGGGGAGGTGGAGAGCATGGGGGGAGGTGAAGAGCATGGGGGGGAGGTGAAGAGCATGGGGGGGAGGTGAAGAGCACGGGGGGTAGCGGAGAGCATGGGGGGAGGTGGAGAGCACAGGGGTAGCGGAGAGCATGGGGGGGAGGTGGAGAGTATGGGGGGGTGGCACAGAGCACGGGGGCAGCGGAGAGCATAGAGGGAGGTGGAGAGTATGGGGGGTGGCAGAGAGTATGGGGGGTGGCAGAGAGCATGGGGGAGTGGCAGAGAGCATAAGGGGAGGTGGAGAGTATGGGGGGAAGTGGAGAGTATGGGGGAGGTAGAGAGTATGGGGGGGTGGCAGAGAGCACGGGGGCAGCGGAGAGTATGGGAGTGATGTGGAGAGCATGGAGGGTGGCAGAGAGCATGGGGGGGAGGTGGAGCGTATGGGGGAGTGGCAGAGAGCATGGGGGGGTGGCAGAGAGCATGGTGGGAGGTGGAGAGTATGGGGGGTGGCAGAGAGCATGGGGGGAGGTGGAGAGTATGGGGGGAGGTGGAGAGCCCAGGGGGGGCAGCAAAGAGAAGCAGGATAGGAGAAGCAGTGGGGGCGGCTGCATATAGAACAATCATTTTCTCCATCTTCCTCCTGCAGTCTCGGAATGCCTGTTTCTCCTCTACCTCTCGCAGGCATTCCGATACTGCAGGAGGAAGATGGAGAAAATGATTGTTCTATATGCAGCTGACCTCAATGCTCCTCCTATCCAGGTTACAGGGGGGGCTGAACTCACGTTTTCTGTTATCCGGCACTTCTCGACAGAAGACCGGCTCCAAGGTGTCTGCTCTGGCTCCTTCCCCCGGCACCGACGGCTGACCTATATGGGCGGCTGTGCGGCCGCAGAGAGGCTGAAGGCCTCACATCTAGCTCCTCCTCCCTGGCGCCCATGGCTGAGCTTAACTGGCAGCCGCGGAGAGGCTGGATGAGCGGCGCAAGCTCCAGCCTTGGGCCCCGCAAGGACTTGCAGCCTGGCAGCCGCGGCCCACAGGGCAAGTGCCCGGTTTGCCATATGGTCAATCCGGGCCTGCTTGCGGGTTGTGCTTATTGCGAAAGGAAGAATCAATAGTTCAACAGTTTTAATTGTTCATAGGAAAAATGCACAGGCTGAGGCTCAGGCTACAAATGCCATTAGTATGTGGAACAATAGCAACAACCACCACTTTTTATCAATTTGTCTTGTACTCTCTCTCTTAGCATTGACAAATTTGACAATATAGGTAAATATCAAACTAATGAAAAAGAAAAATAGATCAGTAACGGTAATGGATGGTCAAAAAAGGGCAGCCTTTGAACATTACCTTACGCCGGGGTCCTGCCCCAGTAGACTTTTAGTGTGATATTTACCTTTATTATTGTCCTTGCGAATGCTGAGAGAGAGAGAGAGAGAGAGAGGAGTTGATAAAAAGTGGTGACTGTTATAATCCAGTGAATCCACACACTAATGGCATTATTGTAGACTATGCACTTAGAGGCAAGTGCAACAGTTGCACTTGCCCTGTTGCACAGTGTGCTCTGGACGGTGATTTGCTTGCATCTATCTAGCAAGGTTACTCTGTGGTATAAGCAAGGAAGCTGAGACTTCTGCAGTGTGTAAATGTGCTTTTACTATACAAAGATGCTGTACATACAAAACTATTACAGTATTAGGACTACAATACAAGACTGACAGATATCTATAACAAGCAAAATGCCTAGCAAATGAACAGCCTTTGGTCTATAACAGTATAAATACACTTTAAGGTTACTTAACTTTTGGTTACTGTATGTTCGTGATCTCCATTGGCAACGATTCTCCTTGAGACCAGGTACCTCCTTGTATCATGAGTGATCTTAAAACATGATGATGTGTGTCCCAGTCTCTACTCACCGCTTTTTATTTGTACAAGTTTGTTGACAAAAGTTAATGGTTACAAACTTGTTTCCAAAAACAATCGACTAACAGTCATTCGTTCAGTTTGAGAGCCCCTCTTACCTGCTTACTGTAGCTATAGAGACAATAGCCTATTCAAACTGTCAATTGAATACAACAATGGTATCTACGTACCCATTGTATGAAACAGCATGTATTTGAGAAATCTACTCAAGCCAAAAAACCTGACAGTAATCTATGAGCAACCACTATTGTGTAATGTTATGTCTGATTAATATAAAAAAAATCATATTTTAACAAACGCAACACATTCTTTCACTGTTGTACAGTGTGCTCTGGATGGACAGTGGTCGTCTGGGGGGGGGGGCTCAGGCCTGCTGTACCACGATTATTGTACTGCAAAGTACTGCACTGCAGTGACTGCACTCACACAGTCTGCTCTGCCTCTGGGCGCCTGGCGTGGTGTCAGGAGGAGTCAGGACTCGGAAGTTGGGACTGAGGCCTGTAATGCACACAGTGCCGCTCTCACTCACACTCTCTGGCACTCTCTGAGCCGCTGCGGTGGCACGGTGCTTGCTGGAAGCGGATGTAGGCGGAGCTCCGTAAAAAAATGGAAGTGGTAAACGTCCCTCCTTGCCATTTTCGTCTTGTTGTCGTTCGATAACAAAAACAGATCGGATTTTCGTCATAGTTTTCGTTAGTGGACAAAATGTGCTGTACTTTTTGTTTAGTTTTGGTCACTGTAAAAATGCCGCTGACGAAATCTTTGACAAAAACGCTTTCATTAACTAAATTAACATGCGCTGTAGCCGTCATTTGGCCATGGCACAGTCGGCACGTGGTTAAACAGTATCACGATATGTGCAGTGTGCTTCCTTTTTAATTATATGGTCCATATGGGAAGAGGTGTAGTGATTTGAGTGGCTAAATTCTTGCAGTCCCATGGTCCTGTGGTGCCTGATGTACAGTATGCCGTGGAAACCATCCATGGGGGTACTGTGATTTGTAAATGAGGTCCCGGGAAAGAAATTTGAGCTGTTTTGGAGCAAGAAGGAGCGTGGAATGGTGGTATAATAACAAGTGCTTTTTGACCTTGTTGTGATATAGGGGTCATATTAAAGGGTAAGGAGTTTGGCTATTTTTTCTGATGGTGATGGTTGGATTGGTTTGCTCGCATCCTGGCACAAGAAAATTTGGATTTTTTTGTTTTCACAAGCACTTTTGTGGACTTTTTATCACTTTATTGTTTTGAATATTAAAAGGACTTTTTTGAGACTTTATTTCAAACATAAATTGAATGTGGTGTATTGTAAATTTAAGGGGATATTACCTATCTTTGTGAACACTGAGGATAGCATTTTACATGAATGGTTTTAGATTAATAATAAATATGTATGTGGGTATTTATGTTAGCAGATTTCCTTTAACATTTTATTTAATGCTGAGTTGTGGTTTAGAACACTTTTTCACACATTGTGGTCAGGTTTTTTTGTTTATTAGAGTTTTTAGTTTTGAAATAATGTACTGTACATTGCAGTATATAAATGTTACATAGTATTGGTTCATTTCTTTATAGGCAGGTTCACAGAGCTTCCTTTAAACTGCTAACAATGTCAGTTAAACCAACCTGCCAATTAAAAAAAATATATTTTACATTCTTTCAGGGCTAAAGTGTAAAAATGACTTGGTTCAATAAGGGGTGTGCAGGTGCGGCAGATGAAGTTATTAAATCTGCCTGTCAATCCAACCCCTGATACCTCCAGACCAATTGTTACATTTAAAAGTCTTTTTTTCTGCGCACCGTGCAACAGTGATTGACAAAAATATTTTAAGGAGCAGACGAGTGTTGCCAAATTATGTCTCGGGCATAAGGTGCCAGATTTGCAATGCCTATAGCTTCCCAAATTGGTAATCTGGTCTTGCTTAGTTCACAATGCTTGTTTGCTTGGTTCCATATTTTTGTATTTTCCTTTCTCTTATTTAGGAAACCATTCATTAGTTTTTTTTTTGTTTTTTTTGTATTTTTATTTTATACAAATTCATTTAATTGGAGGATGAGGATTTCTTGCTTTTTATAACAATGAATAATGAATCGAACAATATAGATCAGGGGTCGGCAACCCCCGACACGTGTGCCAGACTTGGCACGTGGCCACCCTTCGGATGGCACATCAGTGCGATCCTGGAAAACCACCCCCTCACGTAAAAGCCGGTCTAATTCAGTGGCTGTATAAGAGAAGCAGTGCAGCTGATTCCTGCCCACCTCTCTTCTCGCATCTCTCATCCATCTGTGCAGTGAGGAGGTCGGATGCCCTGGGGTCAGACAGTACAGAAGGAAGTGGCAGTGGCAGTGGCAGTGGCAGTCTTTTATCAGCTGGTTCATGGCCAGGCTTCTGTATTCTGAGCATGCACCTATTGTCTCTGAGCAAACCTCTCCCTAAGTAGCCACGCGACTGGCTCAAACTGAAGGGGAGACTGTGCTGACTGTGGATGGGGTTTTTAACAGGTTGTGTAAGCAGTGGCGTCACTACAGGGGGCAAGGGGGGCTGTGCTGAAAAATCTCAGAAGTCTGGTATTTTCCCCGCCTCTGCCTAATGCAGCTCAAAGTGCACACAGAGAGGGGTGAACTCCCTCACTGCTTACAGAGAACATACTGACCAGGCTGAGTGGACAAGTGACAGACAAGTGTATGTTATCTCTTCCCCCTGGGATGAGAGGCATGAGAGCAAAGCACCTGGAGCTGCACGCAGGAGTTCTGGATGCCATTGCCCTGCAGATGGTCACAGTACTCCTGGATACTATGCACGTTCCAGGTCACAAAGCTCTGCATCATTAGTTTCCTGATGGAATGCTCCCCTGAGATAAGGTCAGCAGAGAGACACAGACCGTGCCTGAGCAGAAAAGAATGCTCAGGTCCAGGACAAGGGAAGGGGGGATGGGGGTGGTGGCAGCCTGGCAGTAAACTACAGTAAACAGAAAAGTTGGGACAGAAGTGACAGCAGCAAACAGAAGAGAGCTTGGAGGAGGTGCAGGCTCTGCTGTATTCTCCCTCCTCCATATCCTCCCTCTTGTAAGAACAGTGCTGTATTATACATTACTGCCCACTCTGCACTGTGCTCTCCCACCTGCCCTGCACTGTGCCCTCCCACCCTGCACTGCGTTACAAATTCTATTTGTTGAAAAGTACTAGTTTCCAAAGCCCATTCTTTAGACACGATGCAAATTGCAATGGCAGAAAACAGCTGGTCCCCACTGCTGTTTTTGACACCTGTGAGCTGCTGGCTGCAATGCCTTTTGTGTGTGCAGGTGCAGGAATTGGGGCTGATCAGAGGTGTTAAGGTCTTGGAATTTAGGCTTTTCTGAGGTATGAAAACGAAGGAATTGGGGCTGATCTGAGGTGTGAAGCTGCAGGAATTGGGGTGATCTGAGGTCAGATGGTACAGGAATTGGGGTGATCTGAGGTCAGATGGTACAGGAATTGGGGTGATCTGAGGTCAAATGGTGCAGGAATAGGGGTGATCTGAGGTGTAAACCTGCGGAGACTGGGGTGATCTGAGGTATGAAGCTGCAGGAATTGGGGTGTTCTGAGGTCATATGGTGCAGAAATTGGGGTGATCTGAGGTCTGAAGAGACATGAATTGGGACTGATTTCAGGTATGAAGGGACGGCGATTGGGACTGATCTCAGGTATGAAGGTACAGGAATTGGCACTGATCTCAGGTGTGAAGGGGCAGCAATTGGGACTGATCTCAGGTGTGAAGGGGAAGGAATTGGGACTGATGTCAGCTGTAAAGGTACAGGAATTGAGACTGATGTCAGGTGTGAAGGGGCAGCAATTGGAACTGATCTCAGGTATGAAGGGGAAGGAATTGTGACTTATCTCAGGTGTGAAGGGGCAGCAATTGGGACTGATCTCAGGTGTGAAGGGGAAGGAATTGGGACTAATCTCAGGTGTGAAGGGGAAAGAATTGGAACTGATCTCAGGTGTGAAGGGGAAAGGATTGGAACTGATCTCAGGTGTGAAGGGGAAAGAATTGGGACTTATCTCAGGTGTTAAGGGGCAGGAATTGGGACTTATCTCAGGTGTGAATGTGCAGGAATTGGGACTTATCTCAGGTGTGAAGGGGCAGGAATTGGGATTGATCTCAGGTGTGAAGGTACAGGAATTGGGACTGATCTCAGGTGTGAAAGGGCAGCAATTGGGACTCATCTCAGCTGTGAAGATACAGGAAAGGAATTGGGACTGATCTCAGGTGTGAAGGGGCAGCAATTGGGACTTATCTCAGATGTGAAGGGGCAGCAATTGGGACTGATCTCAGCTGTGAAGGGGCAGCAATTGGGACTCATCTCAGCTGTGAAGTACAGGAATTGGGGCTGATCTCAGGTGTGAAGGGGCAGCAATTGGGACTTATCTCAGGTGTGAAGAGGCAGGAATTGTGACTTATCTCAGGTGTGAAGGGACAGGAATTGGGACTGATCTTAGCTGTGAAGGGAAAGGAATTGGGACTGATCTCAGGGTTGAAGGGGCAGCAATTGGGACTAATCTCAGGTGTGAAGGTACAGGACTTGGCACTAATCTTAGGGTGTGAAGGGACAGGAATTGGGACTGATCTCAGCTGTGAAGGTACAGGAATTGGGACTGATCTCAGGTGTGAAGGGGCAGCAATTGGGACTTATCTCGGGTGTGAATGTGCAGGAATTGGGACTTATCTCAGGTGTGAAGGTACAGGAATTGGGACTGATCTCAGGGTTGAAGGGGCAGCAATTGGGACTGATCTCAGGTGTGAAGGTATAGGACTTGGCAATTATCTCAGGTGTGAAGGGGCAGCAATTGGAACTGATCTCAGGTGTGAAGGTATAGGACTTGGCAATGATCTCAGGTGTGAAGGGGCAGCAATTGGGACTGATCTCAGGTGTGAAGGGGAAGGAATTGGGACTGATCTCAGGTGTGAAGGTACAGGAATTGGGACTGATCTCAGCTGTGAAGGTACAGGAATTGGGACTGATCTCAGCTGTGAAGGTACAGGAATTGGGACTGATCTCAGATGTGAAGGGGCAGCAATTGAGACTGATCTGAGGTGTGAATGGGGAAGGAATTGGGACTTATCTCAGGGGTTAAGGGGAAGGAATTGGAACTTATCTCAGGTGTGAATGTGTAGGAATTGGGACTGATCTCAGGTGTGAAAGGGCGGGAATTGGGACTGATCTCAGGTGTGAAGGTACAGAAATTGGAACTGATCTCAGGTGTGAAGGTACAGGAATTGGGACTGATCTCAGGTGTGAAGGGGAAGGAATTGGGACTTATCTCAGGTGTGAATGTGCAGGAAAGTGGACTTATCTCAGGTGTGAAGGGGAAGGAATTTGGGCTGATCTGAGGTGTGAAGGGATAACAATTTGACTGATCTGAAAGAACTTTATTAGGATGACCAATATCACCTCACGTTTTTTCCAACCTCATAGCACACATCTTCTGAAACAAAGTTAGGTTAAAGCTCAATGTTGGTAATATTACTATTATTGAAGTTGTTTACAGAAATCCCTTTATAAAATTATCTTTTTCGCGATTGAGAGTGTGAAGCTGACATTTTGTTTTATAAAATTGGCACTCTCAATTTCTTTAAAAAAAAATTTCGGCACACTCTGCTCAAAAGGTTGCCTACCCCTGATATAGATGAAACAAAAGGTCCAACTTCATAACTAGGTGTATAGCCCCTCTCAAAATTCATGCATGTTATAAAGTGTTCATGTAAAGCACCACACTGCCATATACAATGATATTGTAATACCAAAAATGGCAAAAACTCAAAATACAACAAAATACTTCAAACTATACAGTACATAATGAAGTATAAATCATTATTCACCATAAATACTGTACATACATACATAGTCTGGCCCTATAAGAGATGCAAAAATTGACTCGTGAAGAGCCAGTCCAGGCAAGGAAATGGTGCCTAAAGGTAGGTGTTGAATTGAGTTCTGCTGAGCTTGCAGTTGTAGCCAAACTGTGTTTAACCACTTGCCGACCAGCCGCCGTCATTATACTGCGACAGGTCGGCACGTTCCCATGAGCCATCGTAGCTATATGTCGGCTCCTTTAAGCGGGACAGCAGGAATGCGCACATGCCGCCGGAGGCGCGCACACGCCCGCTGCACTGCTGGGGTGCTGGTGCTCGTGGCCGACGGTTGCGATGACCGCCAGCCATGAGAGATTGTAGGCACGAGAGGCTGAACAGGGACGTGTGTGTGTAAACACACAAATCCCTGTTCTGTTTTGTGAGGAGAGAAAGATCGTGAGTTCCTAATAGCTAGGAACCACGATCTGTCATCCCCTCTAGTCAGTCCCCCCCCCTACAGTTAGAACA
The DNA here is from genome assembly GCF_042186555.1 of Aquarana catesbeiana. Lineage (NCBI taxonomy): Eukaryota > Metazoa > Chordata > Amphibia > Anura > Ranidae > Aquarana > Aquarana catesbeiana. The sequence continues at coordinate 542,832,414 of NC_133324.1, read as the reverse complement.
TACAGTCAGGGAACACAGTTAACCCCTTGATCGCCCCCTAGTGTTAACTCCTTCTTTTGCCAGTGACATTTTACAGTAATCAGTGTATTTTTATAGCACTGATCGCTATATAATTGTCAGTTGTCCCAAAAATGTGTCAAAAGTGTCCGATGTGTCCACCATAATGTCACAGTCACGATAAAAATGGCAGATCGCCACCATTACTAGTAAAAAAAAAAATAATAATAATAAAAATGCCATAAATCTATCCCCTATTTTGTAGACGCTATAACTTTTGCGCAAACCAATCACCATATGCTTATTGCGATTTTTATTACCAAAAATATGTAGAATACATATTGGCCTAAACTGAGAAAGAAATTAGCTTTTTTGCTTTAAAAAATTGAGGATATTTATTATAGCAAAAAGTACAAAAATATTGTGTTTTTTTTCGAAATTGTCGCTTTTTTTGTATATAGTGCAAAAAATAAAAACCGCAAAGATGATCAAATACCACAAAGAGAAAGCTTAATTTGTGGGAAAAAAAGATGTCAATTTTGTTTGGGTACAGCGTTGCACGACTGCGCAATTGTCAGTTAAAGCGGCACAGTGCCGTATTGCAAAAAATGCTCTGGTCATTGAGCAGCCAAATCTGAAGTGGTTAAAGACATTTATATGACTGTCTGTGGAGGTGCTGCAACAAAAAGCCAGAAAGCTAAATGCTTGTTTTGGAATAGATATGCTGAATAACCTCTGAAATGGTAACCCCTTATGTGTTGAATGTTTTTTACTTTTAAAAAGAGAAGACATGTTAGTTTAACTTTTAAGGTTGGTAAGATATTTGAGAGTTTGATAAAAGACAACACAGAAGAGTTTTTGCTAGAAAACAATGTTTTAAACAAATAGACAGCATTGATTCATGATGGGTATAGGATTCTGTATATTGTGGTTTTCCATTTATTTACTCTATTTGTTTAATTATTCTTTTTTCTATTGATTGGACAAGATGGAATTGTGTCTTTTTTTCCACCTGAGGGGTCAATCACTCAAAATAAATATCTTTTTCCACCTGACTAACTATATAACTATGTAAAAGCAGGCATAGTTATATAGTTAGTCAGGTGGAAAAAGATATTTATTTTGAGTGATTGACCCCTCAGAACATAGATGCATGCAAAAAAACTGTAGATTTTTAAAATGCAGCTGGGGAATAGTATTTCACTTCTAGTCTGTATGGTGTAAAGGAAATGAGGATGCTTTAAAATGTCATATTGCTGGACAAGGAGGTCTTTGCTGCCCTGAAACATTTTGATATTACAAACCAGAGACACAGTCAGGGCAGGGTATCGTTAAGAATGCCACCAGCTTGCCAGTGAACATTGTGCAGATCTATATGACAACTTGGAGAGGATCCCAGCAACCATCCAATTCATATTTGATATTAATGGGCCCCTTAGGGTAAAGGTGAAAGGTCTGTACAAGCAATACCTCCAAATCTCCTAAGCACCATACATCAGTTAACCTGCCATAGATGGAATATGTTTTACTCAAGAGGTTTTAACCAAAAACTATGTTTAGAGTTACTATCTATTTACTTCTCTAAGCACTATGCACCTAGACTGAAACCACATATGTTGTAATGCTGAATTTGAGTCCAAAGGCTTCACTTGTTATTTTAATATAGGTCATACTTGTTATCTAGAAAAGGTATACTATATGATGTACAGAACTATAAATAAAACTAGGCCAATAAACGGTACATGTTCTGGGAAATCTGTGTCTCTTATAGTAAAATTGGGGTAATATGGGTGCCCAAGAAACAAGGTAACACCCTTCACAAAGACTATTGTGAAGGGTGCCTACAACTAGCCTTTGTCAGGAACAGATGGCTTATTGGTAGTTTTTTAGGGTGCATTGGGGCTTTAAATGACTCCTGATAGTTAGCGAAGCTATTTTCAACTATCCTGGACCTATCATTTGCCATTAAAGGACTTGTTTTAGATGAAAACCTGACATTGAAGCTGGACCTTTCGTACCTTTAAAGTATTTTCACCTTTCAGGTTTTTCTGTATTAACCCACCTGGGTAAACAGAAGTTGCACTCACCACACCAGTTTTTTTGGCAGCCTGTGCAAGGCTGTCCAAACGCAGCTTACCCCCTCCCTGATCTAACATTGGATGAGCTAGTTCTGTCCATGGAGCAGGGAGGGAGATTACCTTGATCTTTCATTTGTTCTGTTTTTATGCATGTGTCTATACATATACATACAGTGGCGAAAATAATTAATTGATTCCCTGCAGATTTTGTAAGTTTGCCCACTTACAAAGAAATAAAGGGTCCAAAATTGTTATCATAGGTGTATTTTAAATGATAGAGACAGAATATCAACCAAAAATCCAGAAAAAACACATGATACAAATGTGATAAATTGAGTTGCAGTTCAGTGAGTAAAATAAGTATTTGACCCCCTACCAACCAACAATAGTTCTGGCTCCCACAGACTGGCTACAGTATGCGTTCATGTGGTAAACAGCTTAGTCCTGTCAATTTACAAAGGTGCTCCGAACGACAACTCGTTATGTGTATAAAAGACACCTGTCCACAGAATCTCTGTGGACAGGTGTCCATAATTCTGGCTCCCACAGACTGGCTACAGTATGTGCTCATGTGGTACCCAGATTAGTCCCGTCAATTTAAGAAGGTGCTCTTACTGACAACTCTTTAGGTGTTTAAAAAAGGCACCTGCCAAAGAATCTCCTTCTTCGATTCAAACCTCATCATCATGGGCAAGACCAAAGAGCTGTCAAAGGACGTCAGGGACAAGATTGCAGATTTGCACAAGGCTGGCATTGGCTACAAGACCATCATCACGAAGCTTGGTGAGAAGGAGACAACTGTTGGAGCGATTATTCACAAATGGAACAAAATACAAAATAACCATCAATTCCCTCGGTCTGGAGCTCCATGTAAGATTTCCCCTCATGGGGTAGGGATGATCATGAGAAACGCGAGGGATCAGCCCAGAACTACACAGGAGGAGCTTGTGAATGTTCTCAAGGCAGTTGGGACCACAGTCACCAAACAAACCATTGGTAATACAATATACCGCCGTGGATTGAAATCCTGCAGGGCCCGCAAGGCCCCCTTCCTCAAGAAAGCACATGTTCAAGCCCGGCTGAAATTTGAACATCTAAATGATTTATAGAAGGATTGGGAGAAAGTGCTGTGGTCAGATGAGACCAAAATTGAGCTCTTTGGCATTAACTCAGATCATGGTATTTGGAGGAAGAAAAAGGCTGACTTTGACCCTAAGGCTATGTTTCCACTATTGCGCCCCCAAAGTTGCGCGATTTTGCGGCGATTTTTTTGCCACGATTTTACCGCGACTTGAAGCAATGCCTGTGTCTATGGACCTCAAGTCGCATCAAAGTGGGACCAAAGTAGTGCAGGGACTACTTTGAAGTCGCTGCGACTTGAAGTCGCACAGATATGAACGGTACTCATTGGAAATCATGGGGTACGACTTGTCATGCGACTTTTCGGTCCCAAGTCGCATGAAAAGTCGCACTAGTGGAAACATAGCCTAAGAACACCATCTCACCATCACATCTACAGTCAAGCATGGAGGTGGAAACATTATGCTTTGGGTCTGTTTCTTTGCTAAAGGTACAGGCCAACTTTGCCACATTGAAGGGCCAATGGACAGGGCTATTTATTGTAAAATCTTGGATAAGAACCTTCTTCCCTCATCTAGAACACTGAAGATGGGTTGAGGATGGGTCTTCCAGCATGACAATGACCCAAAATTTACCGCCAAGGCAACAAAGGAATGGCTCAAGAAGAAGCACATTAAGGTCACGGAATGGCCCAGTCTCCAGACCTTTAATCCTATAGAAGATTTATGGAGGGAGCTGAAAATTCGAGTTGCCAAGTGACAGCCACCCACCTGTCCCTGTCCAGCGCTGCACATCATGAATTGTGAATGCAGTCTTCAGGGACCTGTCATGTGTCCCAGAGGACTGCAGGGGGGAGGGAGAAGAACTTCCACTCCAATCGATTGGAGTGGAAGGCGGTGAGAGCGGGTACCTGTCAAAATTGGCTACCCGCCCCCCCCCCCCGCTCCTCAAAAGTGCCAATTGTTCACGAGGAGCAGGGGACAAGTCCTTAAAGCAAAACTTCTCCTTTTGGGTGAAGGATTTAGAGAAGATCTAGAAAGAAAAGTGGACCAAAATCCCTTGTGAGATGTGTGCAAATCTGGTAACCAACTACAAGAAACCTCTTCCCTCTGTGCCTGCAAGAAGGGTTTCTCCACCGAGTACTAAGTCATGTTTTGTTTGGGGATCAAATACTTATTTTACTCACTGAACTGCAACTCTATAACATTTGTATTGTGTTTTTTAGTTGATAATCTGTCTCTATCATTTAAATACACCTATGATAAAAAATTATAGACCCTCATTTCTTGCAAGTGGGCAAACTGTCAGAGAACTCGTACAGCAAGTGCTCGTTTCTATGCAGTAGCTGCCAATCCATGTTCTGCAAATGCTAATGTGCATGTGTGGATTCACAGACTAAGACAGGCAAGGATTGGAACGGCATGCGCAATGGCGCATCCATACGAGCGTGTGCACTAGTGTGCGCATGCACGCATCCACAAATCCCGGGGCACGGCACCCTATTTAAACTGAGAGTCTGCCTGGCTTCAGTGCTGGATTGTCTTCGGCTTGGTTCCTGTGTTCCTGACTACTAATCATATCTGCTGACCTTGTTCCTGAAACCCGGCTTCCCTCTGAATACTCTTCTGGATCATCCCTGCCTGTTTATTTGCCTCTTGCCCATATTACTGACCCCGGCTTGGACTTATGACTAGGGCTCTGCCTCCTGATTGGATACCCCGCTGCCAGCACATTACCGACCTCTGCCTGTTCCTGACTTTGCAACTGATCCTGATACCTGTCTGCCTGGCTCCCGCTAAACAAGACTTGTGACCAGCTTCCATGCCACAAGACAAGGGCTCCTGTGTCTTCAAGCTTCAGCTTGCTCCCTTAGCCGCCAGGTGCCTGCACCCTTCCGCTGCCCTAGCAGTCCCTGTCTCCACCATCATGGGTGCTTGGACAGGAACCATGCAAGAGACCACCCTCATCATCTCGGGATCCACTATAAGGTACGTGAAACGTACAAAATCTGCAGGGGAACAAAAAATTATTTTCCCCACTGTAAAAATAGGAGTCATTGGAAACTCTAATAAAATCTTTTAAAAATCTAATTGGGAGGGGTTGGACAGAGTACAAAAGATAGGAACCGTGTATGTGTTTTTGCAAAATATATATATATATACAGTATCTCACAAAAGTGAGTACACCCCTCACATTTTTGTAAACATTTTATTATATCTTTTCATGTGACAACAATGAAGAAATTACACTTTGCTACAATGTAAAGTAGTGAGTGTACAGCTTGTATAACAGTGTAAATTTGCTTTCCCCTCAAAATAACCCAACACACAGCCATTAATGTCTAAACCACTGGCAACAAAAGTGAGTACACTTACTTAGTGAAAATGTGAAAATGTCCAAATTGGGCCCAATTAGCCATTTTGCCTCCCGGTGTCATGTGACCAGTTAGTGTTACAAGGTCTCATGTGTGAATGGGGAGCAGGTGTGTTAAATTTGGTATTATCGTTCTCACTCTCTCATACTGGTCACTGGAAGTTCAACATGGCACCTCATGGCAAAGAACTCCCTGAGGATCTGAAAAAAAGAATTGTTGCTCTACATAATGATGGGCTAGGCTATAAGAGGATTGCCAAGACTCTGAAACTGAGCTGCAGCACAATGGCCAAGACCATACAGTGGTTTAACAAGGCAGAACAGGCATTGCCATGGTCGACCAAAGAAGTTGAGTGCACATGCTCAGCGTCATATCCAGAGGTTGTCTTTGGGAAATATACGTGCTGAAATATGAGTGCTGCTGGTCTGTCTATTAGTGTTAATTTCATCAACAAAAACGTTTTCATAAAAATTTTCGTCAGCGGCATTTTTACAGTGATGAAAACAAAATGAAAAGTACAGCACATTTTTGTCCACTGGCTAAAACTATGATGAAAATCAATTCCGTTTTCATTAACGAAATGTGAGGCAGGGAAGTTTACCCTCGTGAACTAACTTCCAGTTTCCACGGAGCTCCACCTGCTTCCACTCCCAGCAAGCAAGCGACTGTGTGCAGCCAGCATTACAGGCCTCCTAGTCCTCAGACCATATCGGCTGCCAGAGACCAGAGCAGCACTGTGCATTACAGGTCTCCCGAGTCCCGACTCACGAGTCACAATGACGACCACCCCTGTCAGGAACAGAGATCACCCACTTTGAGTGTGTATATTACAATTACAGGCCTGAGGCCTACCCTCAGACCATCGTCTGTCCAGAGCACTGTGTGTGCAATTATAGGCCTCCTCTGAAGACTGGCATCCAGGACACTGTGTATTACAGGCCATCCCTCAGACCTGAGACCATCCAGCACTGTTCAGCATTACAGGCCTCCTCTGACCATTGGCATCCAGGGCACTGTGCATTACAGGCCATCCCTCAGACCTGAGACCACCATCTAGCGCTGTTCAGCATTACAGGCCTCCTCTGACCATTGGCATCCAGGGTACTGCGCATTACATGCCATCCCTCAGACCTGAGACCACCATCCAGCACTGTGCAGCATTACAGGCCTCCTCTGACTGCCAGCATCCAGAACACTGTACATTAAAGGCCTTCCCTGAGAGTGACCACCGTCGATACAGAGCACTGTGTGTGCACATTACAGGCCTCCTCTGACCACCGGCATCCAGAGCACTGTGCATTACAGGCCTCCCCTCAGAGTGACCACTGTCCATCCAGAGCACTGTGTGTGTGCATTACAGGCCTCCTACGAATACCGGCATTCAGAGCATTGTGCATTACAGGCCTCCCCTCAGACCTGAGGCCACCATCTAGCACTGTGCAGCATTACAGGCCTCTCAGAGTCAGACCACCATCCCAGAGCACTGTGCAGCATTACAGGCCTCCCCTCAGACCACCATCCAGAGCACTGTGCAACATTACAGGCCTCCGCATACCATCATCCAGAGCACTGTGCAGCATTACAGGCCTCCTCAGACCACTGTCCAGAGCACTGTGTAGCATTACAGCCACCATCCAGAGCACTGTGCACTAGCATTACAGGCCTCCATAGACCACCGTCCAGAGCACTGTGCAGCATTACAAACCTCCGCAGACCATTGTCGGGAGCACTGTGTTGCATTATAGGCCTCCCCAGACCACTGTCCAGAGCACTGTTCAACATTACAGGCCTCCTCAGCTCAGACCACCATCCAGAGCACTGTGTGTAGCAATGCAGCCACCGTCCAGAGCACTGTGCAGCATTACAGGCCTCCTCAGATCGCTGTGCAGCATTACAGGCCTCTTCAGACCACCGTCCAGAGCACTGTGCAGCATTACAGGCCTCCTCAGATCACCATCCAGAGCACTGTGCAGCATTACAGTGAATGGCAAAAGCTCATATCATTGTATGACCTACTGCTACCTTTTGCGGAACATACTAAAACCCTCCAGAGTGACTCCATGTCCCTGACTGTACCTGCCCTCTTTGATCTACTTACCTGGAGGATTTTACCTACCTGCAACCAGCCACCTTCGTTATATGGCTGCAGGTTGGCTCCCCTGCGCGAAACGCTGTAGCTGTATGGTTACCACTGACCGCTTTAAGGGCTATAGGGGGCGCGTGTGCATGCCCGCGGTGTGATCCTGGAGCCGATGTGATCGCTCCACAGAGAGCCAGAAAGGGGATCTGTCAATATAAACAGACAGATCCCTGTTCTGACAGGGGAGTAGAGAGGTCTGCTGTTCCTATTAATCAGGAACAGCGATCTCTCTCTACTCCCAGTTAGTACACTCCCCCCATAGTTAGAAACACCTCCCTAGAGAACACTTAATCCCTTGATCGCCCGCCCACTAGTGTTAAGCCCTTCCCTGCCAGTGACATGTTTACAGTAATCAGTGGCTATTTTTAGCTCTGATTGCTGTATAAATGTCAATGATTCCGAAAAAATGTCCGAACTGTCTGCCGCAATGTCGCAGTCCTGCTAAAAATCGCTGATCATGGCCATACTAGTAAAAAAAAAAAAAAAGAATAAAAATGCCATAAATGCCCTATTTTGTAGACGCTGTAACTTTTTAGCAAACCAATCAATTTACACTTATTTTTTTTACCAAAAATATGTAGAAGAATACATATTTGCCTAAACTGATGAAGACTTTTTTTTTTCTTTTGGATATTTATTATATCAAAAAGTAAAAAACATAGTTTTTTTTCAAAATTGTCACTCATTTTTGTGTATAGCGCAAAAAATAAAAAATGCAGAGGTGATCAAATACCACCTAAAGAAATCTCTATTTGTGGGAAAAAAAGGATGTCAATTTTATTTGGGTACAGCGTCACGTGACTGCGCAATTGTCAGGTACAGCGATGCAGTATCGTATCGCAAAAAATGACCTGATCATTAAGGGGGAAAATCTTCCGGTCCTTAAGTGGTTAAACAGAACATTAGCTACCAAGACCTTGCCACAATTGCACAGAAAATGAAAGCGAATGTAAACTAGCGTTTTGCTTCATGGATCCAACTGATGTGTTCTCACAACTTGCAGCAGCTTGTTTTGTCAACCCTACTGTCTGTAAAACCCTTGTTGATGTGGCGGATGAGAATATTCAATTCAATAATTTACTGATTTGTGACATGCCCACCAGGTGGAACTCAACTTTGTCAACGCTGCAGCAGCTGTACATGCAGTTAAGGGTGCAACTGAGGAAAAAGCACAAGCGCCATACTAAGTGTAGCTTATATGGATTTTAATATAGATAACAAGAGTGTTACTCACAAAGATAAAACCATCAAGAGGATTTAGCACTGCAGATTATCCGCATCAGTGGAGTGGTGTGTCAGGATGGCCTCTGCGACTGGGTACTCAGAGGGATGCTGAAGCTGGAGCCGTGGAATGCACAAGCAGCCGATCGTGACTTCACTTCCCGGATATGATGTGATGTCATAGGCGACCACGCATGCAGCTAAACTTAGTATGGCACTTGGGCTTTCTCCTCAGTTATACCCTTAAGCTGCTTCTTGCTTCAACACTGAGCTGCCACTTAAGTGAGCCGACCTATAGACTTTTTATATGGGCTGTTTTATGGACTGATTTATAGAAAAAAAACACAAAGAGAGAGGTGCCTCTGGGTGTAGACGTAAAAGCAATTTATTCATGAATCACATATATAGGCAACTCACATTTCAGAAGTCATCAACAGGCATGCGTGTTAAAAAACATTCATCAAGGGGGTAGCCATCAGATCCGTCAGGGGCCCTTCCTGCCTGCTGAGCACCTAGCTGTGTGAAGTGGGCACCGCAAGATGGTAAAGCCAGCCGCAGTGGGAACCAAACTCAAAACGAGGCCTGGAGCGCAAATGGAAGCGGGCAAGGAGAGATGACATCATTGGCAAGCAACACGTTTCACGAGCATATGGGCTGCTATGACGTAACAGCCGCGCTCCTTCATCAAGCTGCAGAGGGATGATAGTCAGAGCCATAAGAGTGTAATGGAGGGGGAGTGGCCAAAGCGAGACCCACTGTGATAGGTCTAAACAAAGCTATAAATGGCGCTGTGTCAGCAATGGTATATTACAATATAATGATAGAAGCCATAAGAATCTAATGGGGGGGGGGGGGGGGGGGACCTGGGCGAAAAACTGTGATAGATCTAAAAACATATGCAAGGCTACAGATGGCGCTGTTTCAGCAATGTTACATTACATTAGTGGATATATGGCTCAGCAATGATAAATAATGATACAATGATAAGACACGTTATTAATTTTCGAGAGTAAAAATGGATACATAAATATAATAGAAAAGGGACGGAAGGATATGCAATAGGAGGGGGAAGAAGGGATAAAACAAAAACCAACATATGTTGTGGATACTGTGAATATGAGAGAAAGTATATAGGTATACATACATGCTAATACAGTGGGTATGGAACAAGTAATTATTGGTGGTTATGTATAAGTGTATGGCATACCTCTATCACACACAAGAAAGATACAATTTGTATGAAATATGTATAGAGATAATGTAGAAAATATAAAAAATCTATATATGTAAATATAAAAGACTTCTGAATGAATGTCTAATCTTGATATTAAAAAATACTTATTTTAAAAATAATGATCTTAAAAATACTGATATTAAAATTACATAAGGGATATTAGGAGCAATGTCATGACCATACTTACAAAGACAACCCACCATCCCCATGAAGGAATCAAGAGAAAACCGACGTGCAGATGTAGATGGTGGCTGGATCGGTAACTGATGTGACTGTTAGCCCATGTGAATGATGAATGAATGACAGTTACCGATCCAGCCACCATGGCATTTTTGGATTTGGAGTTGGGACATGATGGTCAAACCATCATCTCTAAAAATTATATTAAACCAACAGCGGGTAACTCCTGATGATGTGGGATCCTCCTCTCAAAGAGGGGCTTAAACCAGAGTGCTTGTGTCTCATTACCTCCAGGAAGAGAAGAGCCCCAGGTGCTGGCTAAATGCTGATGCAAGTAGAAGAGAACAAGAAGACCTGGACAGCCGCACACCGGAATGGATAAATCCGTCTTTTCATTCAAAATACAGGATCATGGGGTACACAACACGACTGTGGGGTGGTACAAAAATGACTGACGCGTTTCGCACTTACACCAAGTGCTTAATTAAGCACTTGGTGTAAGTGCGAAACACGTCAGCTATTTTTGTACCACGCCACAGTCGTGTTGTGTACCCCATGATCCTGTATTTTGAATAAAAAGATGGATTTATCCATTCCGGTGTGCGGCTGTCCAGGTCTTCTTGTTCTTTTCAGCGGGTAATTCCTACCTGGGTTTCAAGAGTTGTCACTTCCCTAAATGGATCACCAATATCCCAAAAGGTCAATTCTGTCGTCTTCGACAGAACTGTACCAGAGACTCTGATTACGTTGAACTCAGTGCAACCTTAAAAAGAAAGTTTCTAGTGCGCATGCGTGGGATCCTGTAGACAGACATGCTCTGAACGGGCTCCGCACACTCTGACCCAAAAGAGCTAACTACAGCACACGCAGCGGGGACAACTTACCATGATCAACACAGCGACCACCCCGAGACGGTGATGCACCGGAGGACACACGGCCAGGCAAAAAGGGAACAGTACAACCAGCCTAACGGAGGAGTGGGACCTTCCCCCGGGCACAGGCCGCAAGCCAAGATGGCGCCGGGCCGTCCAGACACGAGGCAGCACAGCCTCCAAGGCAGATAAAACCCTGCAGAGAAGGGTAAACTGAGCCAGTTGGATTGTAACAGAGACTCGTTCTCCTCACAATCATCAGGAGACATGGATGATGACCAGCAGGGTGAGTCCCTATCACAGCCCCCATCCCCAGATGTTTATGGAGAAATGCAGGAGCATGTTGATTCCCCTGTATCCTCTATGGATAGAAACATGACAGAAATAACCGAGGCCATATTCAGCCAGCCCAGCTCTGACATCACTGCACCTCAGCCGGCATACTAATTGGGAGATGCTGTTTTGCTCACACGCTTTTCCACCATGTTACAGGAAGAGCTCTCCAAAGCCTGTACTATGATCACCACAGATCTCAAGAAGGACATACACAGCATAGGAGAGAGATTTGAGCTAATAGAAACAAAGGTGGATAGCACTGTTAAAAAGGTCAACCAAAATTCCAATATGATCACAGACCTCCAGGACAGGCTGGAGGAGGCATATAATAAAATTGAAGATTTGGAAAACCGCTCTTGCAGATATACCGTGCGCATACGTGGCCTCCCTGAAACGCATACAGATCTAGAAGGCACCATGAAGGAGCTGATGAAGGAATTGATTCCCGATATTGAATCGCATCAAATGGAAATAGACCACATCCATCGAACCCTAACAGCCCCAAGGGCAGACGGCCTACCCCGCGATATCATAGTCAAACTGCATTATTATCGCGTAAAAGAGAAGTCGATGTTTGCAGCTCACAACAGGCAGGACTTGTCAATATTTGGAGCACCGGTTCAACTTTTTACTGATCTTGCCCCTTCAACGGTGCAAAAACGTAGAAACCTGAGGCCATTACTACAACAACTGATGAACAAACAGGTCAAGTATTGATGGGCATTTCCTTTCAAGCTGTCCTTTACATACAAAAGAAGGGCCCACTCCTTTTCAACATTCCAAGATGGCGAAAACCTGCTGCTGGACTTGGGAATCCTCACACAAGACTCACCAGCCCCCTCCCCATCCCATCAAATGCATCGTCCCCTCTCCCCACTGTGGCATGACCGGAAGCACACACAGGCCAGGAGTTCGCCTCGGGAGACATGAACACAGATACCGCTATTTTCCCTGTGCTGGGAGCACAAAGGTCTCGCCATGAAGGACTGTTTTAAGTCCATAATTGATCATAGTTTCACATGGTCACGCTGGTTGCACAAATACAGTGCAGTTCTCTGTTTGTCTGTACAATTGTCAGAGCATTAACCTTTTGTATTAGTTGAAATTTAATTAATAACCTATCTTTTGTTTTTTGTTATGAATAACGCGGCATCGCATTGGTCCCCTTGGTATGGGGGATGAATTGGGCCCCCCGGGCCAGTGGCTCCAGGGTAGATGTAACCGATGGGGAACCCACCTGCCCTGGGGTCATGGCCCTTAGAGGTAAGGGGTCGGTGCGGATAGCCGGTACTGAGCTAAATGACTGCATGATTATATTTACCAGAGTTCAACCCTGGTTGACCTGTTTTAAAGCAATAATATGTTGGGTCGGGGCGGCAATACATGCCACCCATCTGCAAGACTACCTCCCCTCTGAGGAGGATGGTACCCTTGTTCATACAGTACCAGACATTACACCCGATAGGGGTAATCCCCCACAATGTTGCTAATCTACCAAGGTATATTGTATATACATTCTTAGGCCTAAGGCCAGATACCTTCTCTCTGTTTAATCTTCTGTTTCTTTTTCTTCTCCCACCCCCCCTCCCCCCCCCCAAACTCTGGCTCCATGCCCCACCCAAATTATCTGGTCCTGGAAGAAACAGAAATGGATATCATCCGCCCTGACAGTTTCATCCATTCCTCAGGTGACCCAAGCTAAGAGTGCTCTGCCCCACCATGATGGATAAGACATATTCCACAGATTACTCAGTAATTACCCATAATGTACACGGCTTCAATTCCCCAACGGAAAGAACCAAGGCCTTTCAATATTACCACAAACAAAAAGCTGAAGTCCTCCTGCTACAGGAAACCCACTTTTCTAAAACTTTGGCCCCCCAATATCTAAATGTCAAATATCCACAGTTTTACTTAGCATGTGGTCCTGATAAAAAGGGCAGAGTGGCAGTTTGCTTCTCAAAGCGGACCCCCTTTATGCCCACCACAATAGTGAAGGACAGGGGGGGGCGTTATCTCTATCAGTGGGACATCTTCATAATCAGGTGGTCTCGTTCATATCCTATTATGCACCGAACACGGGACAGACAGAATTCTTTAGTAAAATGCTTAAGATCCTGATGCCCAAGGTACAGGGACAGGTGATCATGGGTGGAGATAGTAATATCCCGCTAGACAGGATTATAGATAAATCAGACCCTACCAAACCGATTCTTAAACGACCACCAACCAGGAGCAGTAAGATAGCGCGCCTATTTCACTCCTGCGACCTGATTGATGCTTGGCGGGAAAGAAACCCTACTGCCAGGGGACTACTCACATTTCTCACAGGTACATCATATCTATTCTAGGATAGATCATCTCTTAGTGCGTACCCCCTTGCTTCCATACCTAACGTCAGTTAAAATACTGTCCACCCCCTGGTCTGACCATTCCCCAATTATACTTTCAACAACGGGACTTTGGACGAAATCTAGCCCCTCACCATGGCGTCTTAACGCAAGCTTATTAAATGATCCTATACTATATACCGAAATAGAAAAAGAAATACAGGGATACTTTAGAACCAATAAGTCATCGGCAACATCTCCCGCAATCAATTGGGCGGCACACAAAGTAACTGTTCGGGGTAAATTGATTCAACTAGTGGCTAGAGCAAAACGGTCTCGAGAACAAACAATTAAACAATTAGAATCCAACCTAGACTCATTAATAGAAGAACAACATAAGCTCCCACAGATTGATATTAGGGACAAAATAGACGAAGCAAGACTGGCTCTCAACCTGAGTCTGACTACCCAAGCAGAGAGACATATAAGCTGGTCCAAGTATAAGTATTACACGATGGGAGACAAACCGACAACAATGTTAGCCAGAAAGCTTGTGCCCTGACCATGCACAATGACTTTACCTAAATTGCGACTACTCACTGGACACCCTACTCAAAACCCTGAACTCATTCTCAAAGAATTCCATAAATTCTACGCCAGACTGTACAGTTCACTGATTAAATTTGAGCCATCCAAAGATGAAAAATTCTTTTGCGAAATTCAACTGCCCGAACTGACACAAGCCCACAAGGAACTAATGGACAAAGATATTACAGAATCAGAGATTAAGATGGCTATCAAAACCATCCATCCCTTTAAGGCCCCAGGACCGGATGGCTTTTCCAGTCACTACTATAGAAAATACCAAGAAATACTTGCCCCCCACTTGTGCGCTTACTTTAGTGACCTTAAGAGAGGACATAAAATACCCGATCACGAAAATGCAGCCTACCTGCATGTAATACTGAAACCAGGAAAGGATCTCGGGGATTGTGCTAATTACCGTCCGATTTCTTTAATAAATACGGACCTAAAAATATTAACTAAAGTAATGGCCCTTAGATTAAATACTTTTCTCCCAAATTATATTCACCCAGACCAGGCAGGTTTTGTCCCGAACCGACAGGCATCAGATCACATTCCACATCCCAATAAGAGTGTGTCTGTCCACAGACTCTACTGAACCGCTGAAATTTCTCAAAATAAATCAGTCCTGGATTAGCATCAGCTATCAAGCCCCTGATGCCAATGTCACTGATTTAATGTGTTTGGGATCTGGACTCTCTGCATGACTGTCTAGCTTTGTGGGTGTTGATTTTATCTAGAACTCACTTTTTTGGTATAGGTTTCACGGGCACAATTAACACCCAAGGACCAATTTTTCTGCATCTGCTTTCATCAAGAGTACCTCTATAGGTTACAGTGTGAAGGCACCACCAACACCCAAAGCCGACTTTTTCTGCACCTGTTGATACATGTCCCCCAGGGCAGTACCCAGGCCCCCATACCCTTTTTATGTCCAATAACTTGCATATAAGCCTTCAAAATGGGGACTTTTGATTTTTCAAGTTCGAGTCCCATAGACTTTACTAGGGTTAGTGATACGGGTCCAAACTTTTACCATGTTCGGGAGTTCTGGTGCAAACCGAACCGGGGGGTGTTCGGCCCAACTCTGGTAATTAAACTCACCTGTATAAATTAACAGGTGCTGACAATATAGAAATCACACCGGCAACCAGTTAAAATGGTGAAAAATGTACTCAACCTTTCTGTTGTGCATCTCTGTGTGGCACACAGAGCATGGAGAAGAGAAAGAGCAGCAAAGAATTGTCTGAGGATTTGAGAACAAAAATTATGGAAAATCTCAAGGTTACAAGTCCATCTCCAGAGATCTTAATGTTCTTGTGTCCACTGTGCGCAACACTGTCAAGAAGTTTACAGCCCATGGCACTGTAGCTAATCTCCCTGGACATGGACAAAAGAAACATATCAAAGATTGCAATGAGGAATTGTTTGAATGGTGGATAAAGAACCTTGATTAACTTCCAGACAAATTCAAGCTGACCTTCAGGCACAGAGGCACAGAGTACAACCATGTCAGCTCGTACTATACGTTGCCTTCTGAATGAAAAGGGGCGCTATGGTAGGAGACCCAGGAGGACCCCACTGCTGACACAAAAACAAAAAAGCCAGATTGGAGTTTTCCAAAACTTAGGAAGCCAAAATCATTTTGGGAGTTTGTGCTTTGGAAAGAAGAATCAAAATGACAGGTTTTTGGTAAAGCCCATCATGCTACGGTTTTCAGAAAAAGAAACGAGGCCTTTAAAAAAAAGGAATACAGTCCCTACAGTCAAACATGGTGGAGGTTCACTGAGGTTTTTGGGGTTGCTTTGCTGCTTCAGGCACTGGATGTCTTGACTGTGTGAATTGCATTGTGAAATCTGAAGACTACCAAAGAATTCTGGGGTGCAATGTAGGGCCTAGTGTCAAAGTCCAGTAGAGCGGTGTAAGAAACTCAATGATGGTTACAGTGATTAATTTCAGTTTTTTTTTCCCAAGAGGTATGCTACCAAATATTAAATTGAGGGTGCCAATAATTTTGTCCAGTCCATTATTTGAGTTTTGCATGGAATGTGTCAGATCTGGCGTTTTGTTTCTCCACTTTTTGTGTCATACCAATAGAAACAAAAGAAAACATGAGAATTCCTAAACATTTGTAATTGCGACAATTTTCTGGGCAAAGTGGTGCATTACCTGACAGAAATGTAGGGGTGCCAATATTTTTAGTCATGACTGTGTATATATATATATATATATATATATATATATATATATATATATATATATATATATATATATATATATATATATATATATATATACATACATACACAGCCCTCAAATTTTCCATTCGCCTACTTGCATTTTTTGAGTGGAAAATGAGGGCTTGCAAGCTAGGCTGCCTGGGAGTGGGGAGGCGAGCACCGCTAGCGGGTGGGGTTGATCGGGACCTGTTCTCTAAGTGATTGTCCTGGTGGAAGAGAGCATGGAAGAAGAGGAGAGCCACGGGGTCACCGAGTGGTATAGCACGCTGTTACAGCTTATATTGAAATTGCCTCCGCTCTGCTCGCCGTCACACACAGCCCCGCCTCCTCCTAACCCCACGCCTGTGATAGACAGAATGCGGGTCCAATGCTGGGATGTGGTCTGTCTATCACAGGCGCGGGGTCAGGAGGAGGCGGGGCTGTGTGTGACGGCGAGCAGAGCGGAGGAAATATCAATGTAAGCTGTAACAGCGTGCTATACCGCTCGGTGTCCCCGTGGCTCTCCTCTTCCTCCAGTCATGTTCCGGCCACCCTCTCTCTTCCTCTGCCCTGGCGAGGCTGCAATGTTGGGCACAGTGATTCTGCAATGGGGGCACGGTGAGGCTGCAATGGGGGCACGGTGAGGCTGCAATGGGGGCATGGTAAGGCTGCAATGTTGGCACAGTGAGGCTGCAAGGGGCACAGTGAGGCTGCAAGGGGCACAGTGAGGCTGCAAGGGGCACAGTGAGGCTGCAGTGGGGGCACAGTGAGGCTGCAGTGGGGGCACGGTGAGGCTGCAATGTTGGGCACAGTGAGGCTGCAATGTTGGGCACAGTGAGGCTGAAATGTTGGGCACAGTGAGGCTGCAATGGGGGCACAGTGAGGCTGCAATGTTGGGCACAGTGAGGCTGCAATGTTGGGCACAGTGAGGCTGCAATGTTGGGTAATGTTGCGCAATGTGGGGGAACGGTGAGGCTGCAATGTGGGGGAACGGTGAGGCTGCAATGTTGGGCACAGTGAGGCTGCAATGTTGGGCACAGTGAGGCTGCAATGTTGGGCACAGTGAGGCTGCAATGTTGGGCACAGTGAGGCTGCAATGTTGGGCACAGTGAGGCTGCAATGTTGGGCACAGTGAGGCTGCAATGTTGGGCACAGTGAGGCTGCAATGTTGGGCACAGTGAGGCTGCAATGTTGGGCACAGTGAGGCTGCAATGGGGGCACAGTGAGGCTGCAATGGGGGCACAGTGAGGCTGCAATGTTGGGCACAGTGAGGCTGCAATGTTGGGCACAGTGAGGCTGCAATGTTGGGCACAGTGAGGCTGCAATGGGGGCACAGTGAGGCTTCAATGGGGGCACAGTGAGGCTGCAATGGGGGCACAGTGAGGCTGCAATGGGGGCACAGTGAGGCTGCAATGTTGGGCACAGTGAGGCTGCAATGTTGGGCACAGTGAGGCTGCAATGTTGGCACAGTGAGGCTGCAAGGCGCACAGTGAGGCTGCAACAACAGGGCATGCAACAGTGAGGCTGCAATGTTGGGCACAGTGAGGCTGCAGTGGGGGCACGGTGAGGCTGCAATGTTGGGCACAGTGAGGCTGCAATGTTGGGCACATTGAGGCTGCAATGGGGGCACAGTGAGGCTGCAATGGGGGCACAGTGAGGCTGCAATGTTGGGCACAGTGAGACTGTAATGTTGGCACAGTGAGACTGTAATGTTGGCACAGTGAGACTGTAATGTTGGCACAGTGAGGCTGCAATGGTGGCACAGTGAGGCTGCAATGGTGGCACAGTGAGGCTGCAATGTTGGGCACGATGAGGATACAATGTTGGGCACGGTGATGCTGCAATGTTGGGCATGGTGAGGCTGACAGGGGGGGGCACGGTGAGGCAGCAATAGGGGCATGGTGAGGCTGCAATAGGGGCACGGTGAGGCTGCATTGGTGGGCACGGTGAGGCTGCATTGGTGGGCACGGTGAGGCTGCAATGATGGGCACGGTGAGGCTGCAATAATAGGCACAGGTCAAGCTGCATTGATGGGCACAGGTGAGCCTGCATTGATGGGAACTGGTGAGGCTGTGCTGAGGGGAACTGATACAGTTTTTGTTAATATTTATTTTTGTAACTTCATTCTGCATAAAACATTTAAGTATCATTTCATTACATAATTTATGAGGGCGTGATTGGGGGCAGAATTAGGGGCTGGGCAAGGTATGGGTTGGGCGGGGCAACTGGTGGAGAGTAACCCTTGAGGCCTGGCTAGTAGCTCAGGACTTAAAATGTTGAGCCCTGTATATATAATAGAAATGGGCTCCCATAATACAACAGACATTGATATGTGATATACAGCCCATTAACGTGCATTCATTAAATGCACTACTGCTTGTTACCTTGGTGTAAATGAGCCCATACGGAAGATGTTTTTTTTCTTTGACCTAAACAGTGCTGCATGGCAGAACTGGCGGCTGAAATAAATCTAATAAAAATAATATTTCAGTGAAGAAGAAATTAGTAATTTTGCTGCCAAATCAGTTGTGCCAAAATGACTCTGCTCATCTCTAATCAGCAAGGATTTTGTTTTCCTTAGGGTTAACTGCAGGTTTAGGATTCTGAAAAGGCAAGCTGTGTTTTTTTTAATTTTTTCGGCTCAACTAAACTGATGTCAATAATAGCAACGTGTTTTGATCATACCGTATATTTCCTTGACACATCAAAAAGAAATTCTACTAAAATGACAGTGACAAAAATATGAAAGAACGTTTGCAGTGGACATGGCACTGAAAACAAATTAGAGCCAGTTTCTCCTCCACCTGTAGTACCCATGCCAACTAAATGATAATGGACAGAAAGAACAGGACAATGTAACATAATCTTTATTATAATGTAATAATATAATAATATATAATATTATATTACAATGTAATATAATATATTATTATAACAGTGTAATGTAATATAAATATAATTATAACATATTATAAGTATTTTTTTAAGTATATATAACACCAAAATATTTTTTTTTGTTTTAGATAGATGGGGAAAGGTGAGCAACTCTGTAAAGTTGTTATAGCTTTCTATGTCCTGGCTGGTTAGATTTGCCATCTCTATTTGTTCTAGTAACCACTGCCACCGGGACAGAAAGTGAGGGAGAATAAGAATTTTTGAGCTGTCATAAGAATCGAGAGGAAATGTTCAAACGCTGTAGCAGTGACAACAAAAGCATAATTACGGTATACAATAGTTATTAAAAAACCACAAACATTTATGTACAAAAGATATTTCATGTAGTCGTTGCTAAACAGAACCACCTTTACATATAGGACCTCGGATATAAGGATAACTTATCCAAAGTGAGTAGACATCCAAGGGCGTGGCTGGACAGCAATTCAACAAAGGGTAACTTCATATCAGAGAATGCTCTACATGTTCCGCGTGCCTAGACGCTTCTTCAGGAGCAGGGACAGTTGTGGCTAACAGGTTGGATAAAATTGATATAGTTAATATACAATAATTAATAATGATGCATAATGTAAAAATGGTGTAAACGGTTCAGGAACCTCAAGCAACCAGACGGCAAGGGTGAGGGCTAAGGCACTCAATAGGGACGATGAAAAGACACCACAGGGGCGTGCAGAATACGATATTATCGTATGGATGGGGAAATAGAAAGAAGGCATTTCAGGTAAAGACCCAAAACAGAAAAAGAAAATACACGTATCTATAGGATAACCTGGGAAGGAAGGGGAAAGGAAGGGAACTAGGGACAAAATAGGGGAGGAAGGAGGGGGGGGGGGGGAGTAGGAGAGGGGAGGGAGGGAAGAGAGAGGGAGGGAGGGGGGAAGGGAAGGGTGAAAAAGGGGAGTGTGGGGGCCAAGGGAATGTGAGGGGAGGGGGGAAGGGGCGGAAGAGGGAGGGGAGGGAGGGAAGAGGGAGGGAGGGAAGAGGGGAGGGAGGGAAGAGGGGGGGGCCCCTTATGGTACAATCTATGGTACAATCTAAGCCTCATATTATATAACATACATGCTTCTGTACAACATTATATTAAATGAAAATCCCTTTTGGATTTATTATTGTCAGGCTCCTGTTTTAGGCACTGTTAATTGCAATCATAGAGAACTATTGATATTTGTTTATAGATTTTGGTTACATAATACTTAAATTGTGTTATATTATAATATTGAACGGTTCACGTTTCCTCTGCTTGCTTATGTGCTTGGTCGGGGCGGGCGCCCTCTGGTGGGCGAGTTCTTAGCCACCACGCGGCCGCCCAGCGTCACACCATCTTTCCATCTGTTGGTGTGACGCACACATTGGCCAATGGGGGAGCCGCTGGTTCTCCCCTTCCTGGCCAATGCCATTCCATGCTGTGAGCGCACTTGCCCTTGGACGGGAGCGACATCTCTCTTGCTGACGCTCTCAGCCGAGTGGTGCGCATGCGTACTGGAACCCTTTCGGCCGGTCTGGATGATGTCACGTCGGCTGCGCCGATTCGTTGACTACGGGCGGGACATGCATTTAAATAGGACCATGTCCTATACTGTGCACAGCTGACACTACAGACGGCCGGGTCGGAACGCTCCATTCACACTGTCCAGGTACAATTTGTCCATTTGCAGGAATTATTCTTATATTCACTTAGACTACCTTACTTTTCTTTTGATCATCTTTAACTTTATTAGTCCTTGGTCCTTTCCCTTATTAGTGTACATTTTTATACTCCAGGTAGACTATATCCCACTTCAGATACATTTTGGTGAATGCTGTTGGATGATCCATACACACTGCTTAGGCTTCCTCTGGATCCCTCCTCATTCATGGATATATGCTAACCAGCAATATCCCTAGGAATAGACCTCTATACTATACAGTATATATAAATATATAAATCACTTCAAACAATCCATCATGTCGGTGAGAGTCTGGTCATGGGTGACCCACTTAGACCATTATTATTGTTCATTATTAAATACCTTTTTTATATATATCCTTCCTTAGGCAATGTGAATATATACTACATTCACTCTGGATCATACATCACGTATATTACCCAGCCCCATTCCACCGTCCTTTCTACCACTGTGTGTGTACATCTACACACTTTTTTATCCATAGTACTATAGTAAGTATCCCATGTTTCCTTCCCGGCTCTTCTCCCCCTTCCTTCTCCCCCCCCCCCCCCCTTCCCCCGTGTATGTGTATTTTCTTTTTCTATTTTGGGTCTTTACCTGAGATGCCTTCTTTCTATTTCCCCATCCATACGATAATATCATATTCTGCACGCCCCCGTGGTCTCTTTTCATCGCCCCTATTGGGTGCCCTTTGTTGAATTGCTGTCCAGCCACGCCCTTGGATATCTACTCACTTTGGATAAGTTATCCTTATATCCGAGGTCCTATATGTAAAGGTGGTTCTGTATAGCAACGAGTACATGAAATATCTTTTGTACATAAATGTTTGTGGTTTTTTTAATAACTATTGTATAATTATGCTTTTTCAATAAACTATTTTTGTAAGATAATTGGTGTTACTGTACCTACAAAGTCCTAAAGTCCCCCTCTCTTCCTTCATTGAATTATCGTTTTCAGGACGCGGCACTTTTATATTATTTTATGTATCCACAGTACCACTCTGTGCTATGATACATTTCTTTGAGATCCCCTCAGTTTCTTTTTACCTCCTGTTGTTTCTGCATTCTTGTGTTTGTGTGTGTGTGTGTGTGTGTGTGTGTAACACAAACAACAAATAAAACCCTGACAGTGATTTTTATTTTTTTTTTTATTTTTTTTTTTTTCCAAATAACATTTTTATTATTATTATTCCGTTTTTGCAGTACACTATGCAATAACAGTTGGTAACTGTAACTGTAGTACAATAGTGCTGATTTCTTGTATACAGTGTTAATAATCAAATGCCATGTTTCAATATTAAAACTTTGCAAAATGCCAGCTAAGTGTCATCGTCTTCCATTTACTATATTTACTGGCAAGTTTATAATCTTAATGTAGTAGCAGAATCATAACTTAGATATCTATGACTATGAAATCACAGGTGTATGTAACATAGAAAAGAAGAAGTGGATAGTAGAGAGAGAGGAAGTTAGGGGGGGGGGGTATAGTAGGTATATCAACGGTGGTGTTACCTGGTCATGGTGGGTCCTCCCGGAGGTGCCATAGCTCCCAGACCCTGTTGTGTGCTTCCAACGTGTCTTGTATTCTGGCTGTCATCTTTTCCATCACCTCTATGTCCTTTATTCTAGTGTACAGATCCTCAGCAGAGGGGGGTGAAGAACGCTTCCAATGTAGTGCTATAAGGCATCTTGCCGCCGTTAGTATATGACGTACCAATTTTTTATATGGGGTGGGGAGTTTAAGTGGCGATAGGCCCAGTAGGAAGAATTTTGGGGATGCCTGGATCTGTATATCCAGGAGGCGTTCCAGTAGTTGCTGGACTGTGGACCAGTAAGGAGTCAACAGTGGGCAGCTCCAGTATATATGTAGGAAAGTGCCCCTTGCTCCCTGGCATCTCCAGCATCTATCGGAACTATTGGGAAAGATGGCATGGAGAACATCTGGGGTCATATACCACAGCATGAGGATTTTATAGGAGTTTTCTTTGTATAATGAACATAATGAGCTCTTTGCTGTTTGATTCCAGATTATCTGGCATTGCGGGATAGGGAGTTCCTCCCCAAGGATCCCCTCCCATTTAGTCATATACAAGTGTTTACCCTGGCCATCCTCTGAGAAGACGTTCAAGATCTTGTATATGCTCGATATAAGCCCCTTCTGGTTATTGCCTGCCAGGATTGTGGTTTCAAACGTTGATGGTGGTGAGAATTGTAGGGTGGGTGTAATAGTGAGTGCATAGTGCCGAATTTGTAGGTACCCGTAGAATGCCTGTCTGGGGAGATCATGTTTATTTTGTAGTTCGCCGAATGGCAGTAGTTTCCTTGTTCTGGGGTCCACCAGGTTCCCAAAGTGGAACAAGTTCCGGGATGTCCAGTGATGTGACATTTGGTAGGTTAAACTATCCGGCACTTTGGGGTTACAGATAAAAGAGGTCAGGAGCGATCTATCCGATGAGAGACTATGTTTAGGGGCCAGAGTGCGCCACATCCGCCTCAACTGGGACATGGGACCCAGCATACGCTCAGGGGCTACGTCCGCATTCGCACTCCACAGCAGGTTATTTGAATGTATGGGAGCAAGCCATAATTTTTCAATTTCGGTCCATTTATTGTAAGATTTGTGGGTGTACCAGGAGGCTGCTCGCAATTGAGCTGCGTAATAATATTTAATAATATTAGGGAACGCCAATCCCCCTTCATTGCGGGATGCCATCAGCACCGACCTCGGGACCCTGTGTCTTTTGTAATTCCATGTGTAATGCAATAAATCGGATTGGAGTTTTTTCAGTTGGGCAATCGGGACTGGTATGGGTAGTGTTTGGAAGAGATATAAAAGCCTCGGGAGGATAGTAATTTTTATTGAGGCTATTCGACCTAGTAGAGAGATGTGGTGTTTTTTCCATTGAGTCAGTGAGGATCTTATAGATCGGAACAGTGATGGGAAATTTTCTTGGTATAGGGTAGCGAATTTGGGTGTAATAAATGTGCCTAGATATTTCAGGGAATTTGTTTTCCATGTGAATGGAAAGTTAGATTTTAAAAGTGAGACCTCCGTAGGAGGGATGTTAATTGGGAGGGCCTCCGATTTTGATGCATTTATCTTATACCCTGAAAGAGCGCGAAAGCGATCTAGTTCTGTTTGCAAGATTGGGAGAGTAATATGGGGTTGAGTTAATGAGAGTATGATATCGTCCGCAAAGAGGGAGATTTTAAACTCCCTTCCTCTAACCGATATTCCCCGTATGTCCGGGTTTCTCCTGATGGATGCGGCTAGGGGTTCGACGCAGAGTGCAAATAGCAGGGGCGAGAGTGGGCATCCCTGTCTGGTCCCATTCGCAACTGAGAATGCTGGGGATAATGCAAAGGGGGTCCTGACTTGGGATGTTGGGCCAGTGTATAAATGTCTGATCGCTTGTAGGAAGGGACCTCGAAAGCCCATGAATTGTAAGGTGGCAAATAGAAAGGGCCATCCCAAGCGATCAAACGCCTTTTCTGCGTCTAAACTAAGCAACAATGCCGCCTGGTGTTCTCTATTCACCACCTCCACCAGATCTATAATCTTTCTGGTATTGTCGCCGGCCTGTCGCAGCGGGACGAACCCTACCTGGTCTTTATGGACCATTGAGGGGAGGATCTGGTTTAGGCGATTGGAAAGTAGTTTGGTGAAAATTTTAAGGTCAGAATTCAGTAATGCAATGGGTCTGTAACTTGCGCAAAGGGAAGGGTCTTTGTCTGGTTTAGGAATTAAGGTGATAAATGAACGGTGCA
Source organism: Aquarana catesbeiana (assembly GCF_042186555.1). NCBI lineage: Eukaryota > Metazoa > Chordata > Amphibia > Anura > Ranidae > Aquarana > Aquarana catesbeiana. The sequence continues at coordinate 542,807,379 of NC_133324.1, read as the reverse complement.
TGTCCGGTGGTATGTTGGCGTTGTGAAGAAAGGCATGGAAGACCTTGCGCATATGTGGAAGCAGTATGGGGAGAAATGTCTTGTAATATTCATATGGAAATCCGTCTGGTCCTGGGGCTTTATAAGATGGGAGGGATTTAATGGTCATTTCTATTTCCTCGTCTGTAATCTGCGTCTTTAATGTCATTAGGTCGGAGAATGTTAAATGGGGAATTCCACTGCGTTCTAAGTATTCTCGCATTTTGTAAGATAAGTCTGGGGAGGGGGGATTGCTAGGTATGTCTGGGTTATTGTATAAGTGTTTATAGAAATCCGCAAATACATGAGCTATTTCTTTGGGGTGGGAGACTATATGCCCCGACTTATTTTTAATCTGATGTGGTGTCTGCATGTGAAATTTGTCACGCAGTTTGTTAGCTAGGACGGAGTGTGCTTTGTTACCCTTGTCGTAGAATAATTGCTTTAGTCTTGTCAGTGCTTTTTCTACCTGGCCTAGGGCGAATTCCTTCAGGGTAGAGCGAAGGCTAATGACCTTCCGAAGTATGGGTATGGAGGGGGTGGCTTGAAGTTTGCGTTCAGACACTCTAAGATCCTGTTCAGTTTTTAACTTTGCGGCTTGGGAGTCTTTCTTCATTGCGGAGGACAAGGCTATACATTTACCGCGCAGGACCGCCTTGTGGGCCTCCCAGAGGGTGGTTGGTGATATGTCCGGAGTGTTATTTTCAATGAAGTAGTGTTTTAGGGTGGTATTTAGTTCAACTTGGGAGGGGAGATGTTGAAGAAGAAATGTGTTAAGCCTCCAGTTGTAGGGTTTACGGTTGGGATTGTCTAGTTCTAGCTCTAGTAGAATCGGGACGTGATCCGACCACGAAATGGGGAGTATTTGGGCTTTTCGTGTAAGTCTGAGTGTGTGGTTGTTAACAAAGAAGTAATCTATTCGGGAGTGTGTTTGATGGGGGGCAGAGTAAAATGTATACTGCCGATCCCCTGGGTGAAGGACCCTCCAGGCATCAAAGAGCGCATATCGTCTGGAGATTTGTCGAAACAATCTAGAGTCCCGAAGGACACCTGGTGGAGATACCCTGGAGCCCACCGCCTGGCGATCGACAGTTGTTGATTGTACAAGATTAAAATCTCCCCCCACCACCAAAACCCCGGGGTCTGACTTAAAAATACACTTATATATTTTAGAGAGGAGATTATGTTGTCCAGTGTTAGGCGCATATACAGCGCACAGCGTGATAGGTTGTGTATGCCAGTGCCCCTGTAGAATGATAAAGTGGCCCCTAGGGTCGGAGTAATGGTTTGTGCAGGTGAAGGGGGTTCCCTTTTTGAATAATATAGCCACTCCTGCTTTTTTTTGAGTGCAGGATGAGAGATATACCTGCGGGAAATATCTGGAGGCGAATGCGAACGAGCCTTCCTTATTGAAATGTGTCTCCTGTACCATTACAATGTCAGCTCCCGACTGTCTGAACTCCCGCAGTGCCAGATGCCTTTTTCTGTTAGAGTTCAGGCCATGTGCATTTAGGGATAGTAACTTTGCCATCTAATTACGTGTGGATTGGTGTGTGTTTGCTTACCTAGTGATGGAGCACCAGGGTCTGAGGTCAAAGGACCAGGAGCTGACACCTTCCGGGAGGAAACCAGGACCTTTCACCCACACCGCTGCGCGAAGTTGACTCCTACAAAAAGGGAAAGAGGAGGGAAAGAGCTGGGGAAGAAGAAGATGATTAAGTAAGACCAAGTGGTGACAGAACGCACACATTATCAAACTATAAATGGCCAATAGGCCTAAGTAATACGGAATCCCAAGTGTCCGTCCGCCGGCCGTCCTGTTGGGTCGGCCGGGGGGGGGGGGGCCACCAGGGGGTCCGCAACCAATGTGGTAATATAAAACACTTATATAACTCCCTGAACTAAAAATCCGGAGTGGGGGGGGGGGGCGAACGGTAATGCGTCTACTCTCTCGGAGCCTGATCATAGCAAGCCCTTAGTATTTATGTAAACTGTGGCGTAGGGGCAATTTGGGGGGTACTGAACTATTATGTTTGACCAATTGTTTAGTCCCGGGCATGAGAAGTCAGTACGTTGATTTAATCACGTCTTGTAGCTTGGTGTGGACTGTATTAAAACAGTGATGTTAATCAGTTCCTGGGTTTGGCAGGCTTGCGAGGTGCTTCCGGGTTTCGAGGCCGGTTAGAGGAGGGTATTTTCTGCCAGACTGTAGGCGGTGATGGGATGATGGTTACCAAGTCCCATTTTGGTAGCTGTGGGGGTTGTATTTCCAGGGTGTTGCAAAATACTCGGAGATCTTCGGGGTATCTCAGTACTGCGGATGTTCCCTGTTGCTTTGCTGTGAGAGTGAAGGGGAAACCCCATCTATAGGGGATTGCTTTGTTTTGCAGCTCATGTAATAGTGGTTGAAGAAGTCTTCGTTTTTGCAGGGTGATCCAGGACAGGTCAGGGTATAGCTGAATTTGTGTTCCAGCAAAGGTGATTTTGCGAGCTATCCGTGCTTGTCTCATGATGGATTCTTTGAGGGGGTAGGAAGTGATTCTGCAAATAACATCCCTTGGCCTTTAGATCGCAATGCTCGGTGGGCTCTGTCCATTTCTATGTGTTTCGTAAGGGGTTCTCCCAATAGGTTGTTAAAGATGGTTTGCAGGGTGGTTTGCAGGTCTTCGTTGCCCTCTGGTTCCGGAATACCTCTTATTCGGATGTTGTTGCGGCGCCCCCTGTTGTCCAGGTCCTCTATGTGCCTTTGCATGTCTCTGAGGAGAGAACGATGTTCCGCTCCTTGTAGCTGTGTTCTGTGGACTGCTAGTTTGGTTTCTTGGATCTCCTCCTCCGCCATTTCCACTCTATCTGCCAAATGTTTAAGTCCCGTTTGGAGAACCTGGATTTCTGTGCGACAGGTTGATTTAACATCCTCTATGAGTTGTTTAAAGTCCCGTTTGGTGGGCATCGCTTGAAAATAAGCGTGCCATGGGGGTGGTATATGTTGGTCATGCATATGGCCCACTCGGTGGTCTGGTGAGGCTGGTGCTGGAGGGGGGGAGCGTGGGCTAAGTGATCCCGCTTCAGACGGCCGGTGGGACCCTGGAGCAGGGGGATCCCACGGTTCGGTCCACATCAGGGCCTGTGGCAGTTGGGGGGGCCGCTCATGGTGGGTATCTGTTGAGGAGCATGGGGGGGTGCTGGCCTTTTGTGCATATGTGAGGTTGTTAGAAGGCAGCTGTATAGAGACACTAGTGTCTCCAGATCTGGAGAGTCTTTGCGTCTTGGGTGGGGGGGGAGGACGCTGCCATAGCCCACAGTGATCCATCCTCTCCCCCTGGTGTATGATGCGGCTCCACTGAGGGACGAGCGGGGCCTGGTAGGGGTGGAAAGTCCTGGGAAAGAGATGAGGGTGTTGGGGACAGAGGAGACTGATCCTGGAGGTAGGGGTCTGAGGCCACGCGTAGCAGCCTTGGAAATGCCGCCGAGCACTGAGTATAGTGCTGTGAGGAGATGGATAGTTCGGATGGCTGCGGCGCACATGTCTGCCAGACCTGGGGGTCGGGGGGGGTTGATGGACTCACCGCGCCCATATGAGTAGCTGGAGAGGATTCGATGTGCGGTCGCTGCTGTGTGAGCTGCGGCGGTTGGTCTCGTGGAGAAATCCGTCCTCCATGTGCCTGTGTGATCGGCGCCATCTTGGCTCCTCCGGCCGGAGTGCTCTCTGGTTGCAGAAAGAAGGTACGGAGGTCCGTGGAGGTCCCCGGACGGGGTTGGGATGTGCCCCTGTACTTTGAGGATCGGGTGGTCCGCGATCTGCCCATGTGGGTATGGTTTTTCGACCCCAAAATTGCTTTAGTTGCTGAGGGCTGCTGGAGCTAAGGGATCAAGCGTCCATTAAGGTCGGCTTCCGGTCACGCCCCCATTCCTGACAGTGATTTTAACCATTCCCTACTCTATTCAGAAGTAAAAAATATATATGTTGCACATTAATTCACAAAATGTATCACTTATTATGAAGCATGCATTTTCATCCAATATTCAATTTACATACTGAAATGACTAAACCAAAAGATCTTCAAGCGGAGTTCCACCCAAAATGGAACTTCCGCTTTTCGGAATCCTCCCCCCCTCCGGTGTCACATTTGGCATTAGGGGGGAGGGGAGAGCAGATACTTGTATAATTCAGGTATTTGCATTTGCTCCCACTTCCGGGCATAGATATCTGCGGGTACCCACGGATATCTACGCCATATCCGGCGCCTCCTCCATCCCCCCGCTGTCTTCTGGGAGACACACAGGTCCCAGAAGACAGCAGGGACCTGTGTGATTGCGCAGCGTTGTACGCATTTTATGAAGCGTGCCCCAAATCCATAATTATGCAGACATTCCCACAAAAATTGCCATTCCACGGAGCCAAAGGCCTTAGCTGTATTGAACGCCACCACCACCCTCGTTCCTGAGTTATTGTGTCGGGCTTGGATATTCATATAAAGTCGCCTAATATTCATGGCTGTATTTTTCCCCGGCATAAAGCCCATTTGGTCCGCATGAATTAAAGTTAGGATAACAGTGTTTAATCTAGAAGCCAGGATTTTAGCTAAGATGTTAATATCTACCTGTAGGAGTGAGATAGGCCTGTAGGATTCAGGGAGATGCGGGTCTTTTCCTGGCTTGGGGAGAACTATGATTTGGGCTTCCTGCATAGACTCGGGGAGTGAGTTCTGATCAAATATAGACAAATATAGACTGGTATAAGCTTGAGGACCGATATATCCGAGAAGTGACATAAAATTCCAGAGGCAATCCATCCATCCCTGGAGCTTTAGATTTAGCTAGCTGTGCGATCACTTCCGTGATGTCGTGTTCAGTAATAGGTGCATCAAGAAGCTCAACTTGTTCTCGATTCAGCTGGGGGAACTGTATAGAAGATAAATACGATTGAATTTCCCTTTGCGTGTACGTGTACGTGTACGTGTACGTGTGTTGGGATTTATATATATTGCCATAGAATTGTCTAAATTGAGCTGCCACCTGTTCTGGGTTTGTTACATTACACCGTCTGGGTCAACAAGCGACACCACGACTGGGGGCTTATCATCATGTGAGCCAAAAAGGCCAACAGTCTCCCCGCCCTTTCACCCTGCTCATACACCCTCTGCCTGCAAAAAAAAAACCACGCTGTTTAGCCTTCTCTGTGTGCAGCTGCGTGACCAATCGGGTCTGCAGTTTCACTTTGTCCAGG